>NC_068347.1:35441917-35764030 GCF_014633365.1 Diospyros lotus | reverse complement strand
CAAGGAGAGTGAAACTCAACAAATGGGAGGTGGAAAAATTTCTACTTCTGATATTTGTAATATCATTTCAAGAAAAACACCAAAAGGATTTGGTAAATTTGATGTATCTTGTAATTATTGTAATATTAAGTATATCAAATTCAAAAAAAGCAAGGAGGTGATATGCTCACTTTCGCCCGAATTTTGCAAACAAAGCACCCGCTCAAGGTTGGATTGAGCGCGATCAAACACAAATATCCGGGTTTGCTAGCCTCTTCAAACTCTCCTAATTATTTTTTTCATTATAATGAAGCTAATTGTAGGTCTGGTTTAGCTGAAATGGTAGCAATTGATCATTTATCTTTTAGTTTTGGTGAAAAATTAGGTTTTACTCGATTTGTCAAAACTTTGTTAATCCTAGTTTTAAATCATTCCTAGAAATACTTTGAAAAGGAATTTGTTAAAATTGTTTTAAAAACTCAAAAATTGAATTGATAACATATTTTCAAAACAATTATATTAATGTTTCTATTTGTAGTGATATTTGGAGTGATTCATTGGCAAACTCATTCATATATGGGTATTACTTGTCATTGGGTTGATGAAAATTATGTTTTACAAAAAAGAATTCTTGCGTATCGATGTTTTGATGAAAGTCATAATGCTGAAAATATTTGTAGATTAATTCAACAAATTTTACAAGAATATAGATTAGTTAATAGAATTTTTTCAATTTCTTTTGATAATGCATCGGCTAATACTGCTTCTATTAATGAATTGAAAAGAATTTGCCAACCAAATTTTGGTGGAAGATTTTTTCATGTTAGATGTGCATGTCATGTTTTAAATTTATGTGTTCAAGATGGTATTAAGTCACTTAATTCTTATTTAGATCCAATTAGAAATGTTATTTCTTATATTTGGGTACACCCTCGAACTGCAAAAGCATGGGCACATTTTTGCACCTCCAATGGTCAAACCCCAAAACGTTTTTCAAAAGATGTCCCTACTCGTTGGAACTCAACTTTTAAATTACTTAATCAATCTTTTGAATATAAAGATTTATTGTGTTCTTTTGCAGCAAATTATATTCCACAATATCCTATTTTTCCAACTATGTGGAATGTTTGTAGTTCAATTTTGAATATTTTACGAATTTTTAATGATGCTACTCATACACTTAGTAGTGTTTATAAACCAACTTCACATCAATTTTTAATAGAAGCAATGAATGTGGCCGGTGTATTAATGAAAGGAATTAATGTTGAAGAAATTTGTCATGCTGTTTTAGAAATGAGAGAAAAATGGTTACGTTATTATCAATTTATTCCTGAAATTTTTCTTGTTACTATGGTATTTGATCCTAGGTGTAAATTTGATGGTTTAATTGAGTGTTTGTCTAACTATTATTCGTTGTTAGGATTAGAAAATAATGAAGAAATTGATGTGAATATTATAATTTCTAAGGTTAGAACTTTATGCAATCAATTATATGAAGCATATGTTATTGCTCCTAGTAGTGAAGAATCATTTCCATCCATGGCTCCGCATTCCTCTTCCTCCCAACCAATGAAATGGGATCATAAATTTTTAGATCAAAGGAGGAAAAAACCTAGATCGAGCTCACATTCGGAGCTCGAAACTTATCTAACCACAGTTTTTGAGTTTGGTGATGATACAGGTTTAAATTTTGAAATTTTGGAGTGGTGGAAAAGGCACAAGGAGACATTTCCAACTCTTGCAATTATTGCAAGTCAACTTCTTGCAGTTCCAGCTTCAACTGTAGCCGTTGAACAAACATTTAGTAGTGGAGGCAACATTTTGGACGAAAGAAGATCAAGATTGGCTCCAGAATCATTGGAAGCTCAGTTTGCCTCGATGATTGGGAAAGAGCTAACATGCGACGTCAATAAGAACTTATCCATTCATCATCATCTGACGAATGGGTTAATGATGGTTCAACAACGGCAACTTCCGACTCCAATGAAGATGCGTAGGATCCAAGTCCATATTTTATTTTTTTTTACATTTGTAAAAATTAATTACTTGTATTACATTTTTGTTGTAATTATTTTTAATGAAATTAAGTCTAATTCTATTTTTTATTTTTTATTTTTCACATTTGTAAAAATTAATTACTTATATTACATACTTGTTTAGTTGTTTTAATTATTTTTAATGAACTTATTACTTATATTTCTTCAATTTTTAGTAGTGTTTTTTATTAAAAATATGGTTGAGAATATTTATATTTACAATTACATTTAACAATTAAAAATCGAAACCAAACCGAACCGAACAACGGAACAAGGACCAAAATTGAATACAACAATATTTAAAAAAAATTAAAAAAATTCGGTTTGAACCGGAACCGGAACCGTTGACCGAACCGGCTCAAACCGTTGACCGAACGGTCCAAACCGTTGACCGAACCGGCACGAACGGAACCGGACGACCGTCCCAAACCGCCCTTGGGCGGTTCGGTTAAGGTTCAAAGATTTCTTGAACCGGAACCGGGTTAACGTTCTGAACCGGAACCGACTTCATTCATGACCGTGGCCAAAACTAGGTCAACCCAACCCATTACTAAAAAAAAAAAAAAAATTAAATAAGAATTAAAATTAGTGACAGTAAACCTGTTAAAAAAAAAAAAAAAATTATAAAATTTTTTTTTTACATTTAAACTAATAACAATAATAAAACTAACAAAATATTAGTAAAAATTAAAACTAAATAGTTTTTTTAATATATTAAAAATTAAAAATCAAATAAAAAAAACATAATTTTCACTCCTAATATTATAATTAATAAAGTTTTATTTAAATTAATAATAAAATAAAATTAATATTAATATTAATATTAATATTAATATTAATTTCCCCTTACTAACATTAAATATTAAAATTAATATCATTAAATAAATTTAAGAAATTTTGATGTATAAATATAATTCTGAAATATTTGAAAGATCATAGTATAAATATATTTTCTATACATCAATGAATAAGGAAACTTCCAGATCGGCTGGCTCGCGCGCAAAACTTGGTCATGAGAGATTGGAGGTTCGAATCTTGTTGAGAGCATGAGATAATAGTTAAGAGTATTATCTCGGCGTTACCACGTGGGGAGTAAAGGAGCGGCCACGTGGCTCACAAGGTTGACCTCGTTCCCCGTCGTTAAAAAATTAAATAAAAAATTTTAATTTAATGACGGGATCAACTTGTTAATATAAAATTACTAAAAAATAAAAAAAAATTAAATAAAAAATTTTAATTTAGTGACTGGTCAGCCCCGTCGTCAAAAAATTAAAAAAATTTAATAAAAAAATTCAAATTTAGCGACGAGTACAACCCCGTCGCTAAAATAATCCCGTCGTTAACCCCGTCGCTAAATTTCAGCGACGCCCTTTTTAGAATTCCATCGCTAAATTTCAGTGATGTCCTTTTTAGCGATGAAAAGATACCCGTCACTAAATTCGTCGTTAAATATTTTAGTGATGAATTTTTATGTTTTAGCGACAGAATCACATAACATTGATTTTTTGTAAACAAATCAGCGACGGGAAAGAGCATGCCCGGTTGGTAATTCTCACTTTCGTTCACAATGTGGTTACAAAGTTTAAATGGGAGACAGTGTTTCCTGGTGAGAAAAAACTTGGGCAACATGATGCCCATTCCTGAAATAGGACTCCCAATTTACTTGCATCCATTAGTCAAATAATTAATCTCTTTCTCTTAGGGCTTCTGTGTTCTTGTGGGAGAAGGTTGCTCTTGGAATAAACAAGTCTTTTTTGTTTTGTTTGTTTCCTTTGGAATTGTACGTAGTCTTATGCATGCATCGAGGTAATTAATAGATCAAGTTCAGGTAGCTTGCATCTGAGAGCAAAACAAATCTGGATGAGATCATCCATTGGAGAACAGAGAAGTACTATATATCCTAGCTAGCTAGCTAGAAAATTTCCAAGAAAAGAAAGAAACTACAAATTTAACATATACCACTATTACTCTCGTTTTGCACCTCTCACTCACTACACTGGAAAATGTATGCCAAGGCCATAATAAACACTTAAAAAGGCTTGCTGGTAAAACCAACGGTTCCACTTAGTGACACACTGGTGCCACTAGAAATTTGATTGAAAAAAAAAGCCTCATGAAAATTGCTTAACAGCCAGTGGGACCAGTAGTTACAATGCCGTTGCTTTGACAAAAAAAACTTTTATAACTCCGCCAAAAATTGTTCAGCTAGAAGCCTAGAACATTTCTAGTGCGGGTGTCTTCTAGACTAGCATTTTTGTTTTTTTAAACTAGTTTGGTTCAAGTAGTTACTTTTTTTTTTATATATTAAACTAAATTTGTAGTATTTAAAAAAGAATCGATCGACAATCACCTAATAATTGCTTCATGTTGAGTTTATAAGTTGGTATATAAGACCATACTCGAATAGACCAAAATTAATCTCTCTGTCTCTCAAGAAGCAAGAAACAAACTATAAAAAAAGCTACAAATTTCGCTAGCATTTCCTTCCATTCCCGTTCACTATATATGCACTATGGTTCACATATATATGCACTATGGTTCGGACTACACAATCACAACGTAACGACATATTCACCCTCTCCACACTCTGATTTTTGTACTAATAATCTTCTCCTACTGTCACGAGCCAGAAGACCCCGTGCAGTGCCCCCGCTCCCACACCAGGCAATAGAGTGGAGGAGCCAACCATATTTGGTTCAAATAAGCGACAAGTTAAAACAATACGAATAAGACATCTTAAAGGCAATGTAGCATGTACTATAGCATTCGGTATTATAGCTTAAAACTCTACTAGGTCATAGTTAAAAGGGAAAAATGAGTTAGCCAACTGAGATTGGCAAAGGAGAAGACATTCATATTTCCTTTATAAATATATACCACCTCCATTTCTTAGAGGTTATGAATGGTCTCTGGAGCTGGGCAAACTGTTGTTTTTTGTTCCCTAATAAGGCCCGAGGCCATGGCAATTTTTTCGGGTGGGTCTTCATAGGCTTTAGTCTAGGATTGAAGGACCCAAGACCGTCACTATTTTCTTTTGGTAGCCCATTTTAAAAATCGAGCCACAAACCCACTCCCCATTTTAGAGGAGAAATGTGCCTCGGCCCATTTGCTCAAATGGGGGTGAAGCCCACTCATCCTTAGCTCATTTTTAGCCCTCATATAAAAGAGCCTTTTGGCTCTCATTTTGGCGTCTCCATCCTTTTCGACCAAACCCTAGCGCTCTCTCTCTCTCTCTCTCTCTCTCTCTCTCTCTCTCTCGTGTTTCCTATCTTGGCCGATTGCTTCATCGCTTATGTCCTTGTTCATCCGATAGCGATGAAGGCATTCTTGCCTTCTGTGGATGTTGTTTCCTTTCATGTATTTAGCCGCCTTTCCTTGTGTGAGAAATGCGGTCCCTCTGATGTCGCTGGAAGCATCTTATTTATTCATATATGAATTCTCTTTTGGGGTAAGCTTTTTCTCCTTGCTTTGTGTTGTGAACTCACTGTCTTTGTGATCGATCTACCTACTTTGTGTGGCTGTGATCGTTTGGGTGAGAGAGGGCTTTTCTTTGCTGGTTTGGCCGAGAGGTGTTGGGGCTTTTCTGAGCTTACAGTTTGAGAGCTTCGTTTGTGGCTTGTGGTTCCTATTCGTTGGTGTTACCAAGAGTGATGATTGGTCTTTCAAATCTGAGCCTTGAACGGTTAAAACAGGGAGTTTGTATTCTATTTACTTTACGTTCTTGTTTTTTTATCTATATTTGATTCGTTCTATTGCACTAACCCTTTCTGTTTTGAAGAGATTTTCCGCAACAAGAACCATTGTTCTCTGGAAGGAAAGATCCTTTGCCTGCTAGGCTAGCTAGCTAACCATTAAATCAATCTTTTTATGCCCTTTGCAAGTTTATTGGAAGCCCCGGCCCTTTGGCATTAATTTCTTGGCATGGATATAAAGTATTGATTACCCACCCAGTAATTCTTCTTCAGGTGTATAAATGGGCAATATATCAAGGTCAATTGGCTGGGAGAAGATGAGACAAATTGAACTATAATATAAATATCAATAATAAGAAAAAGAACAATAAAAAAGAGCTACGATAAATACAACTTCACAACACAAGTAATGTGCAACTACATTCGTTGATGTGAGCATTAAGAGTTTTCTTTTTCTAAATTTCCAAATATCTACAAATTAAAAGCATATATAAAGGAAAATAAACAATCAAATAGACTTAACAAACCAACCTTGGAAAACCCTCAATTTGGGAAATAATATATGTCAAATAACTGGAAGTAATCACCCTGAACAGCAAGGATTCTGACTCTGAGTTTGCTTAGATCCATCAGTGCCATTACTAACAAGGCTTACCCTGTTGACCGATAATTCGGCCTTGTAGGATTCAGAATTTAATACTTTCCTGCTGACATTGCTGTAAATCTCTCGAATAACCATCTCGAAAGCCTGTTTAACATTTGTTGAGTCCAGGGCAGATGTTTCCATAAAGAACAATCCTTCTGCTTCTGCGAGGCTCTTACCTTCCTCAACACTCACAGCCCTGATATTCTCCAAATCACATTTGTTACCCACCAGCATCCTTGCGACAGTTGTATCACAATGAGCTGCATGATTGGCCATTAATTTTAAGGTTAAACTAGAAGATCTCCAAATCAAATAGTAGTTGACTATTGAGAGGAGAAAGAAAAAGGACACTCGAGCAAACTCGAGACAATAACTAAAGAGAAAAAGGACATTCACGCAAAGTTCGATGAAAATACTTTGGCATCCAAGCAAAATATCAAACTTCGCCTCTCCCCTCTCCACTGAACCGCGTGCACCCAATCAAATCATGAAAGCATATAACAGCCAAACAATTGGGTTAAAAAACAAATTGCTCTCATCTCTCATTAACCTAGTCAGTTGCAATTTCCCAAAGTTTCATAGTGTCCAAATCATAGAAAGAATGTGGCAAGGAGGAATCTGAATCTCACCCAATACATGGATAAAAATTCTGACTTTCTGAACAACACACATTTTAAAACCTGAACAAACGTATATGTAACCTAGATATCTAGGCGGCACTAGTTTAGAAGACTAAAAACAATTAAAATGATGGGAGACGAGTGAAGTTGTAAAAGTAGAAAGTGTTACAGGTGAGCTCATCGAGCCAGCGGGCAATGTTGTCGAAGGTGGCGCGGCGAGAGATGTCGTAGACGAGGAGAGCACCGACGGCGCCGCGGTAGTAGGCGGAAGTAACGGCACGGAAGCGCTCCTGGCCGGCGGTGTCCCAAATCTGGGCCCTGACCTCTTTGCCCTGAATGAGCAAGGTCTGGGTCTGAAACTCGACGCCAATGGTGGACTTGGAGTGGGGATTGAACTCGTTCCTAGCGTAGCGAGACAACAGGTTGGATTTGCCCACGGCGGAGTCCCCAATGACGACCACCTTGAACAGGTACTCCTCCTCCCCCTCGGAATCTGATTCCATCGCCATTTACGAACGAACGAGAGACGGAGAAGAAGAGTCAATAAAAAGAAAGAAAGAAAGAAAGATATTGGGTGGAGGGGCAGAAGAGTCCTCCAATGAATGAATTGGGAATGGCGATGCGAGGCGATGCGATTGCAAAGATGATGAACGATTGATTGATTGATTGATTTTGAAACACAGAGCAGAGACAGAGACAAAGACAGAGACAGGGAGGCAGTGGTAGTAGGACTAGTAGAAGTAGTAGTAGTAGTAGTCGTCGTCGTCGTCAGTCAACTTAATTCCGTAGCTTTGTCCTGTCCTCCTTTCCCAATAGAGGTGTTAAAAATATTTTTATTTTTTATGTTCGTTGAAAATTAAGGTTTCTAATTGTCAACGGTAATAACTTATTTATAAAAGATAAGACTGCATTCAAACTAAAGATAAATCCATCAAAGATTTGAGATATTTGAAACTCTTAAAATGTTTGGATAAACCTAATCAATTAATTAATATAGTAACAAATGAGTAGAAAATAAATTCTGATTTAATTAATTTAAATTATCAAATAATATTAATATTCTCCTCTTCTCAGCCTAGTTTAAGGGTTTAGATAAGGTACACGTCTCAATAAATCTTATTATGTACCCTTAAATCTTAAAAGAATGCAGTAATAATTTTAGTTGACCCATTAGTTTATGTAGAGAGATATTGTTTTTGATTGTGTGTCAAAATTATGTGAAGTTAATTGGTTACTTGTTCAATAGTAAAGCTTTTATGTAACTTCCATTAAGGTGAGAGCCTATTAAAGATGCCGTCCCCAATATAGTTGATGGTATCACTTTTTCAATTTTATGAGTTTCAGTACTTCCTTACGTGAATCTTATGTAATCTTTCATCATTATATTGTCTTTTTCTTGGTTTGACCTAAAAGTGCAGCAAAGACAAGTTAGCAATTGCTGTGACTATTTATTTTTAGTTTCAATAAAAAGTAATTCAAGTTAAAACCAAAATACAAGTACCCAAGAAAACAAAAACAAAAAAGAAAAAGAAGAAGAAAAATACAAGTCAAATATTTCACAGAATTACAGTTCAGAAGCAGAAATCAGGATTAGCATTCATATTTGTGGCAGAAAGAGAAAATGGTCTTATACTTGGACAACAAGAAGAGAAAAATGTTGCCTCTTTATGTACACACATAAAGATTGGGGTCATCTTCTGAAGCTACCTTGGGCCTGGATCACAATAACAAAGCCAAGCCGTGCCACGCCACGCCATGCCATCAAACTTGAATGATCTGCTTACCTGTTTGGCCGTTTGCTCATTCACTAGTCTTCCTTGGTTTGCTTGCATCCGCACGTGCAATTCTCCAGTTCCTTGTGAAGCTTCTGCAACAGGAAAGAGCAAAGCACTATGGAGACGCTTACAGTTCACCAAACATTTGAACCTTGTAATTATAACCGCTACTAGGACCACAATCAGTGATTAATCACCCTTGCACTGTTAAGTCATAATCTCAAACGCCTATATATAATATATAACCAGAAGTAAAATAAAATCTCTTATGTTACTCACCAAAGAAAAGTGTATATTTTCTCTCTGCGTTATTAAACTAAAGATGTTTTTTTTATTTTCTAGACTAAAGATGGATGTGGTTTGAGTAATATTTTTACATTAGTAAGTATTCTTGAAATGAAGGACAAGAGAATAAAGTTTTTAGCGAGTAGACTCCAAAAACCTGTATAATCGCCAAAGACGTTAAAAACACAAGGGCTAACAAAGTACTTGATGAAAGCTTAAGCTAAAAGAAGCCCAATGGGCAAAAGCTAAATGTTTGATAGGGAAAAGATGAAATATAATTGAAATGTTGGATAAATCTTGAAAGAAGAATAATCATTAATAAGGAAATTGATGTAGACCATGAACTACAAAGGTTACTAGGGCAAGCTGACCCACTCTATTAGTGAAGAAGGAAATAATACTCTTTGCCTGTATGCTTACCCAATAAAACTTGGGTTTCAAAGAATATCAGACAAATGTACTTTTGGACACCCATTATTCCTTCAAAACATAAGAGATATATGAAACAGACCACACATTTTCCGCACCTGAACCTGATTTTGGAGGCCTTTGATATGTTGAACTGCCAAATCCAGCATGTCTGCATAGCTTGTTTGCTACAATGATAATCATGTTAGAAATCCTAGAGCAGATATCTATCATCTGGTGCAGAGAATATAGACTGGACAGGTTAATAAAATGTTTTTGGAAGTAATTAATCAAGACTGAAGTTGAGTTTTATTCTATATTTAACGCATCAAGGACAGAAAGAGACTGTTGGTTTTTTTATGGAGAAAGAAGAAAAAGAAGGAAACGTACAAGGACAGAAAATAGATTGGGAGAAGGGATAATTCATATTTTAATTTGATTAACATCTCTACTAGTATATAGCAGAAAAAGAAAACTGAAATGCTAACTAATAGCCACAAATCATACTATGATATGCTAACAGACTAACAACTCTTAAAGACTAAGACAACTTTATTTGCTGGAAACATAAAATCTGAAACTAATAAAAAATAAATGTCACGTGGACTTATGGCAGTCCCGAAGCAATCTTTAACACTCCTCCTTACTTTAGGTTGCAAATGCAAATTTTTAATTTTGTCATGTCTTAGATATAGGTATATGGGCATTTTATGGTTTATGGTTATGAGGCATAGGTATGGTTATGGGGCATAGGCATTTTTTGGGCATAGACATGAATATGATTTTGAGTGGAGTTAAAATAATTCATCCTCCTCCGGTTGGCTATTCATTACTGTTTTGACTTCATTTTGTTGTTGATTTTTGCATACCCTCTCCACATGACCCAATTGACCACATTTACTGCATTTGACATCTAGTTTCCACCAACACTTATTCTTTGGATGATTTGTCTTTTTACAATGAGGACAAGTAGGATGATTTCCCTCATTGTTCTTCATTGATTTTGCTTGAAAATCCTTTCCACAAAGCCTTCTGTCCTCATCAATCTTCTTTGTTCTTGAGCCTTATTTACAATACTGAGCAGTTTGTCAGAATATTCTTTGATGGATTTTGACTCTTTCATTCTTTGCATTTTAAATTCCCTGATCAGGTTCAGCACCTGCATATTCTTTGTCCTCTCATTGCCTTGGTATTCTTTCTTGAGATACTCCCAGATATCATTTGCAGGTTCTAGGTTCATGATTCTGGAGAAAATTGTGCTTGAAATTGCAGAGTACAAGCAAGCCTTTTCTTTTGATTTTTTGGTCCTTCTCTCCTTATGGTTCTTGATCTGAGCAACTGTTGGATTGTCAAGTAATACAGGAACTGTGTAGGCATTCTCCACTACTTCCCACAAATCCAAAGCTTTCAAATGAACTGTCATTCTGACAACCCAGGCTTGATAATTGTCACCATAAAAAATTGGTGGTGCAACATGGGAGAAACTATTTCCAGCTTCCATTTCTGGAGGTTGTGGGCTATAGTGTTTTTTTGGTTGTATTTGGCTTCTCTCAACTCAGGTCCCTCAAGAAATATGCTTTGATACCATTTTGTTGGTTTTTTTATGGAGAAAGAAGAAAAAGAAGGAAACGTACAAGGAACAGAGAATAGATTGGGAGAAGGGATAACTCATATTTTAAATTTGATTAACATCTCTACTAGTATATAGCATAAAAAGAAAACTGAAATGCTAACTAATAGCCACAAATCATGCTATGATCTGCTAACAGACTAACAACTCCTAAAGAATAGGACAACTTTATTTGTTGGAAACATAAAATCTGAAACTAATAAAAAATAAATGTCACGTGGACTTATGGAAGTCCTGAAGCAATCTTTAACATAGACCGAATTGGAATTTCAGCTTTTCCACTAATACGTGCTTTCCAAAGACAACTTGCCAAAAATGAATAAAGACAGTTATAATTAGAACACCATCAAGCTTGTTTTTAGTCTAATTATAGCATAAGTAACTTGCACAGATGCCATAACCGGGAAGAAAAAAATATCACAGTTTTCAACATCTCACGCCCACTAGATATTTTTTCTACAGGTTGCAACTTAACTTCACATCCCTCGAATTTGCATAGAGTATTAACATCCTTCTCTCCATTATGTAAAAGAAAGATTTTATGATAAGAAATGTAGAAAAAATGACAGTTGTTTTTTCCTTATAAGAAAAGCGTGTGCTCTTGCACACATTTTTTATCATATTTTTATAATTTCATTTTTGCTAATATGTAACAAGTTCTATAAGGTTAAAATCATCATTTATAACAATATTATAGGGGTGAAATTTACCATAATTGGATTTCACTAATAAGTTTGATAATTATAACACAATTACTGTTACGATTTTAGCAAGGAAATCTGATACTTATTTCTGATTCACTGCCTCAATATGTATACAATTAGGAGAAGCACTACTCCATTACCCCACTTCCTTAAAATAAGGAAGCACTTAGCTAACCATCTACATCACTCACTAAGTCCATGACTTAACCCATTGCTAAGTAAATAAAACTGAAAAACACATCAGCAATTACATGAAACAAATAACAAAAATTTACACATAAGATAATTCTATAAAATTTATCTATTATTCTCGACACTCTCCCTCAAGCTGGTGAATGGAAGTCTTCCATTCCCAACTTACTTGTTAGCCTTTGAAATGCTGCTCCCAAAAGTCTTTTAGTGAGAAGATCTACAAGTTGACTTCAGGCACAAATGGAGTACAGATTAGATCACTCTAGTTTTTTTTTTATAAAATGTCTGTCAACTTCCACATGTTTAATACGATCATGTTGCACTGGATTGTATGCAATATTGATTGCTGACTTATTATCACAATATAGCTTCATAGGATCCTTCCATTTGACTTTCATATCTTCTAAGATTATTTTAATCCATAGTAGCTCACAAATCCCAAGGGCCATTGACCTAAACTCTGCCTCCGCACTTGATCTTAACACAACATTATGCTTCTTACTCCTCCAAGTCACAATATTTCCTCCTAGGAAGGTTCAACATCCAGATGTTGATCTCCTGTCATCTATTGATCCTACATAATTAGCATTCGTGCAGGTTCCAAAGAGTTAGTTCTTGTCCTCTTTTGAATAGAATTCCCTTACCTGGTGCGCCCTTCAAATAATGCAAGATTCTATGCACTACTTTCAGGTGTACCTCCTTAGGATTGTGCATAAATTGACTAACCACTCCCACTGCATATGTTATGTCCGATCGGGTATGTGATAGATAAATGAGTCTCCCAACTAATCTTTGGTAGAGACCTTTATCTGTTGCAACATTTTCTAGACTACTACTTAGTCTGTGATTAGACTTAATAGGGGTTTCAGCGCCTGCACCCTAGCATACTTGTCTCGATTAACAAATCAACAATATATTTCTGCTAGGATATGAAAATACCTTACTGTGAGTGAGCTACTTCAATACCCAATAAGTACTTCAACTTGCCTAACTCTTTAATTTCAAATTCCTAAGTTAAGCATTGCTTTAAACTTTCCATTCCTTCCAAGTCATCTCCTATTATTATGATATCATCTACATAAACCGAAAAAAACAAAAATCTTTCCCGTCATAGACTGTCTTATAAATAGGGTATGATCTCCTTGGCTTTGTTTGTATTCCAATTTCAGCATGGTTTTGGTAAATCTCCCAAACCAAGCTCTAGGTAATTGTTTAAACCCATATAGAGCTTTGTTTAACTTGCATACCACATCTTTTTCTATTGCTAAACTCACTCCCAATGGAACCTCCATATAAATTTCTTCCTTTGGATCTCCATGTAGAAATGTATTTTTCACATCAAATTGTTGTAGTTTCCAGGCAAAGTGAGCTGCTAGGGATAGTAAAATCCTTATGGTATTCATTTTTGCAACTGGGGCAAAGGTTTCAAGATAATCCACACCATGAGTTTGGGTATAACCCTTAGCAACTAGTCTTGCCTTGTGTCACATACTTAGCTGCTACATGAGAATATTGTAATAAATAGTAGCTTTTCCATTTCCGTTAATTAGAAGAAGAGTTGAGCTTGCTGGCAGCATGTGCGGCAAGCTAACTAATGGCCACAAGTGGGAAGGCAAGTTGCTGATTCTAGAAGGGATTTTAGGCAACCGTTTTGGCGCATATTCCTAGCTGCGTAGTATAACAACCATGCCTCAGTCCAATTGTACTCACTTTTGATAATTGAATCAGTATTATTTCCCTCTCAATTCTCTTCCATTCTCTCTCTCTTTCTCTCTAATTTTCCCTCCCAAATTCTCGACTCACTCCTTCTCTTAGTTCTGCAAGTTTCTCTCTTCATCAAAGAGAATTCCTCACTGTCAGATTCAAGATCTGATATCTCGGTATCAGAGCAATTCCCGGGCCAACGAAAACAAAGCAATGGCGGATGGAATGAGGATCAGGTAAATGGAGATGCAACTGCAACAAGTAGTTGAATCAATGGTGGAGGTCCAAGATCGAGTGGATACGATAGAAGAGAAGGTTGGGGTGGCTGTAGATCGGAAGTTGGACGTGCTAACAGAACGGCTCAGGGGAGATATGCGCCTTGCAGATCAAGGAGGAGATGCAAGAGGTAAGGGAACAAGGGAACATGTTGCGTGATCAGCTGCAACAGTTTATGTTGATGTTCTCAGGCTAAACTCAGGTGAGAATATCGCTTAACTTTCCACCGAGAGAGAGATCAGAGCCAATTATCCCCGGAATTAGTGTTAGTGACCATCGTGCCGGGTCCTCGGGATTGGAAGGAGATCCGTCCACGGAAGGAGACTTCGTATCGGAGAGGAGACGGGAGGTACGGAATCACTCACAACAGTCAGGATCAGTGTTATTAAAGGCATGCCTAGGCGTGCCTTGATACCAGGCGCAAGCTTGGCGCCTAGAAACAAACTAGGCGAGCGAGATCTGCCCAGGCACAGCCTTGGGCTTAGGCATGCCAAGGCTGCGCCTGGTTTGTTTTAGTTTAATTTTAGTATTACTTTTCAGATTTTAAGAAAATACTAAATTGGAATTGATTTCTTGCTATATTTTAATCAAATCTAATCCTAATTCAAATTATACCTAAATAAAAAAAATCAAGATATTCTGAAAAATTGAAACAAAGAGACTTAAGATATAAGAAATCCCCAAAAGTCAAGTCTACAGAGTTGTCACGTCCAGCAACTCTCCTCTCCCTTCTTAGCTATTCTCGGCTACCCTCTCCCTCGGACGACAGTCACGGCATAGCTCCAAGACGATCACGGACTCCTCTCCTTCTCAGCTCTCCTCTCCCTCTTCAAACGAACGGCTGCAACAGCACAACCCTCCTTTCTAGCTCGACTCTCCTCTCCCTATTCAAACATATAGCACATCCACCCTTCTCAACTCTCCTCTCCCTCTTCAAATGGACAACACCCTTCTCGGCTCTTCTCGCCCTCTTCAAACAGACAGCACAACTCCACAACTTTTCTCCTTTCTCGACTCTTCTCTCTCTTCTTCAAACGGACAGCACATCTACTGCATCATCTACCTTCTCAGCTCTCCTCTCCCTTCTTCAAACGAACGACCCAACTTTTGGTAGCAACGGGAAACAACAAACAAAGGAAATAGCAAACGGTTTCCAGGTATGCTTGTTCATTGTTGTCCCCTCTCTTTTTATTTTATTTTTTTTATTAACTTGCGCCTAGTTCCACCAGGCTCGCGTCTCACCTTGCACCTCAGGCTCCAAGACCCTTGTGCGCCTTGGGCCGTTAATAACACTGGTCGGGATTTCTAGTACCCAAGCTGGAACTACTGATGTTTGAGGGGACCAAACCTCGATGGTGGGTACGGAGATGCGAGAAGCTATTTGAAATTCATCAGGTGGCTGAGAGACAGAGGGTGTCACTAGCCTCAGCCTACCTCCACGATGCAGGGGTGTGTGGTTTCAGGATGGTCAAGGGTGAGGGAGACTTATAATTGGGAGGATTTTGCACAAGGGCTGTGTGAAAGGTTTGGTGAACGGAGCCGATGGGATGTAGTGCAAGAATTCAACCGTCTAAGACAGGAGGGAACGGTGTTGGACTACCAGGCAAAGTTTGAGGAGCTGAAATTCCTAATGTTGAGCAAGAACCCTTTCTTGACCGAGGAATACTTCGTGTCGAGCTTCATAGGGGGACTAAACAATGAATTGAGGACGGCGGTGCAAGCTCTTCACCCTAGGACAGTGCAAGAAGCATCAGAAAGGGCCTTCCTACAGGAGATGACATTTGAAGTGCTACTTAAGAAGCAGAGAGGGCAGAGTAGAGGAGTTATATCTGGAGCAATGTCGTATGGGGGAAGGCCTACGGGAAAAGAATTCATGAGGACTGGACAAGGAGTAAGGTATCCCTCGTTACCTCCAGTTTCTCAAAATTATCAAAATAGAGATAAATTGTTGGAACAGAGAAGATTGGCAAGGTTGTGTTTCAAATATGGAGACAAATATACATTGGGGCATCAATGTAAGAAGCAGTTATTGTTGTTGGAAGGGGGAGAAGAAGATGAAGAGGAGGAAGATATGGCAATAATGGCTGAGGCATAGGAGGAAGACAACGGGGCCATTTCACTGCATGCCATCAAGGGAGTAGTTGGCAGCAAGATAATAAAAGTAGAGGGTCAAGCACAAGAGGGGACCCTAATGGTGCTGATCGATAGCGGGAGTACTCATAGTTTCATTGACGAGGGAACAACCAAGAAGATGAAGTATCCTCTGTCCAGCACACAACCACTATCAATTACGATGGAAAATGGAGAAAAAGTGATAAGCAAATCCGCTTGCCTAGGATTTTGTTGGGAAATGCTAGGCAAATTATTTGAAGCTGATATGAGGTTATTGAAATTGGGGGGCTGTCAAATAGTACTTGGGGTAGATTGGATGAAGGGAGTAAGTCCAATCAATTTTGATTTCAATAAAATGGAGGTCTCCCTAGAGAAGGAAGGGAGGAGGGTAATTCTCCAAGACAATTTGGAGACAGGATCATGTAAACTGATAAGAGGGAAGAAGTTGCAACAACTGCTCCAGAAGAAAATGTCTCAAGTGGCTCATCTCCTTGCAATTGAGAACAGGGAGGTGGGAGCAACCTATGAGGAATCGGAGGGAGATAGCTCAGAATTCAACCACCAGCATTCCCACATTCCATGGCAGGTATCTGAGTTGGCTTTACTTGAGTTACTGACTGAATATCAAGACCTATTTGTAGAACCTAAGTCCTTACCCCCTCCAAGATCCCTAGACATTCTATACCCCTTATCCCTCAAGCTGACCCTGTTAATATCAGATCTTATAGATACCCCCCAAAGCTGAAAACAGAAATCGAAAGATTGGTGAAAGACATGCTATCCCAATCAATCATAAGACCCAGTCGTAGTCCATTTGCAGCCCCTGTCCTCTTGGTCAAAAAGAAAGACGGAACATGACGTTTTTGTATTGATTATAGACAAGTAAACGCCATCACCATCAAAGATAAATTCCCCATACCCATTATTGAAGACTTACTTGATGAACTCAAAGATGCTTCTATCTTCTCCAAATTAGATTTAAGATTTGGGTACCATCAAATAAGAATGGACCCAGCAATCATTGCTAAAACCGCTTTTCGAACCCATCATGGCTGCTATGAGTTCACCGTTATGCCATTTGACCTTACTAACACCCTAGCTACCTTTCAAGCCTTGATGAACCAAATATCTAAACCCTATCTTCGAAAATTTGTATTAGTATTCTTTGATGATATTCTAATATACAGTCCTACATTTAACCTTCACCTAGAACACCTTGGGATTACCTTTAAGGTCTTGCGATTCAACCGGCCGGCTGTACCTCAAGGTCCAAGGGTGCTTTTGCACAAACTCAGATTGAATACCTGGGGCACATTATGTACTGATCCCAGCAAAATTGAAGCCATCACAGCTTGGCCGAAGCCCAATAATGTCAGGTCTCTGCGAGGATTCTTGGGGCTTACAGGATATTACAGAAAGTTTGTAAGGAATTATGGTTAGATCAGCAAACCATTAACAGAACAGTTGAAGAAGGAAGGGTTCAAGTGGGATTAGACGGCGAAGGAAGCATTTGAACTACTTAAGAAGGCCATGAGCGAGGTACCGGTGCAGGGAATGTCGGACTTCAACAAGCCTTTTTCATTGGAAATGGATGCAAGTGGGGTGGGAATAGGAGCAGTCCTATCTCAAGAAGGTCGGCCTATAGCATTCCTCAGCCAGGCTTTGAGTCCCAGACATCAAGGGCTAAGCATATACGACAAGGAGCTGCTAGCAGTACTTATGGCAGTGGACAAGTGGCGGCATTACTTGGAAGGAGGCATGTTTGTTATCAAAACGGACCATGAAAGCCTCAAGTTTCTACTCCAACAGAAGCTCCACTCCCACTTACAGAAAAAAGGGATGGCAAAATTAAGGGGGCTCGACTATGTCATTCAATTTAGAAGAGGAAAGGAGAATGTGGCAGCAAATGCCTTATCTCGCTGCCAAGAAGGAGGGGTGTTGACTGCTATAACATATGTGGTGCCGAACTGACTATAAGAAGTAACTGATAGCTATAACCAAGGCACATGGGAAAAAGAGCTCCTAGAGCAACTAAGTATAAATGGAAGCTGCAGGCATGACTATACATTGTCCAATGGGTTAATAAGATACAAGGGTAGACTGGTGATTGGAGAGAGTGAAGCCTTAAAAAATCAAATATTGCATGCCCTACATAGCTCTCCCCTTGGAGGCCATTCCGGAATTCAGAATACCTATAGAAGAGTTAAGCAAGTCTTCTATTGGCCACAACTTAAGAAGTTTGTGATAGATTATGTGATGAAATGTGACATTTGCAGGAGATGCAAACGTGAAACAGTGCCCCAACCCGGGTTACTCCACCCTCTGGCCATTCCCAAAAAGGCCAAGACCAATGTCACCATGGATTTCATTGAAAATTTACCAAAATTAGAAGGTAAGGACTGCATCTTAGTGGTGGTTGATAGATTCACTAAGTTCAATCACTTCCTTGGTTTATCCCATCCCTTCACGGCCCAAGAGGTTGTAAGAACGTTTTTGGATAACGTGGTGAAGTTACACGAAGTGCCACAGTCTATTGTATCCAACAGGGACAAGGTATTCACCAGCTTATTTTGGAAGGAGTTAATGAAATCCCTGGGCACTAATCTACATATGTCAACGGCTTACCATCCTCCAACGGATGGACAATCTGAACAAGTAAACTAGTGCCTCGAGTCCTATCTAAGATGCCTATGTTTCCTAAAGCAAAAAGGTTGGCACAAGTGGTTAGCGGTAACCCAATGGTGGAACAATTCATGCCATCATAGCTCTATTAACACGACTCATTTTGAGGCATTATATGGCTATAAGCCAGCATTGCTGCCAGCAGTTGAAAAACCAACAAAAGTTGCAGCAGTGGAGGCCTATATACAACAAAGACAAGAAATCCTGAAGCTACTGAAGGCAGAAATGACCAAGGCTTAGAACAGAATTAAACAGATGGCAAATAGAAGAAGAAGTGAGAGGGAGTTCTCAGAAGGGGAGGAGGTATACTTAAAACTCAGCCACCAACACCTCAAAACTATCTCTCGCTAACCAGTCTCCAAGTTAAGCATCAAATTCTACAGTCCATTCCCAGTGTTGGCTAAGGTAGGGCTAGTGGCCTACAGACAATAACTACCAGAGGGAGCCCGAATGCATCCGATCTTCCATGTCTCTCTTCTCAAGAAGAGCGTGGGGTCACAAGTTGCCAATCCTTCCCTTTCGTCCAATCTCCAAGAAAAAGCGGAGCCAATAGTTCCTATGGCTATACTGGACAGGCGTGTCATCTACAAGTAAGGGGCTCCTATCATCCAAGTGTTGGTAAAATGGTCCTCCCTACACTCGGATAACAACACATGGGAGTACCTCCCCGATTTACTAAAGCAGTTCCCAAGGACAACCAACCTACTGCACATTTCTTGAGGACAAGAAAGGTTTGAAGGGGGGGGGAGGGGGAGAAGATGTCACGTACCTAGCTGCTACATGAGAATACTGTAATAAATAGTAGCTTTTTCCGTTTCCGTTAATTAGAAGAAGAGTTGAGCTTGCTGGCAGCATGTGCAGCAAGCTAACTAACGGCCACAAGTAGGAAGGCAAGTTGCTGATTCTAGAAGGGATTTTAGGCAACCGTTTTGGTGCCTATTCCCAGCTAGGCAGTATATCTACCTTACCTCAGCCCAATTGTACTCACTTTTGATAATTGAATCAGTATTATTTCCCTCTCAATTCTCTTCCATTCTCTCTCTAATTTTCCCTCCCAAATTCTTGACTCACTCCTCTTAGTTCCCCGAGTTTCTCTCTTCATCAGAGAGAATTCCTCACTGTCAAATTCAGGATCTGACACCTTGTATCTTTCTAAAGACCAATCTGAATTGTACTTAACTGCAAATATCTGCCTACACCCCACTATATTCCTCCCTTTAGGCAACTTTACTAGATCCTATGTCTTATTCTTTTCAAGTGTCTGCATCTCTACCCTCATAGCATCTCTCTAATTCTCGTTGCTTAATGACTCAGACACTATTTTTGGTATGGGAATTGAGTTAATGATAGTGAGAAATGCTTTGTGACTAGGAGACAAATTTTCATAAGACATGAATAGATGCATAGGATGTTTTGTACAGGTTCTAGTTCCTTTACAGGTAGCAATAGGTAGGTCGCAAGAGTTAGATAGATCAGCAATATGTTCAGGTTCATTAGGAGAAATGTAGGTAGAAGTAGTTACCTCATTAGGTATTGATTCATGTTCAGGATCAGGTGTTGATTCACATGGTTGAACATGTGTTGAATGAGCAGTTGGTCTCTTCCTCCTTGAGTATACTTGAAGTGGACGAAGTTCAGGTTTCTGAACAGGCACTTCTTATATCTGCTCTTGAGGTTTAGACTGAGTCTCGAATGCAGGTTGTAGAGATACAACATTAGGTTGAGAGTGTTGAATAGATAAGGTGATAAGGATGGAAACTCAAGAAGAAATAAATCCTTATCTGCTCCATCAGTTATTGATGTCTCCCCCTGAAGAGAATTCTGAACAAAATATTGATTTTGTTCAACAAATGTAACATCCATAGATATAAAGAATCTTTTGGTTGGTGGATGAAAACACTTATACCCCTTTTGAGTAGGTGAATATCCCAAAAAATACACCTAAGAGCTCTAGGATCAAGTTTTCCCTCTTGTTGGAAGTGTAAATGAACAAATGCTACACACCCAAATATCCTAGGTATAAGTCCACTAGAGGTTGAAACTTGTGGAAAGAATTGAGACAGCAATTGGAGAGGGCTTTGAGAATTCAGACTCTTTGATGGCAGCATGTTCATAAGATAGGTTGCAGTACATATAGCTTCCCCCCAATGCTGTTTTGGCACATTCTTTTGGAATAAAAGAGCCCTAGTGATATTTAGGAGATGTCCATTCTTCCTTTCGGCCACCCCATTTTGTTATGGAGTATTCACACAAGAGGACTCCTGAATTATGCATCTTGCTTGGAAATAGGAAGTAAGGAATTGACTGAAATTATCCTTAGCATTATTTGATCAAATTCGTTTGATTTCCACATTGAATTGAGTTTTTATCATGTTATAGAAAACAGGAAAAACATAACTCACTTTAGATTTATTCTTTAAAAGACAGATCCAAGCGGTTCAGGTGCAATCATCAATAAATGATATAAACCACCTAGCTCTAGTTATATTAGGAATGAGAGATGGACCCCAAATGTCACTATGTATAATAACAAACGGAAAAGGATTTCTTTTTATATTAATTGGAAAGGATGTCCTCTTATGTTTTTGCAAACTCACATATGTCACATTGGAAGTCTTCCCAATTTAATCCTTTGAACAATAAACGATACATGATTTTAAGAACATTAAAAGAAAGATGACCAATACGTAAATGTTATAGTCAAACCCTTTCTCTATGTGACAGTAAGGATTCAATCATACAAGAAATGGAAGAGAACTTGTTTGCCCTAGTCTTTTGTCCATTTTGTACCTCAAGAAAGTAGAGACCTTTCTCTTTAGTATGCCCAATCATCCTCCTCGTTTCTTGCTCCTGAATTTCACAATGAGAGTAATGAAAAATTACCCTACAATTAGAATCTTTGGTGAGTTTCTAAATTGAAACAAGGTTAGTAAATAGCTTAGGTACATGCAGGGCATTTTTCAAGGTAAGAGACTCGTTAATATAGACATCTCCTTGTCCTGCCACTGTAGTGGTTGTACCATCGGCTATGGTGATTTTTCTGTTGCTAGGATAAGGGGTATATGAAACAAATTTGTGGGAGGAACAGGTCATATGATATGTGGCTCCTGAATCAATAATCCAATCACTTGAGAGAGTAGTATTTAAGGCATTTAGAGCATGAGAAAGTGCAGAAATACTTGAATTAGCAAGAGTACAGATAGTTGATCCAGTAGGCTTCTCTAGGGATCCAATGAGTTGCCTTAGCTTGGTAATTTCCTCCTTGTTGAATTCAATTGTCAATACTTCTATAGGGTCTTTCTCTATAGCTTGTTGTGTGCTTGCCACATAGGCCTGCTCATGCCTCTTCTGCTTGCTTGATCCCTCTCTGCTCTCAACTTGAGATTTTCCATGCAGCTTCCAGCATTTCTCTATAGTGTGTCTAGGTTTCTTGCAGTAGGCACACCACAACAAGTCCTTGTTCACTCATGCCCCATATTTGGTCCTTTTAACTTCATTTCCTTGGTGTTTAGCACTGGATTGTTGCATGTGCACCTTTCTTATCATAAGTGTTGAATTCTCCACTATAGGAGTCTCAAGCATGACTCCTCTCCTTCCTTCCTCAGCACGGACAATAGCTAGAGTCTCATTTAGGGATGGCAGATCCTCTTTCCCAAGTATCTGTATGCTTACTGTATCAAATTCAATATTTAGACCAGCCAGAAATTCATAAATTCGCCCCTTTTCAACAAACCTTCTGAGTAGAGATGCATCCTCACTGCATTTCATGTTAATGCACTCATAATGATCCATTTCCTACCATAAAGTTTGTAGGAGATTGGAATATTCAATGATAGATCTACTTCCTTGCTTTGTCATTGAGATCTTGGTTTTTCTTAAGAACATAACAGTATCACTAATTCCAAGAAGTATTGAGTTTCATAACCAAGACATTATCATAGAATCTTCTTTATCCCAAGCTTCAAACATCAAGTCTCCTTGTTTAGGTCCGGTACCGAGTAGGTGACTCAGCTTGCCTCTCCCTTTTAGAAATGAACGAACCAATTGAGACCATTTTAAATAGTTCTTACCATTTAATCTATAGGGTACTTGAATGTTCTACAACTCTCCAGTTGAGGAGTTGTTCTTGTTCTCCCCGTTAACCGCTACTAGAACTGGTGCTTCAAATCCACCACTTGATTCAGTTGAGGCAGACATAGCTTCTAGAGAAATTGAACTTGAGTTCTTGAGTCACGAGATTGCTAGGCTTTAATATCGCAAGGTGATGGCTTATCCAAAATAGGATTTTATGGCTCTGATACCATGTTACGATTTTAGCAAGGAAATCTGATATTTATTTCTGATTCATTGCCTCAATATATATATATATAGTTAGGAGGAGCACTACCCCACTTCCTTAAAATAAGGAAGCACTTAGCTAACCATCTACATCAGTCACTAAGTCCATAATAACTTAGCCCACTACTAAGTAAATAAAACTTAAAAACACATCAGCAATTACATGAAACAAATAACAATAATTTACACAACAGATAATTCTATAAAATTTATCTATTATTCTCCACAATTACTATAATTATAATAATTGCATAACTATGAGATAATTGCATGTAAAGTAATTATGCATAATAATAGTAGCATATATATGTGTGTGAATATGTACTTAACTATTATGAAATACACATATAATAATTTACAACATCCACAAAATTGCATGTGAAAATTTGTAACTTTGGTAGCTTGGGATAAACAATAAATGCATTTGTTTACAATATCTCCTTTTGGGAGATTATCTTCAGAGAAATTATATTTGTCCTGTCCTATGAACCAAACCTAACAACATACCTTGCCATGAACATATAAGTTATAATTGATGGATAGATATAGTTCAATGATAATTCCAGGGTAAAGGCAATAAAGAATCATCTAACTCATGTTCTACAGTTTTCAACTCCAAAATACAACATTCATAGCCATAGATGTGCTATAAATTACAATTGATGGATACAGATAGATATAACTCAAGACAGAAAGTAATCATGAAGATATTACTGTGATAAAATGAGAAAGACCATTCTTTTGCTCTTGCCAATTAGGAGCTACAAATGGGAAAGTCAACAGTCAAACTTGAATTTACACGGTTAACAACTCAAATATTCACTACTGCACTAAAAGTAGCCCATCTGAGGTCTTGAAAAAATATGAAAAGCATTGTAAATAATTAATGTTAACAGGAATGCTATCAAAGCATATATGCTTTTGAGTCGAACAAAGAAAAACCATTCACATGAACTAGGGATATGCATAGATCGAAAGGAAAAGAAGCATGGCGTCATTTTACCTTATCCATGTTAGGGACAAGATCTTGAAGCTTCTTCAATTTCCCACTTATTCTTGTTCTTCTCTCCTGTAGATAAAGAAGGGCATTCACTGAAATTAGGCATCCACAGATTGGAAGTAGCAAACAGTTGTAATTTGATTATATAATTGATATAATTATAATAGATAATTACATTTTATTATCTATTTACTGATTAGTATCAGGTTTAAGTAGTTTGTCATGAAAGTTCAATTACGATCATAATTTTTACATCTTGGATAATCATGAGTAAAAGGAATAATTGAAATTGTGTAAAATATGAAACATATCCTATAAAAGAGAAAATCATAAATTCTCAACTTCTAAAAAACTGGTTTGAATAGGAAAAATAAAAAAAAAATCACAGTTTTACAATAACGGACTCTTGTTTGAGTAAAGATGCCAGTTATCATGTCTTTGGCAGAGGATGAGGCACCATATGCATTCTTCTAGGCAAGCAAGTCCCTGCCAAGTATTGGCTCAAGGGCAGGGGAGTGCTTGCAAGCCACCTTATGAAGCAGACTCACTACATTCCCATAGGAAAATGGAATTAATAGCCTGGTATTTCCAGATAAAGATTAAGGCGCCCAGTCCAGGAGACCTATTGCACCACGAGTAAAAACTTCCAAGCTGGCCACATGGAGGTAAGGGAACAGTACAACATTATTGCCCCCTTGCATGTGAGCTGTCAGAAAGGACTGTCATGTGCAGTGGGGGGGGGGGGGGGGGTGCGCTTTTCCAGAGGTATGTATCATCATCGGTTTTGTGAGACATGGTGCATTGGGGTGAGATGGTTTTGGCATCAATTACAAGTAATTACTTCAGCATGACACTAGAGCTCAAAGGTGCTTATAAATAATCCCCTTGGCTATCTTCCACGGGATCTTTCTTTTCTGCCATTTCTTTGTCATGATTTTTCACCCAAAGCTAGCACCTTTCTTTTCTGCCATTTCTTTTCCATTATACCAGGATATGTGCATCCACAAACTTAAATTATATCAAGATGAGATAGAACATCTGTAATTTGGCTTATTAAGTTGAGCATGTGTTCATGCAGGCAGTGTTATGACACATGTTCCAATAAAGGCTAACCATTGAAGAACATTTTGAGGTGATGCTGCATTAGGGTTTTCCTACAAATATCAATCTATTAAATCATGAAAAACAAGTACATACGATACTAAAATTAATAATGGTGGCTAGTGGGTAGCAGGAGCAGAAAAGAAAACCTTTGGGACGGTTTTACAAAATTTTAACAGCTTGTAGTTTCTGGTGGTGAACCAGCATGAAACTCTCTTAAAAGTAAGTAGCACAAACATTCACACAACCATGCAAAGATGGGATCTAAATCTTCAAAGTATCATTCTTGGGCGCTCAATTGGTTGAGAACCATAATAGTTCTTGTACCAATACAAGATCCATATACAGTAACAAATTATTGATCTTGTACATTAAATTTTTTGTGTTGTAATAGTTTTCCTACCCATTAACTATTATTGAATGATCAATCATTCCATCTTTCACAAATACTCTGTCAGGTTGACATTCAAAAAAGTAAAAGAGGAAGAAAATCTAAAATCAAATAGAGATGGAAAACAAAAGGAATGAAATGAATAAATGAATACAGATGGAGAATGCAGGAAATGCCTACATGAAAGATACATGCATTATACTGTAATAGAGGAACATCAGGAAAGATGTATTTGCTTGACAGCATCAGCTGAGTTCATTGATTTTATGCGAAAACAGTGGCTCATAATAATCAAAATAACATGGCTGCTAACAACATAAGAGTCCACATCAATGGCAGTGAGCTGAAGGATTATACAAAGAAGCACCTGCAAAAGTTTTTTAACTTGAACAGTCGAATTGGAGTCAAGACTGTCCAAGCATGCCCTAAAGTCCTAAGAGACATATATGCTTTAGAAATTTTACTCACTCTTTCGGCAATACTTCGAGGGTGAGTGGCACAACCACGCTTGGCACGAATTTTGCAAGGGACGGAGTCTTGAGGGATTTGTAGTAACTTATCCATTGAAGCCATCTCTAGAGCTGTCTGAGGCAAGCCGAACTGAAACTGCCAAGTAAGTGGACCATCAGGCAGCAAGTATTTTTCAATGACAACTCACTAAGATTTACACAATGCTATATTTTCTGTGTAAGTCTAATAAGATGTTATATAAGTACTGAAAAGGAATCTAGTTTTCTGAATTAAACAAAACTCCACATGATATCCTTCCTTAGCAGATGAAATTACAGCAAAGATTGAAAAATTGTTGAAAATGCCTCAGCAACTGTTATGACATTGGAGCAGAATTGAAGATAATCTGGAAATCTCTCTTATAGCTGGCTTTGGGAGAGGAAAAATAGGAGCAGAAGTAGCTAACATAATTGATAAAATAGTTAGTTACAGTCCTAATCTTTTGGCGTCTATTATGATTTATTTTTTATTTATCTGTAGTTGAAATTCTTCAGTTAATTAGTTCCTATATTTTAGGAGATTATGGATAAATTCAGTTAAGGTTTGATGTATTTAAACAATCCTAGAGACTCAATAAAATGGATCTGTGATTTGTCTCCATTTTGTGAATTCTCTCTGCTGTGTTTTACTTCTATTTTCTTAGTTATCACCAACAAATTGGTATCAGAGCTATTTTTCTTGCGGGACCTGTGAGCTATTTTTTTAGAGAAACACCATGCAAGCTGAAACTCCTTTTACTGCTATAGCTCCTCCAGTGTTTGATGGTCTAAACTACCAAGTTTGGGCAGTAAGAATAGAAGCTTTTCTTGATGCCAATGACCTCTGGGAAGCTGTTGAGGAGGATTATGATATCCCTCCTTTGCCTGAGAATCCAACTGTAGCTCAACTAAGGAATCACAAAGAAAAGAAGCAGAGAAAGTCAAAGGCCAAGTCTTCTTTGTTCTCTGCAGTTTCTCCAGCAATATTCACCAGAATTATGACCCTGAAGACAGCTAAAGAGATCTGGGATTTTCTCAAGAAAGAGTATGAAGGAGATGAGAGGATCAAGGGGATGCAAAAGCTGAAAGGGAATTTGAGTTGCAGAAGATGAAGGAATCTGAGACAGTTCAAGAATACTCAGATAAACTTCTGGGAATTGCAAACAAGGTGAGATTGCTGGGAGGTGAATTTGCTGATTCAAGGATAGTGCAGAGGCTGCTTGTGACAATTCCTGAAAGATTTGAGACAACAATCTCAGCCTTGAAGAATTCAAAAGACCTGTCAAACATCACTTTGGCAGAACTTTTGAATGCCTTGCAAGCATAGGAACAGAGAAGGTTTATAAGGCAGGAAGGGTCAATTGAGGGAGCATTGCAGGCTAAGTTGCAGGTTAGTCAAGGTGGTAAAGAAAAAAAGAAATGGAAGAAGGAGGAAGTGGATCGTTCTGACAGCAAGGTAGGAGGTAGTGGCAAGCCAAACTTTCCTCCTTGTGAACATTGCAAAAAGAAGGGCCATCCACCTTACAGATGTTGGAAGAGACCAGATGTTAGGTGCAACAAATGCAAGCAACTGGGACATATTGCTAAGATATGCAAAAGTAAATCTCATCAAGCTACAGAAGCTCAGGTTGCTAATCACCAGGAGGAGCAATTGTTTGCTGCAAATTGTCTTTTAGCCAATTGTTCAAAGGAATGTGGCTGGTAGACAGTGCCTGCTCCAATCATATGACCAGCAATCTAGAGTTATTTAAGGAGCTTGAAGACGTCGGGGGCATGAAGGTGAAGATAGGCAATGGAGATTACATGGAGGTCAAAGGCAGAGGAACCATTGCATTGGAAACCTCTTCAGGTACTAAGATGATTTCGAATGTTCTTTTTGTGCCTGAAGTTGATCAAAATTTGCTTAGTGTTGGCCAGTTGCTTGAAAAAGGCTTTAAACTGTTGTTTGAGGATAGCATGTGCGTGATTAAGGATGCTAATGGTCAGCAGGTGTTTAGGGTTAGCATGAAAAGTAAATGCTTTCCTTTAGACCTGAAGAAAAATGAACAAATAGCTCATGTTGTTATTGATAATGCAACTGAACTATGGCATAAAAGATTAGGCCATTGCAATCAGGTTGTTTTGCAGGATCTCAGGAAAAGGAATATGGTGCAAGGATTACCTCTATTGGAAGATCTTAAATCAGTTTGTAAAGCCTGCCAGTTTGGGAAGCAAACTAGGCTGCCTTTTCCTCAAACAGTTTGGAGAGCGACTCAAAAGCTGCAGTTGGTTCATACTGACCTTAGTGGACCAAAGTCAGAGTCATCTTTGAAGGGAAGTCGCTATTATATTGCATTTATAGATGATCTAACTAGAATGTGTTGGATCTATTTCTTGAGATTCAAAACTGAAGTTGCAGGAGTATTTTGGAGATTCAAGGCATGGATTGAGAATCAAAGTGGCTGCAAGATTCATGTTATTAGATCAGATAATGGGACGGAGTACACCTCAGAACAGTTTACCAAATTCTGTGAAGAGGCTGGAATTGAGCACCAATTTTCAACTCCCTACACTCCACAACAAAATGGAGTGAGTGAAAGGAAGAATAGGACTATTATGGAGATGTCTCGCTGCATGCTTCATGAGAAAGATCTTCCCAAGAAGTTTTGGGCTGAAGCAGCTAACACAGCTGTGTTTTTACAAAATAGATTACCTACAAAATCAGTGCAAGGGAAAACACCTTTTGAAGCATGGTATGGTTACAAACCTCTTGTAAAGAACTTAAAGGTGTTTGGTTGTATTTGTTATACTCTTGTGCCACAGGTAAAAAGAGACAAGTTAGATAAGAGAGCTGATCCGGGCATCTTTATAGGCTATAGCAATTTCTCTAAAGCCTATAGAGTGTTTCAGCCAGTCTGGAAAAATTGTGATCAGCCGAGATGTCCATTTTGCAGAAGAGGAAAAGTGGCATTGGGAGGACAAAAAAGGCACATCAGTAGCTGTCTCGCCATCATTTGCAGCTCCACCATTAGTTGAGGATGAGACCGTTGATGATTTGCCAATCAGAGGTACAAGATTGTCATCTGATGTATATCAGAGATGCAATCTTTCTATGGTGGAACCTGGATATTACAATGAAGCAGCAACAGATCCCAATTGGATAGAAGCAATGCAGGAGGAGTTGAAGATGATTGAGAAGAATCAAACCTGGGACTTGGTTAACAGACCACAGCACAAGAAAGTAATAGGAGTGAAGTGGGTGTTCAAAACAAAACTGAATGCTGATGGTTCTATCAACAAACACAAGGCAAGGTTAGTGGTTAAGGGCTATGCACAGGTGTATGGAGTAGATTTCTCAGACACTTTTGCACCTATTGCACACCTAGATACCATTAGATTAATTCTTGAAATAGCAGCTCAAAAAGGGTGGACTGTATTTCAACTTGATGTCAAGTCAGCCTTTCTCAATGGCTACTTGGAAGAGGAGATTTTTGTGGAACAACCAGACGGGTTTGTTGTTCAAGGGCAAGAAGACAAGGTTTATTTGTTGAAAAAAGCTTTGTATGGGTTAAAACAGGCTCCTAGGGCCTGGTATAGCAGGATAGATGAGCATTTGCAGAATCTTGGCTTCACGAGGAGCTTAAGTGAATCAACCTTGTACATCAAGCACTCACATGCTGATATATTGATTGTGTCTTTGTATGTAGACGATCTCTTGGTGACAGGGAGTAATGTTAAGCAAGTTGATCAATTTAAGCAAGAAATGCTGAAAGTTTTTGAAATGACAGACCTTGGAGCTATGGCTTACTTTCTGGGAATGGAGATAAAGCAAGATCAACAAGGAATCTTCATATGTCAGAAGAGGTATGCAAAGGAAATACTAAGAAGGTTTTATATGGAAGAATGCAAAGCAATTGCCACTCCGATGAATCAAAAGGAAAAGCTAAGTAAGGATGATGGTGCTGAGAAGGCTGAAGAAGGAATCTACAGAAGTCTTATTGGTTGTCTCATGTATTTGACTGCAACAAGACCTGACTTCCTTCATGTTGTAAGTGTCCTTTCAAGGTTCTTACATTGTGCTAGTGTAAAGCATTACAAGGCTGCAAAAAGAGTCCTCAGATACATTAAGGGAACTCTTGATTATGGTGTTCAGTTTAAACCTAATCAGGTGTTCAAGTTGGAAGGTTATTCTGATTCAGATTGGGGAGGATCTTTAGATGATATGAAAAGCACCTCAGGTTACTGTTTTACTTTGGGATCTGGAGTGTTCTCTTGGAGTTCAAAGAAGCAAGAAGTTGTAGCCCAATCAACTGCAGAAGCAGAATTTATAGCAGCAACTGCAGCTGTGAATCAAGCTCTTTGGCTGAGGAAAATTCTATTTGATCTATGTTTGGTGCAACAAAAAAGTACACCAATTTATGTGGACAACCAAGCAGCTATAGCTATCTCCAACAATCCAGTTTTCCATGGCAAAACTAAGCATTTCAACATCAAATTGTATTTTCTCAGAGAAGTGCAACAGAATGGTGATGTTAAGCTTCTGTATTGCAAAACAGAAGACCAGTTGGCTGACATATTTACAAAGGCTTTACCTAAAACCAAGTTTGAACAACTGAGATTGGATTTAGGAATGTGTCCAGCTGCTGATGCAAGGAGGAGTGTTGAAAATGCCTCAGCAACTGTTATGACGTTGGAGCAGAATTGAAGATAATCTGGAAATCTCTCTTATAGCTGGCTTTGGGAGAGGAAAAATAGGAGCAGAAGTAGCTAACTTAATTGATAAAATAGTTAGTTACAGTCCTAATCTTTTGGCTTCTATTATTATTTATTTTTTATTTATCTGTAGTTGAAATTCTTCAGTTAATTAGTTCCTATATTTTAGGAGATTATGGATAAATTCAGTTAAGGTTTGATGTATTTAAACAATCCTAGAGACTCAATAAAATGGATCTGTGATTTGCCTCCATTTTGTGAATTCTCTCTGCTGTGTTTTACTTCTATTTTCTTAGTTATCACCAACAAAAATCTTTGACAGTCCTTACAGAAGATATGGCCATGGATAGAGATGCTTGGAAAGCTATAATTCATCTAGCCAACCTCACCTAGTAGGATTTTAAGGCTTGGGATTGTTGGTCATTGCATTAAAAAATCCTTGACAAAATAACATTATAACAAATATCAGTCATATGAAACGAGTTGATCCCACATGGTAGGATTAAAGCTCAATATGTTGTTGCTTTATGAAATGAATTGAAGCATGACAAGAGTAGTGCCCTAGAAAAAAACCAACGGGCCTTGCATTGAACATCTTCTGATTGTTGGTACCCTATAATTAATTAGCATTTCCAAAAAGAGGGAGACCAAATAACTGGTAAGAAAAGTATTCTAACAAACATGACACAGAAATATTAGTCATGTTTTGTAATTCTCGCAAATGTAATTTTAAGTATTCACAATCCTTCTAGATGTGTAAATTTTTTCATGTTCACTACATGCAGTGTCCAATGGCAATTACACGTCATTCTCTCTGCCATTTCAACTATTATCACAATATTTCCATCCATAGATCAAATTATTTTGTAGATAGGATTTCGATTGACTGGTTATTGTTACGTTGCATGTGCTTGCTTTAGGAGTTTTTCTAAATGTATTGTCATGCTACTAGTATTTTGATTTCAGGTTTTTCTTTTAAGAGTAGAATTAAAATAGCCTTTGTAAAACATAATGGTCATATGTTTTTTTTTTTAATTTAATGGGTCACAAGCCAATCCCACATTGATGGTCTACTAGGGAGATCTTGGATATATTACTTGGTCCATGAACCCACAAGTCACCTTCAGCTAACACTTTTTGATGAGGGACCTGTGGTACTACCAGTGGTATTTGAACTAACCTAGGACCACTACTGAGTGAGTGCAAACTAGGAAAGTATTTGAGATCGACTTGAGTCAAATTGAGATGTGTGATTTCTAGCCTAATGAGGATGCCAGGAGTTAAAGAAGGGGAGTTTGTCCCTAATTCCACATTGGTTGTCTACTAGGGAGGTCTTGGGCATATTACATGGTCTCATGAATCTATAAGTCACCTTCAATTAGCACTTTCAAGTGAGGGGCCTGTGGTGTTACAATGTGCTTTGAATTAAATCCTTAAAATATTGCATGTACCTGTGATTCAACAGTGTCAAGGCTATGGACCACATCATCAGTAATGTTTTTGGCTCGTTTGCTTGATGGAGCAGAAAACACAATGGAATTTGTATCACTCCAAGAGCTCATCCCAGTTCCAGCCGTGGCATAAAAATGAGCAGCTTTTCTGTGGCCATTTTCTGCACTCATGTCCTCAGCAACGTTTTCACTTTCTTCGGATATATGAGAGAGTGATTCTTGTCTTGTGAAGCTCAACTGAGAACTCAACCTAGATAGTCCATGGCCACTATCAGAAACCCCCTTGGAATTATAGCTCCCGATTCCTCTTGCAACTGAGAAAACTGTTCTTACTTCCAAAACAAAATAATCATAATCAAAGTAAAGGATACAATGACAAAGATAATGAAAATGAAAAGTATAAAACCTTTTTCTTCAACCATATTTGTGGCCAATAAATTTCAGTTTCCAAAAAACTACCAAGAAAGATGACAATTATTATTAAGGAAGAATGGTATTAAATTCAGTTTGCTCAACCCAATGTGGTGAGTTACTGACTGGACAATATTGTTGGTCTCTGGCACTACATCATTCGTGTAGAACAGCATGGCAAAAATACAGCAATATGGGAACCATGACAAAATTCCTAATGTAGCCTGGTTAATTTAAGACTTTTCAACTCTTCTTCTGAGGCCCCTGTAAACATTTCAGCTCCATGCAAAAGCTGCTCCGGTTCAATTTAGATACAAAATCAAAGCCTCGATCTGGCTTCCAACTTTTCCAACCATATTCCTTCCTCCCCAATACAAACAGTAAAGAAATGAATAAACAACAAAAATAAAGTAGGGAAAAAAAAAGGTAACGGAAGTTCAATTTGAGTTTGAACTGATATCTTCCTGCAGGTTCCTGACCTTTATACTGTAAAACTATCCATTCGTGTGCAAGTCCATGCTTTCACTGTGTCTCATTCTTCATTGCAGTTTAATTTAAACGTCAGCTATTCATTTATTTCGAATCCAGTGGAGAAGACCTAATGAAGGCAGGATTCAGATTGAGTCAATGCCATTACTACCTGTGGGTCTAATCAGATAATTTTCTGCAGCCTTGTAGCACTAGCCAGTAGCCAAAGACACCTACATGAGTTCTAACTAACGGATAAGGCATTTTAAACTAAGCATCATCAGTTCTTTAGAAAATAAGTAAGCAAGCATAATGATAAAAATATAAGTAAGCATTAACAAAGAAGAACGGAGATTCTGGCATCCTATATGTGTGTGAGAGAGGGAGAATACTTTAGGCAAGTCAAAGATAACAAATTAAGAGTTGTCCAAATTTTCTCATCAATGCCAAATCTATTCAATTATTCTTAATAAAGATTGAGATCCACTCTTGGAGGATAGGAACTAGGGAGGGATCCAAACACAATACTAATTATTAAGGGGGCGGGTGGGTCAGACAAAGATTAGTTGAATAAGGGGATTCTAAAAGTGTAGCGTGAGGGAGACACATGAAGTGATGGGGGTGGTGGTGGTGGTGGTGGTGGTGGAAGGAATGCAATTTTCTAAGCGAAGTTATTCATCGAATCTGCCCACAAAACCATCCGTACATCATTATTATAGGCCAACTTGCTACTTTTTTTTTATTGGCTTGTCACGCCAACTTGCTATATGTTCAATGCAAAAATATAATAGAACCAGACAAAACACAGAATTAATTAAAAACAAAAATAAATATATAAATAAATAGGGGTGGAAAAATAATGAACCACCCATTTCCCAATATGGGAAGGATATTATGGTAAATAGATAATTTGTCCGCACCGCCAAAGTGGTCTCAGTCAATGCCTTATGCTTATCTATCCTCAATAGTTAGTTAATTTTGCGAAAAGTGAAAGGAAGAGGCGGTTTGGCGCTGAAAACTGTGGGCCTTCGCAAAACCAGAAGGAATACGCAATCCCGCCCCCCCTGGGGGGGGGGGGGGGGGGGGGGGGGGTCACGGGATGGTTGGAGAGGGCTGCGCACTACCTTTTCACATTAGTCAGTCAATGGCCAACCACCCCTCCTCCAGCCGCCGCCGCCGCCGCAGCCGCCGCAGCCGGAGTAAAACCAACAAACCGAAGAGCCATCCCCAATCTACCTTGAACAGATAAATTATAAACCAAAAAAGAAAAAAGGCAAATTAAGGATGGATTAACATCATACCGTTTTCAGCAGCAGGGGAGGTAGTTGTATCAGCGGTAGTGGTATTTGGCGGGAGGAGATGATTGAGAAGGCCAGCAGGGGAGCTGCTGTGACGAACCAAGGACCCTGCTCCTGCTCCGCCCGTTTTGGTGAACAAATTATTAGTAGTGGCGCTGGAGGAGGCGGCGAAGTTTCCGGCTATCTCGTTAAGACAGTAGCTGTTGCAGTTGTTGGCGGCGGAGAGGGGCTTAATAATGCAGGAGGAGGTGGTGGATTCGGAAGCAGTGGCGGAGGAAGAAGAGGTGGTCTCGCCGGCCGCCGAGAAGTAGCGATGATGATGATGATAGTGGGAGAGGGGATGGGATCCGCCAAGGGCAGAGAGGTCGCAAGTGATGAGGGAATCGACGGTGTTGGAGAGCAAGGAACCCGGGGCCGAGCCATACCGAATCAGCTGGCCGCTCCCCCTGGGGGGGCCAATTGGGATTGACCCCGCTCCCAGAGAAGAAGACGAAGAAGCAGAAGATGGCGGCCGCGGCTGCTGGGGGGGGGGGTGATGCTGGTGCTGGTGCTGGTGCTGGTGGGGGTTGTACATAGTTAGTTGACTCCTCAATCGATCTCGTTGCTTTTTGCCTTGCCTTTGCCCTTGCCTTCTCCTTCTAATTGGAGGACTGGGACCCAACGCCCCCTTCCATCCTACAACTGGCTGCCCGTCTTTTTTATTTTTATTTCGGTTTTCATTTCTTCCACTTGCATTGCATACATATTACACATAACGTTACTCTAAGTCTCTAATCCATACTTAGAAACTTAGCCTTGCCTTGGTCTTGGTATTCGTAATTTCGTATTGGAATTGGTGTTACTCTACACTTTCTCTAACTCACTTGTCCTAATTTATTCAATTTATCCAATCTCTGTCTTCATTATTTTCTATTTTTCATAAAAACAAATTGTCCAAACACAACACCCCACCCCACCCCCCCTACCCCCAAAAAAAAAAAAAATGAAAAGAGTATCTGCTTTTTTTTTTTTTTTTTCTATTTTTCGGGCAAACAATCAGGTAATAAAATCGCAATTATTCAGACGAAAAACAGCTATATAAATACAAATCCATACATCATCCCACCACTGAAGATCACTAAGACGAGGAGGATGACGACTACTACTACTACTACTATTACCCAACCCAACAACTAAAAGAGCTGCTGCTGCTGGGCCGAGGGTGAGACAAAAACAAAACTAGGCCACCTCTTTTGTTGACAAACTGCTCCAACCAACCAATTATCAATTCATTCAATCAGCTTTCCTGATTCTCTTACTACTACGTTGCTTGTCTTGGTCGCGGTACCTTTCCCGCCGTTCGTCTCTCTTCCTCTTCTTGGACAGCTGCTCTTCCTTTGCCTTCTCTGCCAAGTACGTTTCCCTCTTCTCCTTTTCCTTCTGCTTCCGCTTCTTCATCTGCCATACACCACACCCAACCAACAACTCTCCTATTAGTACAGATTGTTTTCCCACTAGTAAAAATGCAGCAGAAACAAACAAACAAACAGTCATATAATACCAACCAAATTAAGAATTTTAAACGGTTCAAGGCCAAATTACTAGGGAGAGGGCCAAGGTAACCTCTTCCTGGACCAACCTCTTCCCTGCCTCTCTTTTCATCTTACTCCCCCCACACCCCCACCTCCCATCAATCTCAACAGATATAAATATATGCTCTCTTTTCCCACTCCTCTTCGTGTATCCTATCAAAAAGAGTTGTCTTATTTTTCTTATTCACAACGATCTCCACTCCCTTTTTGTGTCAATGTTATTTATATGCCATCTGCATACTGGGCCAATCCCAATATGTATAAAATTTTTGGATACCTTTGCTAGTTCATCTTTTGATACATGAATCTATCTTAAAGAGAACATTTCCAAGAAGATACCCATCAAAAGGTCCTGATATTTCCGATAGTTATACCATTCCAATCCTAAAGGACATACCTTCTCATGTCTAATTAGCTGAAGGTGTTGAACAAGCGCATGAACTTTTCGCTCATGAGGTTCCATGACTACAGCCCTCCGATTTTCAAGAAGTGGGCGCCTTCGACTTGGAGTATCCTTGGGCTTTGAGGCAAATGGAAGAGCTGCCTGTAATGACTTGGGAATAACCAACGGGTTGAACTTCCTTGGCTTCCTCTCAATTGGCTGTTGAATGAAATAAGACAGAAACAAACTATCAAGAGATTGAAAAATTGTTGTTAGAAAAACCAACACCAACATGATACCTGGCCCACACATAAGACATTACCTTGTAGAGTGAATCCTTGTCAAATGGCACCGGAAGATTGTGTTCTCTTCTTAATTCAGCCAGAGTTTTCATTCCTTGCCAAGTGTTGCCACGAGGTTGCAAGGCTGTCGTCAATGGATTGTAAAACTGAGGAACCTCAACTTGAGTCCATGCACGCAAGAAAACAATGTCACTCATCAGAATTCTGTCCTCGAAGGTACACCTTGCAATCCCTTCTTTAAGATTCCCTCCCTTTCTTTTGGGTTGGTTGCCAATCTCTTCTTTTGCAGCCTGCACAGAACAATGTAATTGACAATTTGACATTAACTAAATCCTTCACAAACTATATAAGAAGTATTTCAGCTAATGAATGAAGCAAATTATCAGGACACTAAGAAAGGCTAAAATATAAATGTTCTAATATATATAGCGATGTACCTTCTTCACCTGCCCGCGGATTCCACTCACAGTTCTGACAGCTGCACCCTCAAACCTGGCTATTTCAAGATCTGAAGTGAACATGTCCTTGATAAGTGCTGTCTTCTTGAAAATCTTGCAGGGGTAACCAACCAGCTTGATCTTTTTCACTATTCGAGCTGCATGGTTGAACTCCGATACGGTTGCAGTTGCTGTGATCCTAAATGATGCCTGGATATCGAACCAAACTTATAATATGCAACACAATTCAAGCAGAGAAGCATTGGGAATGAAAATATTTTCCAAAATTCCCCCCCCCCCAAGTTTACAAAAATTATACGAGTACACTATTTGTTTCAGAATTGCCTCCCTCATTTGGGTCAATTTATTAAAAAACAAAGAAAATAAAAGTCATAAGTAGCTAAAAAGAGAAAATAATGAATTATTACATGACATTTTAAATTGCTTAGGACCACAACGAAAACAAATATAGAGATATAAAATGGGGTACAAGGTACTTGTCATAAATATAAGAAGATAACTTCACAAAAAATACGATTAATAATAACTATTTATTTTCCTTAAAGAATATGTTTAGTTGTATTATTAAAGCTTGAGATTAACTGAAAAATGGAAAAAAAAAAGATGAGAGAGAGAGAGAGAAAAAGAAGAAGAAGAAGAAGAACAGATGTGTAAAATCACAAAAAATGAATAAAAGTGATTGAAGATGGAACAAAGTTCTTTTTCCAAAATTTTTGTCAATCGTATGTGAAGTTTAATTCTACAATATTAGAGATAAAAACTGTTATCTTTTATTTGTTTTATATCAGTAATTTTTTACTATAATAAAACTTATTTTTTCAGAATAAATCATTCTAAATAATTATAATTCTAATACTAATTCTATTTAAGGAAAAAAACAATATTAGATCAACAATCATCTTTTCCAAATCTTGTGGTCAAGATTAAACAAAAGATCAATAAAAATGCTAAACTAAGATAAACTAGAAAGATCTTCCTATTGGACATTTATTAATGATTAAAATTTTAAATTACTATTTTGATCTTATTATTGGACATTTATTAACAATTAAAATTTTAAATTATTATTTGAATAAGTACGATAATATATGTAGAATAAACTTGCAAAGAGGCTATCTTAACCTTGTTATTTTACTTTCTCATAGAAAAATTTTAAAAGTTTATTAGAAATTATTTACCTCTCAGGTTACTAACTCTAGAAATTGGTTCGAGTACAGTATAACTAAAAACTTAGTTACTAAATTGAGCATATATTGTGCTATGATATTATATTTAAAAAGCCCTGCCACCACTGAGCGCAGATCCTGGATCAGCCACTGGATTGAGGTGCACTTTTCACAAATGACTAAAGGATAGTGATAGGGTAAAAGTTGAATGGGAATTAGGTTGACCCAGCAACAAAGCAAGATTTGCTTCATTCAAGGTTAGCCTACATCTACCAAAATCATGATTTCTTTGTCACATAAATTAACAGCAAGATTATTAGAGCTCAGCCGAACACATTATCACATGCTATTTGAAGAAAAACCTCATATAAAAATAATAGATAGTATAACACAGTCAAGAAACCTAGCTACATTGTGCAATAACTGTATTGAAAGAGAAAAAGGAACCAATAAAATAGAACATATAACATGCATGATCACCAAAGACATTGGATAATGTTATATCTAGGGTTGCTGGAACTAATTTCTTGGACAGAAATTCTACCACACTTACTCTCACACACTCACGAATTTGATCTAAGGAACAGATTTAATAGAATCAACAGAAAATAAAACAGAAAACAGAATTAAACCAAACAAGAAACACAAACTACATATCCACGAGAACATCAAGATTATCCTGGTTCATGCCATGTAAATGGCACTACATCCAGCCTCTAAGATCCTCCTGAAAGCAGTCTTTATTTCCAGAAATCAATCAATACAGTAACGGCCCTTCTCTCCCTTCTATTCCCGAGCGCCCCAATTGTTTTCTCCCAAGATTACAAAACTAACAGCCCTAGCCTCTCTCAGAAACAATCAACACTCGTTACAAATAGAAAAATGAGAACTCTCTCTCCATTTGCTACCCCTTTCCCTCTATTTATAATAGTGGGTGGATATCCCAATGAATATTATTAGATATTTACAGTTTAACCCCCAAACAATAACTAATTACAGTTTGGGTTACAACTATCTAAAATCTTCAAAAGGAACTCTAGCGAACTGTCATCATTCACTGCTATTGCCATCATCTTCTTCTTATACCATATACTCGAGACAACCTTTAACAGATAAAACCATAAAACATTGATCTAATAAACCTCTGCAGAAGAATCCTATGAAATTCATGAGTCTTTAAAAACTTTCAAATTCTCATGCACACATAAAAAAAAAATTAGCCTTCAATATTGATTTGGATATATTCCACATGATCTCATATTGTACGACAAACATGTGCCTTTTTTGCCCCTTTTTCACGCAATATGAAAAGTATACTGGTGTCTTTCAAACAGTAACATCCTGGTTTTAGGTTGACGTGTCGGCATGCCTGTGGCAAGAATTAAACCTTGCTCAGAACTTAAATCACCCCCCCCCCCCAAACATGTTGAGGTAAGGTGGCATGCCAGTTCCCTTTATATAAAAAGGTATAAAAAATGGAAAAATGCACTAACCTCCCCTGAGCTAAGGTGAAATTCAAGAGAAACCCTTCTATTTTGAGAAATTACAAGGACCTCCAAATGCCTTCAAGGGTTTTTCCAAACCCTCTAATTCATGCATTGTCTCATGTTTGACAGGACTGAGGAGCCGGAGATCAGGCCAACATAGAACGAGACCCGTGTGTTGAGCATAACTATGTGAAAGCAAACCAAGTTGAGGACCTGGGTTAGCCTTGCTGAAGATGGCACAATGGGGCTCATTACAGCCACACTGGGACACATGGGCGCACAAGGACAAAGTAAGACAGCACTATTGGGGCATAGACAGGGCGAGCTGCACCATGCAAGGCCTTGCAAGCAGATGGAATCGAGCAGAACACAATAATGGACAAGGAGTTGGGCCACCTTGGGCTAGGTGGTCGGACTGGGCCAAGCTATATAGCAGACTCAAGCCGAAGGACAGCAATGATAGCCCAATGGCATGGATGATGCGGGCAAGGGCGGTCAGGCCATGGCGAAGTAGGAATCTAGTGGGCACAAGATGGAAGTGGCACAGGCAGCGACATGGCATGCTTACTAAGGAGATAGAATCTGAGAAGATGCAGGCAACATGCAAACTATCTGCAGGTGCATGGTAGGCAAGGGTTGATAATTGGCATGAGGCATCATGTGACTGGATGTGCTAACAGGATGCAGTTAATTGATCACAGGGATGTGACTGGACATGCTAACTGGATGCAACAGGTGAATCACACAAAAGTGACTGGGAAAAATTGAATGGCATGAGAAGAAGAGTCTCCACATGTCAAACACGCAGGAGGACTTATATGAAGTGTTGTTGCATGGCAAGATAGGAGAGAATGCTTATCCTCATAGTTGTCGCATGGCAAGATGAAAGAAGACCTATACACCATAGGGAGATGTGACATGGCAAGACAAGAGAGCACCCCTTACCAAGAAGGTGTGACACGTGGTGGAACGCAATTGGATCCATTGCATGGGGGCCTACTTCTGGAAGGTTCCATCCTTATCCAATTTAAAGATGGATGAAGATGTACACTGTAAGAGTTGTAAATAAGGATCAATAAGGGTATTCTAAGTCTTTTGTACACCTAGCTAAGGAATATTAATAGGGGTGCGCTCCTCATTTGTATTCATCCATTCTCAGTAGAGTTTTTCTCTAAGCTCTCTTGTTCTCTCTTTTGCTCTCTTGAGTTCTCAGATGGTGATTGTTCAAGCCGCGTGAAGATCCCAATGCAAGAGCAGGTTTGAAGAAATTGAAGTTGACTTAGTAATCACCAAGTAAGTGATTGTGAGCTAAGTGTCAGCACGATTGGCTTGGAGTTCCAAGGCTATGACAATTTCTCCCTCCCTCTCACTCTCTCTCTAACTCTCCCTCCCTCCCTCCTTTCTCCCCTCTCTCTCTCTTTGGCTTCACTATGGGTACACAATGAACCTCGGTAGTTCATCTAAAGATGAATCCCAGCAATTACATAAAGATGAACCCTAGCAAATCACTGGGGTTTAGGATTTAGCGATGAACCTCAGCAAAATCGCTGGTGTTAGCTAGGGTCTACCCAACTAAGTAGCGGCCACCACCAATATTTTTCTTTTCATTAACTTTTCTAAAATGTGAGAAGAGAAAGAAAAAGGAGGAAGAGAGGGAGGGAGAGAGAGAGAGAGAGAAATGCAAGAGAAAGTGGTAACTTTATCTTGTTTTTTAACGATATGGAAGGTCTTGCAATTTCTCACAAATGGAGCGGATGTCCCTTGAATTAGCCTTAACTTAGTTCCTCCTAACCCGTCAACTGGATCACATGTCCCATATCTTGGTTCTTTTGTGTCCCGAGATGGCAAGGAACACAACCCGAATCCCAAAGATGGGGATCTCGGGCAGTGCATGAATTTAGTTAAAACAATTTAACACAAGGGAAGAATCTTAAAAGTTATAATAATTTCGAAGAAGATTAGAGAAAGGAAAGCTTGCTTACCTCACTTTCTCTTATATTTTGTTGCATTTTGAATTATATTCAAACCTAACTTCATTTGCACAGGATTCTTCATTCCATAAGTTGTACAACAACATAAAAAAAGAATTCAAAACAAAATAAAACAAACCAACTTCTATAATAGCAAGTATTGATCTAACTGATTTCGACTCAAGTACAACTATAAGTCGTACCATGACCCAAAATAACAAACCAATTAAGCCTACCCTCTCCGTACTATAAAATTAGCATACTAACGTACCTCATATCTATTCCCATACAACCCGAAACGTACCACATTTGCGGAAACCATGGGGTTAATTTACCCAAAAAAAGAATAATTATCCTTCTAGTTACAATTATGTTTAGATTGTGTGAACTAAATTACATAAATTCAATTAGAATGTGGCAACAAAAGTCCAAGAATTTGCAACAATAAGGCTATTGAAATATGTTATCCAAGCTTTGGCTAGGGTTGTATATGTTGTGAAGAACATTTTAACAAGAAGGTACTGTATTAAACTCTTAAAATCAAACAATATCATTATTTAAAAAATGTAAGAAAAATTGAGACTTGTATTTTTTGCTCATTCAGGAACCTTAAAATGTTTTCTTATATCAAACTTTATCTTCTTTTGTTTCAAATATTGTTAAAAACCAGAGGGAAAAAATGCACACTTTTGGAACCCCATATATCCTTCACAGGCATTCAGGAGAAAATAAAAGAATCCATGAAACAATGATTGCAACAGCCAGAGTCTAAAAATTGTCCAATATTACCAATGCGAAGGGATATAACAAACCTGCTTTGATAAATTTTGCACAGCAACTACCCCAGATTTCGGTGGTGCAAGAGGACCCCAAAACATGGCAAGGCAATGCATGTGCTCAGGAGTGTATTTAAGCATACGATGGCGTCCATTGCGGTCCTCAATGGCATAAACAGGTGTAGTTTGGTAGCGTCTCCATCCAATGGAAACAATTATAGGATCTCTAGTCTTCAGTACCTTTCTGTGCCATCTATGCCGCTTCAGCCGCACCTGAGGAGAGAGGGAGAGAGAGAGATCAGACCAAAAATTCATAAATGCCACATTACTGAAACTGTAATGGCTGAATAAGGGTATAGCTTGCTATTTTAATTAAGAAACTCATCTCATATGAAACAAAATGTAATTTGAACCTTCATAACCCCAAAGCTAAGATCAGTAAGTTGGATGCCTTTCTAACACTATTACGATTTCACAAATTTATTCATCTCGTCCCCACTAAATAAACCAAATATGCTACAGTATGAGACTATGCTGCATGGTAAAGTAACTAACAAAATGCTTTGCTGATACCATCTTGATTTGCTTTCTATTTCGGTAGGCTTAGTTGATAACTTGATATATCTTTCAAAAAATTATTACTAGCAATTCTAAAATCTCATCTACGACATCATCACACATACGAAAGATAGTAATAGAAAAAGGGCATCTTCACATTCTAAATTTCATAAGTTTTATTATCTCTTTTCTTCCAAAAAGTAGTTTCATAAGGCTACAAGGGTGATTGAGGGACTACAATTTCATACATTTACAATATCATGACATAAGTAGAAATGTTTGGCATAGTTTGCCCATGAGGGTGACGTTTGGTTGGGGGGAGGAGGGAGAAGATCATACATTTAGGATATCAGAGTAAAAAGAAAAAAAGAACCTGTATTTGACTAGAGAGAGAGAGAGAGGGTTTGCTTAAGAAACAATGGAAAGGCTCTTTCTCCCCTAATAATTAGAAACCGCCAAAATTTGAGTGTTGCAAATCATTTTGCAGCTCTGTCATGTGCACTGCGGACAAATGACCATGATTACTTGGAACACGCAGTCATTGCAAAGCAAACTAATATTTAAAATCATAGCATTAATTGATTGCAAATAAGGAATGAAGCATATTGACACCAGAAGAATAAGCCCGTTGACTTATTCTTCTGTTTTTAATTATATTAGGTGAACAGGAAAGAAAAGAATAACAGGAGGAAAATCTAAATTATTCACATCCTTTTGGTTCAGAAGATAAAGTTGCAAAGAGAATAATTGGTTCCTTAAAGAAGAGAAGAAAACAAATGGATGAACCCACAAAAAAGAGGTTAGCATACTTTTTCTGCAATTCCTTCATTATCTCACCTCAGCTCAAAGACTAAACAAGGATGCAGAAAAAATAAAGAAATAAGAATTTTCTTCCTACCAGTTCACATCCCACAAAAACCTATCATATAGGGTTAATGACAAAAAATAGAAAATAAATAATTGAATAAAGCTTTGTAACAGTGAAATTTCTAACCTGCATGTATCCAACATTTTCCTCCGCTAGTCCAATTCCTCCAACAAGAACAGGGTGGTATGGATCAAAATATTCTACCATTTCAAAAGGAACACCATGAATCTCCAATCTTAAGTAAGTTCCTGTTCTATAGCCCTCTATTTCTACCCGAGTAGCATCATCGAGATCATTAAGTTCGGCTATATTCATTTGTTTCCGAAGCTCGATATCCTCCTTCAGCTGCAGGAACCCGTCATAAAATGAAATTTCATGTTCTCAGACAATGAATTTACATATTATCATGTCTAACAAAATGAATGAACTTAAACACTTATCTTATGTCTACAAGAATCAATGGAAGGAAGGTTATGATTTTTTTTTAAACTCAACCATAAAATGTTATTAAAAGTAAAAGAAAGTAAGTTTACCTTATCAAAAAATCCACCTTCATTACCATGTTTCCGATGATAATTGCCACCTTCTTCAGTTTCAGCATCCTCATCAGGTGATTCAGGTGCATCATATGTACATTTGAATTAAGGTTACAAAAGTGTTTGTTCGAATGTTTCTGCACATATGCAATACATACCACCACAAAAACAGGACAAAAAGATATTTGTTCACATAGATTACCATGACAGTAAGCCCACCATGCATGGATGAAGGATAATACAAGATTGTCCAAACAAACATCATAGCTAGTGAGGGATAATGAACAATAAACACAAGGGCCATGCAAACAAGCAGTTATACAGTTCCAACAAAAACAAAGGAATACAGGGGGGAGAAGGTTCTTTTCCCCCCTTTCTGGGAGCAGTGTTATTGGAGGAAGAAAAACATAATATTTTTCAAGCAAAGGATATTTAGCATCAAATTTTGCACGTAAAGCAATCTTCTTACGCCTCCTCTCTTCAGCTTCAGCATCATTGTCCATGGGGGAATCATTACTGACGTTACTTCTTGCATGGCTCTCAAACTTCTCACCCGTTTCCAAGTCTTCAAACTCACCAAATACACCATCATCATCACTTCCATCACTGCTAGCTTCTGAGGCTTGACCTCTGCGAGCAACCTTCGACCAGTCTCCAGTAACAAAACGGTCACGTATGCTTTCGATCAACCCTTCTTCTTTCCAGTTTTTAACACTAGAATGATTTGAGAACTTGGAACAATCATCAGTATTGGCATTATTACCGTCCACCCCACTTGATTCCTGACAAATCAAACGTCTTATCAAGAGAGCAAACAACTCAAACCTAGCATTTAGTCAAATGTTCAAAGGATCAGTAATTAAAAGCTTCTAGGACAACCTTTTTTCCTTCTCCTTTTGGCTTAAACAATTGATCATCATCACTTTCCTCATCCTCATGGCTAGCTTGAGCTTCCTTGGTTGTGCTAGGCACTGTTTCAGGTCTCCCATATACAAGTTGCATCAGATTAGCATTTTTTCTTGAGATTGCCCTCGCTGCCAAGGACTCTTTCCACTTTGCAGCATTTCCCATCTCATCTCCTGCTAGGCCAGTCAAATAATCAAAGAATGAAAAAAAGAGGGAAAAAAAAAAGGATAAAAGCTCATTTCGGCCCCTCAACTTTTCATGATTTGTCAATTTAGCCCCTGAACTTTTTCTGGCTCAAATGCACCCCCTGTGCTTTACAAGTCAGTGAAAGTGGACTGATTTGTAAAGTATGGAGAAGCCAAAAAATGTTTACAAGTACACCCCTGAATTGTTGTTTATGCCTCAAATACACCCCTGTACTTGTACAAATTGGCCCACTTTGACACTATGACTAGCAGACTATTAGACACCATTAGTCTTACAGTGAAAGTGGACCAATTCGTAAAGTACAGGGGTGTATTTGATCCCAAAAAAAAAAAGATCAGGGATCAGAATGGCAAATTGTGAAAGTTCTCAAGGGCCAAATTGAGCTCTTAACCAAAAACAAACAAAGAAAAAAGTAAAAGTACACGGAGAAGATGAATTCTCATATGAGAAAATGTACCATCTGTGTGATGATCCTCCCAATCCTCTGAAGCATCTGAATGAGAAGATGAATTCTCATCTGAATCATCATCTTCACTCAAATCCTGAAGATACAGAAACATAAAAAATATTTGAGCAAAACTGACAAGTGCATGTGCATCACGTTCACGTGGACCCATGAAAAATATATCAAAGCTCACTTGTTGCCCTTCAAAAACAATAATCCAATCAAACAAAATTAGAATTTCATGAGGTACCTTCAAGTGGTTATGGTCAAAGTCATCCCCAAAGACAGCTTTTCTCTTTATTCTTCCATTATGAGAGTCAATATATTCCTTCAAGTCATCATCTGAGGATTGTTGCCGATCCAATGTAGTATTATTTTCTTCATCAGAAGCATTATCTTCATCTGAAATTTCAGAATTTTCTAAACCATCAGTATCACTTTCCTCAGCAGAATCATCAGTTTCAAGATCTTCTCCAGATTGATATGGCTCTACACTGCTCATTGGATTAACAGATTCCTGAGCATCCTTCCGATTGATTGAAGATTCCGATATGCTATTGGCCTTTTTTCCAAAAAGAGAAATGAAGCTCTTTTCCAACATCTCATCAACGGAATATTTTTTGTTTTGAAGGGATTTCACTATAACCTCACCAGCATCACGGCCCTTTCCTAAAAGAAAGGAACATAACCATTTCAATAGACACAAGTTGAAGGCAGTTGATTCCAGAAAAAAGATGAATGTCATGAAGTTTACCAAATTACCTTCTAAATTTGCAGAGGCAGTAGTCAAAGTTAAGGTTGTAGAAAAGAAGAAACAGAGAAATAACTATAGTAAAGTGAAGATGGCATTTCACAAAGTGTTCCAACCTATAAGCGTCAGGACAATAATAACAAAATAAAGTGCTATCTACAAGACTAAAACTTAGCTTAATTTCACAAACATTCTCTCCAATCATGCAAGAAGATGGATAAGAGTACAATAGCATGTATGGGATAAGACCAAGCTCAACCATAGTTGTACATACTGCACTGCACAAGGTGCCGGTTTTGTTATTGGTACGGTATAGAACTGGTGCCAGATGGTAAAATGGTATTGCTTTGGATATATTACAATAATAAACTAAAAAAACATGTATTAGAAAATAATATACATAAATCTGAACCAATGCAAATCAATTAAATCTAAACCATTCTGAGTGTCAATGAGACATTATCAACCATTTTTCTCTTGAAGAATTAAATCCAAACCAATGTAGAACAATTAAACATATAGCCAAACAGACAATTAAAAAGAAAATACTAATCAAAATAGGTACTAAAATACTAAAAAATTGATACTTTAACAACAACAAAAAGCCAAAAAAACGAAAGCTAGATATTAAGCAAAAATAAATACTAAGATGCAGAAGCAAAAACAAAGCAAGCAATTACCAGGAATACATACCCAAAGATTTTGTATATCTCATCAATAGACTTACACAAAACAGCATCTACTAAAACTAAAAAATGTTGTATAGAGAGGCAGGCACTGAATGAAGGAAATTGGCAAAAAATGCAGATAAATTGCATAGACACCCCCCCATGGTTTGACTAATTTAACACCACTTATACTTTAAAATTGGCCTTGAAAGTCCATATGCTTTCAATTCAATGGGCGTGCACCCCTTCCGTTAATTTTAAAAACAAGACAATGTAGTTTTGTGTCAACACGATAACTCTAACTAAAATATCTTAAATTAAATTTAACTAAAAATAAAACAAAAAATTGAAAAAAAATAAAACACTAAGAAGATTGGAGAAATAGAATCCAACCAACCACCGATTGCAGCTGCATCATCGCAACCCAGAGCAGTACCTCACCCACACCACTGGAAAACTGAAAAAGGAGCCACTGCCTGGATCGCCACTGCACAGCCTCGCCGCTGATCATCTTTGCAAAGGAGGAGATCAAGCCGTTGGTTGCTGTTATTGCCATTGCCAATCAAAAGCCACACCACCACTACACTGCCTGAAGGAGGCTATATGGTCACCACCACTGGTGAACAAAGCGCCAAAGCAGGGGTGTTTGCCGCATCCACTGTTGATTTCGCCAGCGAAGAAGAGATCCAGCCACTGTATTGCAAGCAGATTGTCGAAGAAGACAAATGGTTGGCCAGCAGAGTAGAACATCTGTCATCCAACCACCGCTATTACATTCTCCATCGTCCAGATGGGTTATCTGTAACCCACGGATGATGAGTTCCCGCAAACTCATCACCAGACGGTTCACTTCCACCAGCGGCAATAATTTTCTTTTTATTTTTTGTTTTAAATTTAGATTTAGTTTAACTTAATTGAACCTTAATTAACTTAATTTAATTTAATTAAAGTTTTAGGTAACGGCATTGTAATGGTAGTGGTGTGCTCACAAAAAATTGAAACCACAGAGACTTCATGACTGTCACCACTAGGGCTTTGGTTTTTAGCATTTTTTTAATTTTTTTACTGCTGTAATTTCTGTTATAGTTTGTTTAGAGCCATGTGCAAGAGATTAGAGATAGTGGCAGGTTGTTACAACCGTGGAAGGATGTAGAATCCACCTCAGCAGGGAATCTACTCCTCCGACGCCTTGTATATATTCCCAATTTCCTTCATGGATGGGGATATCTGGGAAAATTAAATAAATTCTTCTATCCTCTCCTCAATTCTCTTGTATTCTCTCATTTCTCCCTCTCTCTCATTTTCAATTCTATTCTCCGATCTTGTTCTCTCAATTTTATGTCTTCCTAATTCCTATAGGATTGGGAAGAAGACCATATTTAGGCCGCGGCCGTGACAAATTGGTATCAAAGCCACGATTCTCAGCCGAAGCTCTACTTTGATTGGATAAATGGCGGAGGGTACCCGCATGAAAAATCTCAAGTCACAACTACAACAAGTGAGCTCAACTATGACAGAATTCCAAAACAGAGCCGATCAACTGGAGCTCGGAACCACCCGGAATCACGAAGCGATCACGGCATTGGATCGCAAGATGGAGAGCTCAATTGAGGGGTTGGAACAGAGATTGGATGGATCTCTCGCACGAATGCGAGAGGAAATGGGAAAACAAATACAGCAATTCATGGTAATGTTTACCCGCTGAAATTTGGTAAGGGTCTCTCCTAATTTTCATCCTAGGGAGAGGATTGAGCCTATTTTACAAGGGAATAGGATGAATGGAACCTCTGAAATTAAGGTGGATCCGGAGGAAGAATTAGAAGGAGTGATGAACAAGGGAAGGAACGGTCAAACCAACCCTCATCATATGGGGTTTCCTATGCCCCAGATGGAGATTCCAATGTTTGAGGGAACTAATCCCTGGTGGTGGTTAAGAAAGTGTGAGAGAATGTTCAACTGATATAATATCCCGATGATGTGGAGAGTATCCTTAGCCACTGCATACTTCAATGATGTAGCGGATGCATGGTTTCAGGGGTGTGTTAGGGTGAGAGAAGACTATACTTGGGAGGAATTTCTACAGAAGTTGTGTGAACAATTTGGTGAAAGAAGCATGATGGATGTTATAGAAGAATTCAATAAGCTGGGGCAAATTGGGGATGTGGGGGCCTATCAAAAAAGGTTTGAGGAGTTAAGATCTCTTATGATCAATCATAACCCCCATCTGTCGGAGGCCTATTTTGTGTCAAGTTTTATGAGTGGTTTGAGCGATGAGCTGAGACCAATGGTAAAAATGATGAGGCTCCGAACAGTAGAGTAGGCTTTTAAGAGTGCTCGATTGCAAGAGATGGTGGTGGAGAGGGGTTAATGAAGAAACAAAGACAGCAACATAAAGGGATGATTCAGGGAACATTCAACCAAGGGGGAAGAAGTTTTAACCGTGAGTTGTTGGCAGGAAGTACTGGAATGAAGAATGTGGGTGGATCAAGTTCGGGCCACAACCCTACAACTCGAGGGGAAAATTGATTGAACAGAGAAGACTAGCTGGCCTGTGCTATCGGTGCAGGGATAAATACTATCCCAGACACCAATGCAAAAGGCAAATACTATTGTTAAAAGAAGAAGATGAGGGATTACTGGAGGGTGAAGAGAAGGGTGCAAATGAAGACTTAGAGGAGGAAGGCGATGGAGAGATCTCAATACATGTCTTGAAGGGAGTAGCCAATAATAAAATTATCAAGGTAGAGGGTCAGGTAAAGGGTTGCAGCCTTATGATCCAAATTGATAGTGGAAGGACCCACAGTTTTCTTAATGAGGGCATAGCCAAAAGATTAAAGTGTCAACTCACGGAAACACCACCCTTAAGTGTGACAGTGGCCAATGGGAACCAAGTGGTAAGTAAATCAACCTGTAATGGCTTCTGTTAGAAAATGCATGGAGAGAGGTTTGAAGCCAATCTAAGACTACTATAGTTGGGAGGTTGTGATGTAGTTCTTGGAGTAGATTAGATGAAGGGGGTAAGCCCCATTAGTTTTGATTTCAACCAGATGGAAGTATCCCTTGAGAAAGAAGGAAGATGACTTTAAAAGGAGGGAAGAAAGATGGGACGTGTAAAATGATCACTAGAAAGAGGCTGCAGAGGGTGATCAAGGGCAAATGGAACCAGCTAACACAACTATTCTCTATTTTGGCCATAGAGGAGGGCCATGATGACAAGGAAGTGCAAGGAAAATTCTATCTAATAGTCAACACACCCCAAGGAATGCAAGATCAATTTAGATTTTATAATAAATTGCTGGTAGAGTTTGAGGATCTTTTCATTGAACCTACAACCGTTCCCCCTACCAGAATATTTGATCATGCTATTAACCTTAAACCTAATACTGAACCTATCAACATTAGATCCTATTGTTACCCCCCAATCCAAAAAAATGGTTAGGGAAATGCTACAACAATCTATCATCAACCCCTTTTGCTTCCCCAATCCTATCAGTCAAAAAAAAAAAAAAAAAGATGGATCATGGTGGCTTTGTGTGGACTATCGCCAACTTAATGCCATGACCATCAAGGATAAATCCCCTATACCCCTTGTGGAAGACCTTTTGGATGAGCTACACCATGCCAAATTTTTTTCTAAGTTTGACCTACGTTCGAGCTACCACCAAATCAAAATGAAGCCTGAAGATATACACAAGACAACCTTTAGGCACGTGGAGATGAGAAGGTTAAGGAGTTATTGGAAAGATTGGTTGTGGGTACCAATGAAGTAGATGAATACACTTTGGTGGAAGGGATGTTGAGATACCAGGGCAAGATGGTGAATGGAAACAATGCAGGCCTCAAGAAGAAAATAATGCAGGCCTCAAGAAGAAAATAATGCAGGTCCTACATGAGTCTCCTTTGGGAGGCATTCAGGAATCCAAAATACCTACCTACGGGTTAGGCAATTGTTTCATTGGCCCAAACTGAAAGCAAAAGTTAAGGAGTTTGTGCTATCTTATGATATTTGCAAGAGGTGTAAGCATGAAACAGTGGCATACCATGGGCTATTACAACCTCTACCTATCACCAACCAAGCATGGACTAGCGTGTCTATGAACTTCATTGAAGGGCTGCCGAAATCAAAGGGTAAGGATAGTATATTGGTGGCAGTTGACCGGCTAATAAAATTTGCTCACTTTATAGGGTTGGCTCATCCCTATACAACTTAAAAGGTGGCAAGGGTCTTCTTGGATCAAGTGGTGAAACTACATGGAACTCCTAAGTCTATCATTTCAGATCGTGATAGGATCTTTACCAGTCTGATGTGATAAGAGCTTATGAAGGCTTTGGGAACCAAATTGAATATGTCCACAACCTATCATCCCCAATCTGATGGGCAAACAGAAAGGGTGAACCAACGCCTAAAAACCTACCTAAGTTGCACGTGTTTTCTACAACCGAAGGGGTGGCATAGATGGTTATCTTTGGCTCAATGGTGGTATAACTCTAACCACCACACCTCACTCAAAATGTCTCCATTTGAGGCCCTATTTGGGTACAAACTACTCCTTTTGCCTGATGTAGGGGAATGCACTACAATGGCCACGGTTGAAGATTATTTAGAGCAGAGGAAGGAGACATTACAATAGCTAAAGAAAGAGCTAGCATCAGATCATAATAGGATGAAACAATTCGCTAATAGGAAGAGAAGCAAGAGAGAGTTTAAGGTTGGGGAGAATGTGTATTTAAGGCTAAGGTATCCTCATCTTAAGTCCATTTCTCAAGGACAGGTGTCCAAACTCAGCTCCAAGTAGTATGGATCATTCCCCATAGAGGCTAAGGTTGGAAAGGTAACCTATCACTTATAGCTCCCAGAATGATCACAAATCCACCATGTGTTCCACATCTCCCTCTTAAGGGAATCGGTGGGCACGCAGCCAGTGAGTCCTACATTGCCCACCCTTCCTAAAGAGATAAGCCAAGAGGTGGAGCCTGAGGCTATAATTGATAAGAGGGCGGTGTACAAGCAAGGAACCCCACTCATACAAGTTTTGGTTAAGTGGCAACACAGCCCGTCAGATAGCAACACTTTGGAGTACCTTCCTGATCTGTTCAAGCAATTCCCAAGGTCGGCTAGCCTCCTTAGCATTTCTTAAGGACAAGAAATTGGTTAAGGAGAGGGAGATTGTCATGATTAGGGCCTTGGTTTATAGCATTTTTTAAATTTTTTACTGATGTAATTTCTGTTATAGTTTGTTTAGAGCCGTGTGCTGCCATGTGCAAGAGGTTAGAGATAGTGGCAAGTTGTTACAACTGTTGAAGGATGTAGAATCCACCTCAGCAGGGGAATCTACTCCTCCAATGCCTTGCATAAATTCCCAATTTCCTTCATGGATGGGGATATCTGGGAATATTGAAGAAATTCTCTCTCTCTCTCAATTCTGTTCTCTGTCCTTGTTCTCTCTGTTTTATGCCTTCCTAATTCCTATCGGATTGGGAAGAAGACCATTGTCAGACCTAGGCCGTGACAATGACCAATTTTAAAAGTATAGGGGTTGCCTGCACAAATGGATCAAACCATAGAGCATATCTGTGCAATGTATCCAAAAAAGCTGCAGTATCAGCTAGTACTGACCAATATCAGGCAAGCATTGCCTGGTACTGACCAAAATGAACTTTTCCATATCTTATACCAGAATTACTATGATAAGGTACATGCCAGCCAACATAAAATGGATTTGGTAACATTGAGCTCAACTTTGGAAACTTCATGCTGATAACATGATATTTGTATAGACATAAAACATAATACAGACCTTTGTTTGTTACTTCACCATTTTCTTCATCAACTTTAGAGAACTGCACAAAGTGGTCATTTATATTTATGTAGACAGCATCCTTGTCATAAAGAAGATCCCCAAGTCCAGACATGGGTGCATAAAACAGCTTCTCCTTGTCCCGCAGACCCTTTTTCTTGGCAGCCGAAGGCAAAGGGCAAGGATCAGCTAAGCTTGTAATGCCAGCTAAATTGTAATCACCAACACCAGCAATATGCACCTGATTACAAACTACAGATTAGTCCAGACATGCATAGAAAACGCAACACACAGCTAGCATAGGGTTTTTGGGAGCAGCATGTGCAAGGTTTTATCCCTAAACATGAAATGAGAAATTAAACTAAAAAATAGGTCAGCAACATGATAAATTTCTTCTTGAAGTACAAAAAATAAAAGGACACATAATGAACACAAAACAAATTTGACATACAATAAGAGATAAGTCACATTACTGAAAGAGCAGTTAAAAGTGGTAGCCAAATTCTTGAGCAATTTGTTTATCCAGTGTCACGGAAGCAGTCTATTAAGAGTCGTTCTTTAAATTTTTGCTAGTTAAGATCTTCAATTGTATGTTTTCATTTCGACTGTAACCTTAGAGTGCTAGGTGGTCTAGTAAGTTTGTAAGAATCAAAGTTGTTATACGGTTAGGGGTGAGACCCACCTGTCAGGGGAATATACCCTCCAACGGCCTTATAAAGGTGCCTCCCGTGCGATGGAGAGGTCATGCTAAAAATCAAGAAGATTCTATTCTCTAGCTGGCCATTCTCTCTCTCTCTCTATCTATCTCTTTCTCTTCGTCTATCTCTCTCTCTCCCCTTCGAATTCCTTGTTGTTCTTCTTTCTAACGACTCCATTATCAAGTGGAGATCTAAATTTCTCTATCAATCCCCTCGAGTTAGTGGTAAGGCTGCAGTAGTCACAACAGGGTTGTGACATATTGGTATCAGAGCTTGGTCTTGGCCAGTGGGTGGAGAGGATAACTCATGGCGGAGGGAACACGCATAAAGAATTTCGAAGCCCAGTTGCAACAAACTGGGGTGGTGGTAACGGAATGCCAAAACAAGATGGAGCAATTGGAGCTGGGTACAACTCGGAATCAAAAGGCGATCCTTGTGCTGGATCGCTGGGTAGAGAACGCCATGGATGGAATGGAAAGGAGGCTAGAAGGGTCCATTATGCAAGTACAGAAGGAACTAGGTGCACAAGTGCAACACTTCATGGCCATGTTAGGCTATCAACACTTGATAAGGCTAGCACCTGAGTTTCCCCCGAGGGACGAAATAGACCCTATCCTTCAGAGGGACAGGGCTGGTCGAGAGCTGGAGATACAGGAGGAGGAGATTAATCAATGGGGCAGAGAAGAAGGAATATTGGGAAGGGGACCCGGGGCCCGATGAACCATCAACCCTAGGGGTTTCCTCTGTCTAGGATGGAGATTCCAGTGTTCGAAGGGATTAACCCACGGTGGTGGGTAAGGAAATGTGAAAGGTTGTTTAAATGGCATAATGTCCTCGAACAGCAAAAGGTGCCCCTAGCAGCCGCCTACTTCAATGAGGAGGTCGATGCCTAGTATCAAGGAGTGATACGACTAAGGAGGAACCAGACATAGGGGGAGTTCACAGAAACTCTGTGTGGGAGGCTTGGAGAAAGAAGCATGGTTGACATTGTGAAAGAGTTCAATAAGCTCAAACAATCAGGTAGTGTGGAGATGTATCAGAAACGTTTTGAGGAGCCGAGGTTTTACATGATTCAACACAACCCCTATCTAACCGAAGCCTACTTTGTGTCAAGCTACTTGAGTGGCCTCAATGATGAATTAAGGCCAATGGTAAAGGTGCTAAGACCCCAAACTGTGGCCCAAGCATCGAAAGATGCCCAGTTACAGGAATTAGTAGTGGAAGCCTTGTTGAAGAAGCAAAGGCAGCAGACAAAGGGGATGGTGGTAGGAACCCAAAATGGAGGTGGAAGGTATTTTAGCCAGGAAATAGGTAAGGGTAACAGCGGGGTAAAGGGAATTACTGGCCAAAACACAACACCCTCTGGAGATCAATTGAGGGAGTAAAGAAGGTTAGCAGGATTATGCTTCATGTGTGGAGAGAAATACCACCCCGGTCAACCCTACAAAAGGCAAATACCTCGACCTGTAATGGGTTCTCGTGGGAGATGCAAGGGGAGAAATTTGTAATCGATTTGAGGCTGTTATAGGTGGGAGGGAGTGATATGGTTTTGGGGGTGGATTAGATGAAGGAGTAAGCCCTATTAGTTTTGATGGTAACCGCATGGAAGTGTCCTTCTAGAAGGAGGGCAAAAGAATGACCATCACTGGCGGAAGAGAAGCTGGAATGTGTAAGTTGATGACTAGAAAAGGTCTAAGGAGAGTAATGAAGGGGAAGTGGGTTCATGGAGCACAATTCTTTTCAATAGTGGCTAAGGAAGACGCACTCGAGAAACAAAGGGAGTCGGGGCAAACTTACTTGACAGTCAGCAGCCTGGGAGAACCTCCTGATCAGGTAACACATTTGGTATTACTTAATGAATTATTGGTAAAATATGAGGACCTCTTTGTGGAGCCAAGATCCCTACCCCCTAACCGACTGTTTGACCATTCGATTAACCTCAAACCAAATACAGAACCAGTCAACATTAGAGCCTATCGATACCCACCTATCCAAAAGAATGAGATTGAAATGATGGTTAGGGACATGCTCCAACAATCCAGTATCAAGTCAAGCCAAGCCAAAGCCCCTTTGCTTCCCCTGTTTTGTTGGTCAAAAAGAATGATGGAACGTGGCAGTTTTGTGTAGACTATCGCCACTTGAATTCCATAACAATCAAGAATAAATTTCCCATACCCTTGGTAGAAGATCTTTTGGATGAACTCCACAATACCCAATTCTTTTCCAAACTCGATTTGCGCTCGGGTTATCATCAAATTAGGATGAAACCCAGGGATACTCCTAAAACTACATTCAAAACCCACCATGGACATTTCAAATTTTTGGTAATGCCATTTGGGCTTACCAATGCCCCACTTACGAAAATTTAGCTTAGTTTTCTTTGACGATATCCTCATCTATAGCTCCACCTTTGACCAGCACCTGCTGCACTTGCAAACCACCCTAGACATCCTTCGGTCCCACCAATTATTCATTAAGAAATCCAAATGTGAGTTTGGCCAGGGGTAGGTGGAGTATTTGGGGCACATAATCTCTAAGGGAAAGGTGAGCACTGACCCAAAAAAGATCGAGGCAATGGTGTCTTGGCCAAGACCAACAACAGTGAGGGCCTTAAGAGGATTTCTTGGGCTAACAAGTTACTATCGGCAGTTTGTTAAGAATTATGGAGTGATCAGCCGTCCCTTAACCGAGTTGCTGAAAAGGGGAGAATTTAATTGGGGCCCCAAGCCAAAAAAGGCATTTGAAGAGGTGAAGGGGGCCATGAGTCGAGTGTCTAAATTGAAGCTGTCAGATTTTGACAAGCCCTTTACCCTAGAGACTGATGCGAGTGGTACTGGTATTAGGGTTGTGCTAGCACGAGAAGGAAGGCCTATCGCTTTCCTAAGTCAAGTGCTAGTCCCTAGGCATTCCGGGTTAAGCATCTATGAGAAGGAATTCCTGCCGGTCCTAATGGCCGTGGATAAATGGAGGCATTACTTGGAAGGGGGGCAATTTCTCATCAAAACGGACCACGAAAGTCTAAAGTACTTATTGCAACAAAAGCTTCAAACACAGCTTCAACGCAAGGGAATGGCCAAGCTCATGGGATTAGATTACACGATACAATATAGAAAAGGAAAAGAAAACATAGCAGCGAATGCCCTTTCCCGATGCCATGAAGAGGGAAGCCTTGCAACAATCACCGTGGTGACTCCACGGTGGTATGAGGAAGTGATTAGCAGTTATGTTGGAGACCAGAGAATTACGGCCTTGTTGGAAAAACTGACTGTGAGGGAAGAAGAGGTGGAGGGGTATACTTTGAAAGAAGGAATGTTAAGGTTCCAGGGACGTATAGTGATCGGGGACAAGGCTGAACTAAAAAGAAAGATCATGCAGGCCTTGCATGAGTCACCCTTAGAGGGCCATTCGGGTGAACACACTACATATGTGAGGGTTAAGGGAATATTCTACTGGCCAAGGATGAAGGCGGAGGTCAAGGAGTTTGTGCGAGGATGTGATGTATGCAAAAGGTGTAAAACGGAGCTGGTACCCTACCCAGGATTACTGCAACCCCTGCCTATTCCAAAACAAGCCTGGTCAAGTGTGTCGATGAATTTTGCAGACGGATTACCAAGATCAAAGGGCAAGGACAGTGTTTTGGTGGTGGTGGATCGATTTACCAAATTTGCCCACTTTATTGGGTTGTCCCATCCCTATACGACTCAAGAGGTAGCAAGGGTATTCCTAGATCAAGTAGTCAAGTTGCATGGGGTTCCCCAAAATATAATCTCAGATAGAGATAGCATTTTTACCAGTTTGTTATGGCAAGAGTTGATGAAATCATTGGGCACGGACCTAAGGTTATCCACGGCATATCATCCTAACAGATGGTCAAACCGAGAGGGTGAATCAATGTCTTGAAACCTATCTAAGGTGTATATGCCTAATGCGTCCCAAAGAATGGCATAGGTGGTTATCTTTGTGTTAGAGTAGTTTAAATATCATGTTCTTTCTCTCAGCTATATGTATGTTGTTCTTTGTATTTTTAGTTAGCATTTTTAGTTAGCTTATTTCAGTTAGCGGCTACATGTGTGTATCTTGTCATAAGAGGTTGAGCTGTCTATTTAAAGGCAGCTCATCTTCAGAATCAATTTGAGGCTTGATTATTTTTCTATCAGCTGGAAATCTTTCTTTCATTCTCTCTGGTATTATTTCTGCCCTAGTTGTTTCATTACATGGTATCAGAACCGCAATTCGAAATAATCGATGGCCTCCAATCAAGCTCTCAATTATTCATCGTCTCCCTCTCCTCGTTCTTCCTCTTCGTTATCGACTGGATCTCAGTCGGATTTCTCGTCTGTTGCTAAGGCGTTGAATTTCATTCCGATTAAACTCAATTCCATCAATTATATCTTTTGGAAGGCATAAGTTCTTGCTACGGTGCGTGCCTTCGATCTGGTATCGTTTCTCAATAAAATGACACCTCCTATGAAGTTTCTGGCTGCTTCCGATGGTGAAGAAACGGAAGTTAATCCAGCATATTTGAGCTGGATTCGATTCGACCAGCTTCTATTGAGATGGTTGTTCTCAACAATCGATCAAGAGGTCCTTGCTCAGGTGATTCATAGTGAGTCATCGGCTGAGGTATGGAGTATTCCAGAAAATTTGTACTCTCGCCAAACTATAGCCAAATCCTTTCAATTAAAATAGCAGATAAGGTCTATGAAAAATGACTCTCTCTCTATAAATGATTTCATTCTCAAGATTAAAACAGTCGGACACACTTTGGCAGCAATAGATGAACCACTGAATGATAAAGAATTGTTGCTTGCAATTCTTAATGGCTTAGATCAGGAGTATGAGACAGTTGTTAGCCTTATTACATATCAAATGGATGAGATCGATTTGGAAAAGGTACAATATTTGTTATTGATGCATGAACAAAGACTTTCAGTCAAAAACTCCACTGTCAATTTTGATTCGGTCTCTACTATGCACGTAAATGTGGCTTCAATGCCTTCTACTCAAAATTATAATTTTAGTAGCACTCGAGGTGGATCGTCTCAGCGAGGAAATGGATATGATAATAGAGGAGGAGGAAGAGATCGAGGTAGGAATTCAAATAGGAGAATTTACTGTCAGTTGTGTGGTAAGCCAGGCCAATTTGTGGATCGATGTTATCATCAATTTGATAAAACATTCTAGCGGCCATCAAACGCAAATTTTGGCAGATCTGATGGTGGTACTCCAACACAGATTATTACTCAGCCTCAGTTTATGAATCAAACTCCTTCAAGAGCTTACTTGGCCTCCTTTAGTGATTCTAACGGGGTCTACACTAATGATATGGATTCAACACAAGGCACTCACTATGGTAGTTCTTCTAATTCTTTCACACCTGACAACTTTACAGCTTCTCCTTCTCTTCCCGATTCAAACTAGTTTGTTGACTCTGGAGCAACTAATCACATCACCTCCAACCTCAATAACCTCTCTTTACATGCTCCCTACACTGGTGGTGACAAAGTTGTTGTTGGCAATGGTAAGCAACTTCCTATTAATCATGTTGGCACCAGTTATTTGCAGTCTCAACCAAATTTAGCTCTTCCATTATCTAATGTTCTTCATGTTCCTAGTATGAAGAAAAATCTAATTAATGTATCTCGGCTTACTCATGACTATAATGTGGTGGCTGAATTTGAATACAATATTTGTTTGATTAAGGACAAGGCTTCCGGACTGGTGCTGCTTTAGGGACACCTTAAGAATGAGCTTTATCGGTTGACTCCAGCATCTTGTTCTGCTGGTGCCAGCATTCCTGCTTCATCCCTAGACACTTCTTTGGTTTCTTCTGTTTTTCCTTCAAAAGCATATAATAAACTAGCTACATGTACAAGGTCAAACTCATTTTGTCATGAGTTCCCACATGTTGTAAATGTTGTTCAGCATACTCAAATTTGTCAACAATGGCATGATAAGTTGGGACATCCTTCAATGAATGTACTCAGGTCTATATTGAATAAAATGGGAATTTCTTGCTTAGGTTCCAATTTGTCCTTTTGTGATTCTTGTAAGATTGGAAAGTTAAGTTAGCTTCCTTTTTCAAGTCATGACATCACTGCAGTTAAACCCTTGGAATTAATTTATTCTGATCTCTGGGGACCAGCCCCTATTTTGTCTATAGAAGGCTATAGGTACTACATCATCTTTGTTGATGCATACACTCGATATACTTGGATCTACCCCCTAAAGCTTAAATCAGATGCTTTGTCTGCATTTACTATCTTTCATAAGTTTGCAGAACTTCAATACAACACTAAGCTTAAGGCTTTGCAAATTGATAATGGAGGGGAATTTCGAGCTTTCTTACCTTATCTTTGAACTCATGGCATCCAATCTAGATTTACTTGCCCACATACTCATCAACAGAATGGTGTAGCCGAACGTAAACACAAACACATCGCTAAAATGGGGTTAACGTTGTTGTCTCGTGCTTGTATGCCTCTTCAGTTTTGGGTGGAATCTTTTCAAACAGCAGTTCATCTTATTAACTTGCTTCCTTCTTCTTCTCTCAAGTCTTTAACACCATTTGAACTGCTATATAATAAACAACCTAATTACTTCATTCTTCAACCTTTTGGTTGTACTTGTTTTCCCTTTCTTCGTCCATATAATCAACATAAGTTTGATTTTCATTCAGCCAAATGTGTTTTTCTTGGCTATAGTCATACTCAAGCTGGTTACAAGTGCTTGCATCCATCTGGGAGAGTGTATGTGTCTCGGCATGTCCATTTTAATCCTAGTGATTTTCCTTATCCTTCTTTGTTTACTCCTTCTTCAGTGTCTTCATCACCTGTACCTCACGGATATTCTACTGCATTTCTGGAACCTATTTTCACTCGCTCTAATTCTTCATGGTGTCCCTCGGTTGCATCAGCTCCGGTCCCCACACAGTCTAATAGTCAAATAGATGTCTCCTCTCTGTTTGCAAAACACTTACAGCAACTGCCATCTAATCCAGCTTCTACATCTGCCTTTGTGCCATGTCCTGTATCTACCTCCGCACCTCAGTCTAAACCTAAGCCCTCCAAACCTGTTCCTGCTCCCTCTCTTCATCCTATGGTCACCCGATCCAAGTCCAAACAGTTAGTTGCTCCTTCTCCTCATGCCTTAGTGAGTTCTGTTGAACCTCATTCTGTTAGTGAGGCCCTTTTAGACTCACGATGGGTTCAGGCCATGAATGAAGAATATACAGCCTTACAGAAAAATCATACTTGGGATTTGGTTCCTATGTCTAAGGATATGAATCTGGTTGGCTGTAAGTGGGTGTTTAGAGTGAAGTATAATGCAAATGGTTCTATTCTTAAGTACAAATCCAGGCTAGTTGCTAAGGGATTTCATCAAACTCCGAGTGTAGATTATGCTGAAACCTTTAGTCCAGTTGTTAAGGCACCAACCATTCGTGTTTTGTTTGCTTTGGCAGCTACCTATGGTTGGGACATCCAACAAGTTGATGTAAATAATGTTTTTCTCAATGGAGATTTAAATGAAGCAGTGTATATGGTCCAACATGAGGGATTTGTTAATTCTCAATTCCCTACACATGTTTGCAAGTTGCAAAAGTCTTTATATGGGCTTAAGCAGGCTCCTAGAGCCTGGTATATGAAGCTGAGGACAGCGTTACAGTCGTGGGGATTTATTCGTGTTGTATCGGATGCATCTTTGTTTATTAAGAAGACTGCTAGTTGTGTGCTTTATGTGTTGATCTATGTTGATGATAGTCTACTCACTGGTTCTGATAACGATGCACTTAAGTCATGTATTAGAGCTTTGGACACACATTTCGCTCTTAAGACTCTTGGTTCGGTGAACTATTTTTGGGTTTTGAAACTTATAGAGACAGTAGTGGTATCTACTTAACTCAAACTAACATGTTCTTGACTTACTAAAAAAGGCTGCTATGCATGATAGCAAGCCATGTGATACTCCTATGGCTGCTGGAGTTTCTTTAACAGATGAAGGAAAACTATTTTTCAATCCTTCTTTGTATAGAACTCTCATTGGCTCACTGCAATACTTGACATATACTTGCCTGGACATAGCTTTTACAGTTAACAAGCTAAGTCAATTTTTGTCTTGTCCTAAGGTGCAGCATTGGTTGGCTTGTAAGCGTCTTCTTCGATACCTAAAGGGCACAATTGGCTTGGGTTTGGTTTTCTCTCCATCTCAAGATGATTTGTCCTTACAAGTGTACACAGACGCAGACCATGCTGGCTGCAAGGTGACTCGGCGCTCTACCAGTGGCTTTTGTGTTTATTTTGGCAAGAATCTCATTGTTTGGGGTTCCAAGAAACAGACTGTTGTTGCTAGGTCTGTAGGAGAGGCTGAATATCGCACTATTGCCTTGGGTGTGACTGAGTTGATGTGGCTGAAAACATTGTTTCAAGAGCTAGGCTATCCATGTGCTGTTGTTCCTATTGTGTGGAGTGATAACTTAGCTGCCAAAAGCATGTCCGAGAATCCAGTTTTTCATTCTCGAACAAAACATATTGAAGTTGATGTTCATTTTGTTCGCGAGAAAGTGGAGAATGGTGAAGTAGAGGTTAGGTACGTTCCTACAGCTAATCAAGTGGCTGATGTTCTTACAAAAGGACTGCCTAGAGACCGGTTTAAGTTTCTACGCGCAAGTCTTGGTTTGGTATTGTCTCCTATCCATGCTGGTTCTACAGATGCTGCAACATTCTCCACACTTGATCACTCAACTTCTATGGAGTCTAATTTGAGGGGAAGTGTTAGAGTAGTTTAAATATCATGTTCTTTCTCTCAGCTATATGTATGTTGTTCTTTGTATTTTCAGTTAGCGACTGCATGTGTGTATCTTGTCATAAGAGGTTGAGCTGTCTATTTAAAGGCAGCTCATCTTCAGAATCAATTTGAGGCTTAATTATTTTTCTATCAGTTGGAAATCTTTCTTTCATTCTCTCTGATATTATTTCTGCCCTAGCTGTTTCATTACACTTTGGCGCAGTGGTGGTACAACACCACCTTACAATCACTTATTAAAGTAACCCCCTTCAAAGCTCTATTCGGGTACAAGCCACCAGTGCTACAAGCAGTAGGAGGGGGATCAGAGGTAGCCACAATGGAAGAGTACTTACAGAAGAAGAGGGAAGTGACTCAGCAAATGAAACAATAGTTGGCCTCTGCCCAGCACCGCATGAAACACTATGCGGACAAGAAAAGGACAGAAAGGGAGTTTGAGGTTGGAGAAGAGGTGTACCTAAGGCTGAAACAGCCACATCCGAAGTCACTGACACAAGAGAAGACTACCAAGCTTAGCCCCAGGTACTTCGGACCTTTTCCCACAACTGACAAGGTGGGAAGAGTGGTTTACCGATTGCAATTGCCGGCCGACACTCACATCCACCCTGTGTTTCATGTTTCATTACTGAAAAAATCTATTGGGGGGCAACCAGTAAGTCCCACGCTACCCTCTCTACCCAAGGGAAGTGAACAAGCTGTGGAGCCGAAGGCCATACTTGAGAGACGAGTGATCCAGCGAGGAGCAGCTCCCTTAATCCAGGTTTTGGTTAAATGGCAAGGAAACACTACGGATGGCAACACATGGGAATACCTTCCAGATTGCTCAAGAAGTTTCCTCGCGCGGTTAGCTCACTTAATCTTCCTTGAGGACAAGGAAGCATTCTGTTAGGACCCCCATTAAACAAACTTATCAGAGGAGAAAGAAGGAGGGGAAGTGGGTGGGGATCACAAGGGCAACCAAGTAAAATGACCCAAGACTAAAAAAGTCACAAGTTAGTTAGAAGAGAATAATCTAGCATGTGGCTGGAATGAGTGGGAGGAGTAGGTATACAAGGGAGGAGAGAAAGAGAGAGAGGTGTGGAAAATTCTATTGGAGAAGTCATGGGAGAGAAAGGCCCTCTCGAATAGGCCTATTTTGTTTTCTTTCATTGTTTTTGCTACATCCATTGTTGAATCTACTGTAATTGAGGAATTCCTACTGTTTTTGAGTTAAAGTTCAATCAATTGAGTAAGACTTCTATCATTTGGTATCAGAGCCTAGATTCATGGGGATATCTGTTTCTGAGAGAGTGGGTGAGTTAAGAGGGGAGGTTGGAGACTTATCAATAGCAGATAGAAGGACGAATGGAGGGATTGCAAGTTGGGTTGGATTCTATGAGGAATGAATTCCAGAAGCTACATAACATAGAGAAGAACATGACGATGATGTTGGACCAATTCAATTTACTGATAGAGAAGTGGGAGTCACAGGAGAAGGATAGGAAGGGGAAACGAGGAGAGGACAATGTACCCATGGGTTCTTCCTTTACCATGGACGAGACGCCGAGGGGGAGAGAATGGGCAAGAAATGAAGGCGACGTGACCGTTGGCTTCGGAAGGCTGGAGACTAGGGGTCGACGCTTGGAGATGCCCCTATTTGAGGGAGACGACCCTAATGGGTGGGTCTTAGGGTGGAGCGTTACTTTGTCGTGAACCGTTTGGCCGACACAAAGAAAATGAACTCAGCCGCACTCTGTTTTGAAGGGGCCGCTCTCGCCTGGTTTCAATGGGAGTAAAGGCGACGGCGAGTGAGGAGTTGGGAGGAGCTCAAGGCGCTGCTGGTAAGTCGATTCCGATCGACTCAAGAAGGCACAGCGGATGAGAGGTTCCCGCGCTTAGGCAGATTGGGTCCGTTAAGGACTACTGCCTCTGCTTTGAAACGTTGGCTTCGTCCCTTGAAGAGCTGCCAAACGCATTCCTCGAGGGTCATTTTATAAATGGCTTGAGGTCGGATATTCGGGCGGAGATGAGGGTATTGCGGCCAAATAGATTGGAGCAGATGATGGAGCTGGCCCAATAGATCGAGGAGAGGAATCGGGTGGTCCGTGGGGGTTATTTGGGATCAAACCCAACTCGGGTATTAGCCCCTTCCACTCCAACAACAAACCTTCATCCGAAGTGGGCGACAACTAGCACTGCCGCCTCACATCGGCCATCAGCCGTAGGTAAGTGGAGCACTCCCCCTTTCAAGAAGTTGAGTGAGAGTGAGTTGCAGGCCAAACGGGTGAAGGGGTTATGTTTCCGTTGTGACAAGAAATATCCGGTGGGTCATAAATGCAAGAATAAGAAGCTACAAGTAATGGTGATTTATGAGGAGGAAAGGGATGAGGAAGAAGAAGATGTACAGGAGGCTGAAACAAGGGATGAATCAGAGGAAGGGGGAGACCAGGTCAAATTAAGGGAGGTGGTGGAGCTATCCCTTAACTGGGTAGTGGGATTAACCCCTCCACAAACCATGAAAGTAAAAGGGGAAGTGAGGGGACAAGAGGTGGTGGTCTTAATTGATAGTGGGGCTTCCCATAATTTTATAGCAGCTAAATTAGTGCAGAATTTAGGACTAACTAGGACACAAACAAAAGGTTATGGGGTGATTATAGGGTCGGGTATGGCTGTTGGGGGTGTGTAAGGGGGTGGTCTTAAAGCTACAGAATATGGAAATAGTGGAGGATTTTCTGCCATTAGAGCTAGGGAGTTCAGATGTGATCCTCGGAATGAAGTGGTTGGCTTCCCTAGGGGAGACACAAATTGATTGGGGCTCATTGGTGATGAGATTTAAGGCGGGGGGGGGGGCACTGTGACACTGCATGGGGATCCCAACCTTAGTAAGACCTTGGTAACATTGAAATCAATGATGAGGGCGTTCAGGGAAAATGGGGAAGGGGTGCTACTTGAATTGGGCAACTTGATTGCTGTTGAAAACAAGGCTAGAGGGGCAGTTCCAAACAACTTGCAGAAGCTGCTCATGGAGTTCAAACATGTGTTTGGGGAGCCGGGGGGTCTACCCCCGCATCGAAAGCGAGACCATGTGATTACACTACAATTGGGCATACCACCAGTGAATGTTCGGCCATATCGATATCCCCACTTTCAAAAAAATGAGATTGAGAAGCTGGTTAAGGAGATGTTGACAACAGGGCTGATCAGGCCGAGTGTAAGTCCATTTTCTAGCCCGATGTTGTTGGTTAAGAAGAAGGATGGTGGCTAGAGATTTTGCGTTGACTACCGAGCCTTAAACAAGGTAACCATTCCCGACAGATTTCTCATTCCAATTATTGAAGAATTATTGGATGAATTGAATGGGATTGCTGTTTTTTCCAAGTTGGACTTAAAATCGGGGTATCATCAAATACGAATCAGTCTTAAGGACATTCCTAAGACCGCTTTTCGCACACATGAACAACATTATGAATTTTTGGTTATGCCATTTGGGTTAACCAATGCCCTCGCCACATTTCAATCCTTGATGAATGAGATCTTTAAAAAGCAGCTGAGGCAATTTACAACAACAACAACATATCCAGCCTTTATCCCATTATGTAGGGTCGGCTACATGAATTCTAGACTTCCATGTATTTCTGTCTTTTGTCATATCCTCATTTAGATCCATATATTTCATATCAAATTTTAATGTCTCTCCCAAAGTCTTCTTGGGTCTACCTCTACCTCTTTTTGTGACTAATTGTTCCATTTCATCAACTCTCCTCACAGGAGCGTCTCTTAGTCTCCTTCTCACATGACCAAACCATCTTAGTCTAGTCTCTCTCATCTTCTCCTCGATTGGCACTACTCCTACCATATTACGAATAACTTCATTTCTAATTTTATCCTTTCTTGTATGTCCGCACATCCATCTTAACATCCTCATCTCCGCTACACTCGTCTTTTGCTCATGCTGGTATTTGACTGCCCAACATTCTGAGCCATACAGCAAGACTGGTCTTATAGCTGTCCTATAAAATTTTCCTTTCAATTTTAATGGGATTTTACCATCACATAACACCCCCGATGCATTTCTCCATTTTAGCCAACCTGCCTTAATTCTATGTGCGACATCCTCGTGGATTTCTTCATCTTTTTGAATCACTGATCCCAAATATCAAAAATGGTCTTTTCTTTGTAAGATTTGGTCTTCTAATTTTATTATAACATCATCCACTCTTGCATTTTTACTAAATTTGCATTCCATATATTCTGTTTTCTTTCTACTTAATTTAAATCCCTTAGATTCTAAATTGTTTCTCCACAACTCAAGCTTAGTGTTCACTCCTTCTTTTGTTTCATCCACCAACACTATGTCGTCTGCAAATAGCATACACCATGGCACATCTGTCTGAATATCTTTAGTGAGTTCATCCATTACTAGGGCAAATAAGTATGGGCTTAGTGCAGAACCTTAATGCAGTCCTATTGTAGTTGTAAATGGTTCAGTATCCCCTCTGTATGTTTAGACCCTTGTCTTTACACCATGATACATGTCCTTAAGGGCTTGTATATAGGCTATTTTGACTCATTTCTTCTCTAAAACCCTCCATAATACTTCTCTAGGAACCCTATCATAGGCCTTTTCTAGATCTATAAACACCATATGTAGGTCATTCTGATGATCTCGATACCTTTCCATTAGACGCCTCAATAAATATATAGCTTTCATTGTTGACCTACCAGGCATGAAACCAAACTGATTTTCTGACACCTTTGTTTCCTTTCTGAGCCTATGCTCTATTACTCTCTCCCAGAATTTTATGGTATGACTCATTAACTTAATTCCTCTATAGTTTTCACAATTTTGAACATCTCCTTTGTTCTTGTATATAGGAACCAAAGTACTCTTCCTCCACTCATCTGGCATCTTTTTGATTTAAGGATGGCATTAAATAGTTGCGTTAGCCAGGAGATGCCCTCTTCTCCCATGCATTTCCATGCTTCTATTGGTATATTATCTGGTCCCACTGCCTTATGATTTTTCATCTTTTTTAATGCTTGCCTTATTTCATTTGAACTTATGCGTCGATAGAATGTATAGCTCACATTCCCTTCGGAGTTACTAAGATGTCCCAACCTAACTCTTGTGTCACCACTATCATTGAATAATTTTGTGAAATACTCCTTCCATCTCTCCTTAATTGCTCCCTCATTTACTAAAACATTTTGATTGTCATCTTTTATGCATTTCACTTGATTTAAATCCCGTGTTTTTCTTTCTCTTGCTTTAGCTAATTTATATATATCCCTTTCTCCATCTTTTGTATCAAGTCGTTTATATAGATTCTCATATGCTTTTGACCTTGCTTCACTAACAGTTCTTTTTGCTGCCTTTTTTGCTTCTTTATAATTTTTTTGATTTTCTTCATTGTTGCATTGATATACCGCCTTATAGCAAGTTTTCTTATTTTTAATTTTCAATTATACCTCTTCATTCCACCACCAAGACTCCTTAAGGTTAGGGACTCTACCATTTGTCTCTCCAAGGACTACCTTTGCCGTGCTTCTCAGAGCATTAGCCATTTCTTTCCACATTTGGTTTGTCTGTCTTTCTCCATTTCATTCCCTTCTACCCCTTAATTTTTCTTTGAAGATTAGTTGTTTCTCCCCTTTTAAATTCCACCACCTGATTCTTAGATTTTGTTTTATGTGATTTTTTCTCTTCCAATTTCTTACTTGGACGTCAAGTACTAGAAGTCTATGTTGAGTAGTCAAACACTCTCCCGGTATCACCTTACAATTCCTACAACATAACCGATCCTCTTGTCTCATGAGGAAGTAATCTATTTGGGTGCTTGAGGTGATATTTTTATATGTGATTAAGTGTTCGTCCCGTTTTTTGAACCTAGTATTGGTTATAATGAGCCCATATGCCATAACAAAATCTAGGATAGATTTACCCTCATTATTAATTTTCCCGAATCCATACCCTCCATGTACCTCTCTATATCCGTTTCCATCTCTACCCACGTGCCCATTTAAGTCACCTCCTATAATCACTTTCTCTCCTCTTGGTATCATTTGTATGAGTCCCTCTAGGTCCTCCCAGAATTTTGCTTTTATCTCATCACCTAACCCCGCTTGTGGTGCATATGTACTAAAGATATTCATAGTCATTCTTCCTAAACTAATCTTCACTATAATAATCCTATCCCCTATTCTCTTTACATCCACTACCTCATCTATTAAGCTTTTATCCATAATAATCCCCACTCCATTTTTCGCTCGATCAGTTCCTGTGTACCATATTTTATATCCAGCTTCTGATAAAATTTTTGCTTTTTTCCCTACCCATCTCGTCTCTTGAAGGCACATAATATTAATTTTTCTCCTAATCATCACATCCACCACTTCCATAGCTTTGCCTGTTAATGTTCCTATGTTCCATGACCCAATCCTTAATCTATGATTTTGTTTTTGGCCTTGACTTTGGATTTGATTTTGTTTTTGGCCTTGACTTTGAATTTGATTTTGTTTTTGATTTTGGTTTTGGTTTTGATTTTGATTTTGATTTTGATTTTGGTTTTGATTTTGATTTTGGACTAGCTTCTTTACCCACATCCGTCCAAGCAAATGCGGGAACCCTTGCTCATTTATCACTACATCCGGGCGCCGATGCAGCGGCCCTAGCTCACTTGTCACTACACGGGGGCAGTGTAGCGCGTCGCTATGAAGGGTTACGCACACGCCCAAACGATTTTTCATAATTTGTCTAGAGCAGCTGAGGCAATTTGTTTTGGTATTTTTTGATGACACTTTGGTTTATAGCAAGGATATGGCTAAGCACAAGGAACATTTGAAGTGCGTTTTGGGGCTGTTAGCAGTGCATCAGCTGTATGCTAATGCCAAGAAGTGTTAGTTTGGGCAGCGGAAGATTGAGTGCTTGGGACACGTCATTTCTCACGAAGGGGTGGCTGCGAATAACTCAAAAATTAAGGCAGTCATGGATTGGCCTAATCCTAAGTCCTTACGGGAGCTTTGGGGATTCTTGGGTCTTACGGAGTATTATCGGAGGTTTGTGAAGAATTATGGATAGCTAGCATGGCCATTGACAGACCGCCTTCGAAAGGGGAATTTTTTTTAGATGAATTAGCAGAACATGCCTTTCAATCTCTTAAAGGAGTGATGATCGAACTGTCGGTGTTGGCCTCACCAAATTTTTCCAAGGAGTTCGTGGTAGAGACTGATGCATCCGGGCATGGGTTGGAAGTTGTTTTGATGCAGGAGCAGCGACCTATAGCTTTTTTCAGCCATTCCCTAAATTCCAAAGGTCGACAAAGGTCCGTATATGAGAGAGAGCTGATAGCGATGGTATTTGCGGTGAGAAAGTGGAGACAAAATTTGATTGGGAGGAAATTTGTTATTCGGACAGACCAACGAACCTTAAAGTTTTTAATAGAACAAAGGAAGATCAGTCCGGAGTGCCAAAAATGGGTCATGAAGTTGATGGGATATGATTGTGAGATTCAATATCGACCCAGGTTGGAGAATTGGGCAGCGAATGCCCTTTCACGTCCTATAAAAGGATCTCTTCGAACGTGTTTTGGGTGGGGATGAAGAGGGATATTCAACAGTATGTTAGTGATTGCCCTGTGTGCCAACAAAATAAATATGAAGCATTATCACTTGGTGGGTTGCTACAGCCGCTTCCAGTTCCAAGCCAAATCTGGGAGGATGCGTCTATGGATTTCATTGAAGGGCTGCCAAGGTCAGGGGGGGAGGATACAATATTGGTAGTGGTTGACCGGTTAAGCAAATACGAACATTTCCTTGCTGTAAAACACCCATTCATAGCAGCAAACATAGCAAGGATTTTTGTGAAGGAGGTTGTCAGGTTACATGGGGTTCCAAACTTTATTGTCTCCGATAGGGATAAAATTTTTGTTAGTCATTTTTGGAAAGAGTTGTTTCAATTGCAAGGCACTAAATTGAACAGGAGTAGCCCCTACCGCCCACAATCCGATGGTTAAACGGAGGTCCTAAACTGAACCTTGGAGACCTATCTTCGTTGTTTCTGCTCGTCCAAACCTAAGGCGTGGTGCAGCTGGTTGCCATGGGCTGAATATTGGTACAATACTTCCTTTCATACATCCTCAAAATTATCTCTGTTCCAGATTGTCTATGGGCGTGAACCTCCCCCATAATTGAGATTTGAGAGGGGTACTACACAATTTCAGCAATAGAACAACAGTTGTTGGAACGGGACTCCATTCTTGATGAATTAAAGTCCCAATTGTTAAGGCTCAAGTTCGGATGAAAGAGTTAGCAGATAGGAAGCGGCGAGATGTGCAGTTTAACGTGGGAGATATGGTTTATGTAAAAATTCGGCCCTATCGACAAGAGAGATTGGCAAAGAGATTGAATGAGAAGTTATCACCAAGGTTCAATGGGCCTTTTCCAGTGGAGAAGAGGATCGGGAATGTGGCCTACAAGCTATCCTTACCCCTTTCTAGTGCTATCCATCCCGTGTTCCACATGTCACAGCTGCACAAGGCGAAAGGAGCAATTAGAGAAACCCTCGAAATCCCTGATCAACTTTCAGCTGAGCTGGAAATGAAAGTGACTCTGGAATTTCTATTGAGAATAAGGCCAGACACAAGGAAAAATCTAAGGAACCTTGATGTCCTTATTCAATGGAAGGGGTTGCCCCCATTGGTAGCAACCTGGGAGCCATACCATCAGATTCTTCTTCAATTTCCAGAATTTCACCTTGAGGACAAGGTGCGACTTATGGGTTAGAGTATTGTTAGGACCCCCATTAAACAAACTTATCAGAGAAGAAAGGAGGAGGGGAAAAGGGTGGGGACCACAGGGGGCAACCAAGTAAAATGACCCAAGGCTAAAAAAGTCACAAGTTAGTTAGAAGAGAATAATCTAGCATGTGGCTGGAACGAGTGGGAGGAGTAGGTATATAAGGGAGGAGAGAAAGAGAGAGAGGTGTGGAAAATTCTGTTAGAGAAGTCGTGGGAGAGAGAGGCCCTCTCGAATAGGCCTATTTTGTTTTCTTTCATTGTTTTCGCTACATCCATTGTTGAAGCTACTGTAATTGAGGAATTCCTACAATTTTTTAGTTAAAGTTCAATCAATTGAGTAGGAGTTCTATCACATTCAAGAGGGGAGCATTGTCACGGAGGTAGTCTATTAAGAGTCGTTTCTTTAAATTTTTGCTAGTTAAGATCTTCAATTGTATGTTTTCATTTAGGCTGTAACCTTAGAGTGCTAGGTGGTCTAGTAAGTTGGTTAGAATCAAAGTTGTTATGCAGTTAGGGGTGAGGGCCCACCTGTCAGGGGAATATACCCTCCAACGGCCTTATAAAGGTGCCTCCCGTGCGATGGAGAGGTCATGCTAAAAATTAAGAAGATTCTATTCTATTCTCTCTCTCTCTCTCTCTCTCTCTCTCCGTCTATCTCTCTCTCTCCCCTCCAAATTCCTTGTTGTTCTTCTTTCTGACGACTCCATTATCAAGTGGAGGTCTGAATTTCTCTATCAATCCCCTCGGGTTAGTGGTAAGGCTGCAGTAGTCACAACAGGGTTGTGACATCCAGTCCTCACGTTTTTTAAACAAGAATAAATTATTCGCAAGTATCAGAATAAGGAGATATAGCATAGAAGCAACAGTATCCTCCCAAAAGGAAACTAAATCACAGGCAATGAAGACTGAACTAGCAAATGAGCTTCAAAATAAACCAACAGGCAACATATAATTGCCACTCAATTGCCTCAACTTAAGTTGTGGCTCATCTAAACATTTCCATCATCTACCCCATCAAATTTACATATCACCAAAACATGAGATTTTATATTAGTGAACCACAACATTAAACTATTAAATTCAACTTCAATCAAATAAGGGGAAACAAAAGGCTCATCTCCAGTACCTAAGAAAAGAGCCAACTTTGTTAGATATGATTGCATCGCCTTTTGTGCAATATATCTGGAAAATACAAGCATTTTTCCTTCAAACTACCAAGATATCTATAAATAACCTTGTCTTTGATTTTTAAGATGTATGAGACAACCAGTAAAAAGATTGAGATTACTCATCACCATGTTTGTGAGGACTTTTTCTCAATTTGCCTTGCAGAATGGGGTCTGCTTCCCAATGACGTTTCTGAATCTCATTGGTAAGTCCCAAATGAGGCAAGAACTGAATTCAAGCATATGAAAACCTTTGTATACATATTAACTTGATATTACAAACACAATGACTATTAATAACAAAATAATAATAATAATAATAATCTTAAGAGGAACAGGATTGAGTATATATCTTCATGGTGAATGCGATTTAATTTACAGCAAAAACTACAAAAGCCAATATCAAAATATCATTTCAAGAACTGATCAACAGAGGAAACTACAAAATATCATTTAGAATACACATCTTTGGTAGGGCTCAAATACTGTCACATCACCAAAAGTCAGAATTTGCTAAGGTATAAAAGATAAGGTTATATATACATGCCTTAGTTCCTTTCTTCAAATTACAGCCTCGTAAGTAGCCATATAATGTCACATTTCTATCACACTTATTGTCCACATGCACCCTTTCTGGGGGTGTGATATCTTCGAAACGGTCTACCAAGATGTATGGATGGGAAACTCGCCATGACAAATGATGAAACTTCATAACAGAAATGAACCTTGCAAGATTGTGAACCTCGCGTTTATGATACCTGTTCGCTCAAAAAAATAAAAAAAAAAATTGCATGATAAATTTAATGAGTACCCTTCACTAGGTTTTGATTATTTTCACAGAAGACAATGAAGGAGACATGGAACACAGTAAAGCCCATGGTCATTCACTTACTTCCCATGAATAAGACCAGATAAATAGAATAGTTTAGCTCCATCATATATTTCAGTCCAGAATCGATGCTTGAGGCGCTGCTTTGTTTTCTTAAGTTTCTTTACATCTTTGAACTTATCAAGGTGTGTAAGAACTCCCATAATTTTAGGGAATCCATGAACTTGCAAAATATTAAGGAACTCGAAAGTTTCCTGCAAAAGGAAAATATGCAATTACACCAATTTATTTTAGAAAAGTAAAACTGCAGAGTGAGATCAAGAACAAAGTACATAAATTATAAATAAGTTCTGAATACAACAATCACATAAGAATATGTAACTTTGACGGAAAACTTAAATAGACAGTGTTGATATGTTTGCCTCGAGTTATCCTAGAAGATCAGTGAAGACAATGGCTTATATCAGCTAAGGTTTAGATAGGCAGATGAAAATGATACCCTAAATGTGATTAGTAAAAGTTTGGGGGTTAAAACTGTAATTATCTAATTCCAATTAGTTACATTGGGATGTCTACCCCTATTATAAATAGAGGGCGAGGGGTAGTCGGTGGTGTGGGTTCTCATTTTCTGTTGTAACGAGTACTGTTTTGTTCTGAGAGAAAGGCTAGTGTTTTTGAGATATAGCTTTGTAATCTTGGGAAGCGAAGGTTTGATGTACTCAGGAATAGAAGGAAGGGAACTAGCTGTTGTACTGATCGTTCTTTCTGAATAAAGAAGACTGCTTGAGGGGTGTTTGACTGCTGGATGTAGGGTTGCAACATTTGCAATCTGAACCAGGATAAATTCGGCTTCTTGTGGTTTGATTTTTGGTTTTTCTGTCTAAATTTGTGAATTCTTTAAATTCTGTTTGTATTAACAATTCTTTCTGTTGATCCAAGAGTGGGAAGAGTGTTTGAAATAGATTAGTTCATCTAAATTCGCCTAAACTAGCAAGTCTAAAACAACAATCTGGTATCGGAGCCTTCCCCTAGGATCAAGAAAAAGCTTTCTTTTCATTTTCTTGGTGTCCATTTGTCTTAATAGTATCAAGAATGGCTGCAACAAGATACGATATAGAAAAATTCGATGGCCAGAATTATTTCGGCCTTTGGAGGATAAAAATGAAAGCTCTACTAGGGAACTTAGGACTGGAAGAGGCTTTAGATGAAGAAAAGGCAATACCCAACACTTGTACGGAAGAACAGAAAACGGAAATAAGTAAACAGAGGAAAGAAATCAATAAAAAGGCATTCAATACTTTCATTCTAAGTCTAGGAGACAAGGTGCTGCAGGAAGTCTCCAAAATGACTACCATGGAAGCCCTTTGGAAGAGACTAGAGACCTTATACTTGACCAAAACTTCGTCTCGGTTATTCTTGAAAACCAAGTTTTTCTCATTTAAAATGGGAGAAGATCAGAAACTACACGATCATATAGACGAGTTTAACAAACTATGTCTAGAACTTGAAAACATAGATATCAAATATGACGATGAGGAAAAAGCTCTAGTTCTTTTGCATTCTTTGCCTAAATCCTATGAAACTTTTGTTGATATTCTAAAACATGGGAGAGACAAACTGTCTCTAGAAGATGTTGTAGGAGCCTTAAACTCCAAATAATTACAACAGAAGGTTGAAGGCAATAATTCTATGAGTGATGCTCTTGCTGTTAGGTCAAAACCAGAGAAGAGAAAAGGGGAATTTCAGGGTAAAAGAAATGCTGAAATATCATCTTCAATTTGTGAATTTGATTATGACAGTGCTGATGCACTGGTTATATCCAATACCGAGAATAGGCAAGTTTGGGTGTTAGATTCCGATTGTTCCTTTCATATGACTCCACATAGGGATCAGTGCCTAAACTATAGGGACATTAATGGTGGTAAAGTATTGTTAGGAAATAACCAAGAGTGTAAAATCAAAGGGATTGGGGATGTTAAAATTAAAATGCATGATGGAACAGTGAGAATATTGCCGGATGTTAGATATGTTCCAGATTTAAAGAGAAACCTTATATCTCTTGGAGAATTAGATAAAAATGGTTACTCCTATAGAGGAGTTGGTGGAGTCCTTAAGGTAACTAGAGGCTCTCTCATATGCATGAAGGCAATCCTTCAAAATGGCATATATGTACTGCAAGCATCCACAGTTGGTGGAGAGGTAGCAGTAGGAGAGGATAAATCCTATCAGCAGACTAGGTTATGGCATTATAGGATGGCTCACATTAGTGAGCAAGGACTTAAGGAATTGGCTAAACAAGGGATTGTAGGTGCTGGAAATGTAACAGCCTTAGATAAATGTGAAACATGCATTTTTGAAAATTCAGCTAAAGTAAAATTCCCTAGGAATGCTATCCACTCCACTAAGGCCCCCTTTAGAATACATTCATTCTGATCTGTGGGGCCCTTCCCAAGCCTTATCTCATGGTGGAGCTAGGTATTTCTTGTCAATATTGATGATTATTCTAGAATGGTTTGGGTTTATGTATTGAAATCAAAGGATAACACTTTTCAAACATTTAAAACCTGGAAGACTATGATAGAAAATCATAAAGATAGCAAAAATAAAATCATTAGGACTAATAATGGGTTGGAATTTTGCAATAAGGATTTTACCCACCTATGTAATCAAAATAATATCCTTAGACATCTTTTAGTTCCAGGGAATCCCAAATAGAATGGTCTAGCTGAAAGATGAACAGGACTCTATTAGAGAGGGTTAGGTGCAAGATAATCCATGCTAGACTATCTAAATCCTTTTGGGTAAAAGCGGTTACAACGGCAACCTATGTGATTAATAGGTCCCCATCCGCAACTATAGGGTTTAAAACCCCCTATGAAATGTGGATAGGTCATAAACCTAATATAGACCATGCAAGGGTGTTTAGATGTATTGCTTATGCTCATTTTAAGCAAGGTAAGTTAGATCCAAGAGCCATTAGGTGTCTGGTTATAGGATACCCGGAAGGGGTTAAGGGATATAAATTATGGAGCCTAGATCCGGATATGCCTAAGACATTTGTGAATAGAGATGTTACAATTGATGAAAGGTCTACTATAAAAGATTTTGAGGAAAAGGTAAAATCAAAGGATGCTAGAAAAGCCAAGGCAGTTGATGTAGAACTATAAGAAGAAACCAGTGATCGAGGTTTAGATAATTCCCCAAATCAAGAGTTAGAACACCAAGAGGATTATGATGAATTCTCCCCTAGTCAGTAGGAGGAATATGAAGCATCCTCTTCTGGGTAGCAAGAGGATTATGAAGAATCCTCTAGGTCAGAAAATCCCCTTGATCCAGAGAGGTATAACGTTGTTAGGGATAGACAAAGGAGGGTTTCAAGGCCTCCTGTGAGATACGAATAATTTGATTTAATGTTTTATGCGTTGTCAAATGCAGGATCTGAAATAGAGGAAGAGCCCCTATCATATGATGAAGTAGTGAAATCAAAGGACTCTCAAAAATGGTAGGAAGCCATGGAGTCTGAGATGGACTCTCTTAAAAGGAATAAGACTTGGATACTGGTAGATAAACCCTTAGGAAAGAGGGTGGTTAGTTGTAAGTGATTGTTTAAGATTAAGGAAGGTGTTGGAAAAGAGGATAAGCCTAGGTATTGAAACAAGTCTTGGAAAGATTAAAGACTTGAATAATATTAATTAAACTCATGTGAGAGTTTATATACAGCTTAGAATCCTTATCTTTCTCCTAGAAAATAGGAGAAGATTTAGAATACCTATCTCCTAAACAATAGGAAAGCTATCTCCTAAAACTTAGGAATTAAAAACAACTTTGTAACATGATTTTACACTATATAAATTTAACATTATCTACTCTAATTTATCTATATCTACTAGATTCCTTCTTTAGCTGAAAGCCTTCTTGTCTTCGGCTTCTTAATTTCGTCCAACAGGTATAAGCCTAGGCTAGTGGCTAGAGGGTTTACCCAAGTGCCCGGTATAGACTTTAATGAGGTATTCTCACCCGCGAGGCATACCTCAATAAGGATCCTACTTGCAATAACAGCCCAATTAGACTTAATTCTAGAACAAATGGATGTCACTACAACCTTTCTACATGGAGACTTAGAGGAAAACATTCTAATGGAACAGCCTAAGGGGTTTGAGGTTAGAGGGAAGAGAGAGCAAGTGTGCTTGCTTAAGAAATCTCTCTACGGCTTAAAACAGTCACCTAGGCAATAGTATAAGAAGTTTGACTCTTTTATGTTGTCCCAAGGTTTTAAGAGGAGTTCCAATGATTGTTGTGTGTATCATGTGCCAGGGAATATATCTATATATCTTCTCCTATATGTAGATGATATGTTGATTGCTAGTCAATAAGCCATAGAAATCGAGAATCTTAAGTTGAGATTAAGGTCAGTGTTTGAGATGAAAGAATTAGGAGAAGCCAAGAAGATATTGGGCATAGAAATCAGAAGGAATAGACAGCAAAGGCAGCTGTTTTTATCTCAGAAATCTTATCTAAGCAAGCTGGTTAGAAGATTTAATATGTGTGATGCAAAAGATGTCTCAATTCCTTTTGCACAACACTTCGAGTTATCCCATGAGCAGTCCCCTAAAGATGGAATAGACATTAAGGAAATGAGTAAGATCCCTTACTCTAATGTGATTGAGAGCCTAATGTACAGCATGGTCTGTACAAGGCCAGATTTGGCTCATGCTATGAGTGTCTCTAGCAGGTTTATGGCCAATCCGGGTAAAGCTCATTGGAATGTTATCAAATGGAGACCTTTAGGTATGTTAAAGGAACACTAGGCATGGCTTTGGCTTATGGTGGAGTTAAAATGGAAGGAAATCCTTGCATCCGAGAGTTCACAGATGCAGATTTTGCTGCTGATATGGATAAGAAAAGATCCTCAACGGGTTATGTCTTTCAGCTTTGGGGTTCTACCATTAACTAGAAAACTAACCTACAACCGGTGGTGGCGTTATCCACCACCGAAGCTGAGTATATTGCATTAACAGAAGCAATTAAAGAGGGTCTTTGGCTTAAAGGAATTATTAGTGAACTCCTAGGTAGAGATGTCAAGGTTAAGTTGATGTGTGATAGCCAAAGTGCTATTCATTTGGCTAAAAATCCATCCCACCATGAAAGAACTAAACATATAGATGTTAGGTATCATTTCATTAGAGAAATCCTTGATAAGGAAGAAATAAACCTAATAAAAGTTGCAGGAGAAGAGAATGCGGCTGATATGTTTACCAAAGTTATTCCTTGTTAGAGTATCTCACAGCTCTCCACTTTATTCTCTCAACTCAACCAGCTTCCTATCTAACCCAAGAATACACTGATAACAGAAAACATAAAGGAATAACACAATCACACAACAAACAGCAAGATTTATCCTGGTTCGGTCTTGAAATCCAAGACCTACATCCAGACTGCTAGGCACCACTGAAATCCACTATCTTGAAACACCCAAGGGATGATTACAACGAGAACTTAATCCCTCCCGCCCATATACACTGAAAGCTATAGGGAAACTAGGGAATACAAGCTAAGAACCAGCCACTCCCAACCTCTCGCACTCAAACCCCAAAATAAGAAAGTAAACCGGAAGCAACACTTCTCGATTTCTGGCGCACTAAGACTTCTCTGAAGACTCCAACCACAACCCCTATTTATAGGATATAGGGGAGCGGATTACATGAACTTAAAGATAAAACTAACTAACAATCGCCTAATAGACTAACAAACTTTAAAACCAGCTGCCACCTTCTAGAAACATACCTTCTAGAAGAACAATTAAATCTAACACTATATCAGGAAATAAAATATGCAGCAATACAAAGTACATGATTACATTTAATCTAATCTAATACAAATGTTACAACATTCCTAAATCTAAATCGCAGGATTGTTTAAATATTCTTACTGTTTGTTGTGTTTGAGTAGTCAAGTATGCTATGTATTCTCAGAGGAGAGCAAGATCAGTCTATCGGGTGGAGAAAACTCAAGGCAAATGGTGGAGTATTGTTGATATGTTTGCCTCAAGTTATCCTAGAAGATCAGTGAAGACAGTGGCTTATATCGGCTAAGGTTTAAATAGGCAGTTAGAAATGATACCCTAAATGTGATTAGTAAAAGTTTGGGGGTTAAATTGTAATTATCTAATTCCAGTTAGTTACATTGGGATGTTCATCCCTATTGTAAATAGAGGGCGAGGGGTAGCCGGTGGTGTGGGTTCTCATTTTCTGTTGTAACGAGTATTGTTTCGCTCTAAGAGAAAGGCTAGTGTTTTTGAGAGATAGTTCTGTAATCTTGAGGAGTGAAGGTTTGATGTACTCGGGAATAGAAGGAAGGGAACTAGTTGTTGTACTGATCGTTCTTTCTGAATAAAGAAGATTGTTCGAGGGGTGTTTTGACTGCTAGATGTAGGGTTGCAACATTTGCAATCCAAACCAGGATAAATTCTGTTTCTTGTGGTTTGATTTTTGGTTTTTGTCTAAATTTGTGAATTCTTTAAATTCTGTTTGTATTAACAATTTTTGTTGATCCGTGAGTGGGAAAAGTATTTGAAAGAGGTTAGTTCATCTAAATTTTCCTAAACTAGTGAGTCTAAAACAACAGACAGCATAGTGGAAGTGACAACTCTCCAGCAAAACAAGAATAAAAGGGTGTTTGTCCCTAGTGTGCACGAAACCTCACTCCTACTTGGCAAATAAGCTATTTCTACAATCTGAACCTGTGACCTTCTGATCACAAGCAAGCAACCTTACCATTGCAATTGAGGTTCACCCTCCCCCATACGCACAACAATAGAATAGGATATTTCCAAAATTACTCAAAATAACATAAAGCTATGTATAAATTGATCTTGTGAATGATAATATTTCTGAATGGAAATTATGTGAATGGAACGAGTGCAAAGAAACATAAAGGAAACCAAATCGCACCATTTCAAAACCAGAACTTGCATTTATGAGAAGCAGTGCCAGATCAGCAAACTTCGCAGCATCAATCATGCCATTTATATCATTCGGGCACTCCACAAATTGTATCCGCCTTTGCTTCCCTGAACAAGAAATTTGGAAAGAAAAATCCAAAAAAAAACAAGTAATCAACAACGGTAAACCTAGCAATACAGCAGTTCTAGGAAAATGAAATGTGAAAAAGAAGAAGCATATTCACCTGACACAACAGTAAGGGGTCCTCGAACATCTGGTAGATTATGTTTAGTATAATGTTTAACAAGACATTTTATAAGAAGAGACTTCCCGACCTAGAGATTATGTCATCGTTAATACTTCAATCTTGGCATATTAGTCTGCACGTAAATGTGCGAGAGTGTATGTGTGTGTGTGTGCGCGCTTATATATTAAGATGCCAAATATCTCGGAAGATTTATATAGTTTTTACCTCAGGAGGGCCCTGCACAACCACGACATAAGGTGCAGGTTCTCCAGTGGAACGGTCAATGGTGGGAACATGAAGCCTGCGCTGCTCTTTCTCTGAAGCCCGAGATTGCAAGCGTTTGGCTTTCACTGACGAACTAAAAGCAAAAGCCTAGAGTGCAAATACATAAGCATTCATTCAGTATAGATGAGAGCGTGTACCTACATATGCGTATGAATGTGTCCGTGTATAAACAGAGAAGAAGAGAAGGGCAAAAAAATAAACCTTGGGGTTGTGCTGCTGCTGGCGGTCTTGGTCGGATTTAGCCGCCTTCTTCTTCTTCTTGTCCGAGGAAGGACCGGAATGGCGAGAACGGTGGGACTTGTGTGATTGGTCCTGGCTACCGCTGTCTATCGCCATGATAACTGGTAACACAGCACAAAAATCCGAATCAGAGCTGAAACTCTAAAATCCCAGGGCAATTCGCGGCATTACTACTGGAGAATAACACGATTTGCTTGTTGTGCAATGCCGCTAGGGTTTTGTTCAAAAGTGGGCCACACAGAAGAAGAATGAAGACCAAAGAAAGGAATTATGTAATTAGAGGAAGAAACCGATTGATATAGCTATTTTTTTTTTTTTTTATTACCAATGTAATCAGTGAGAACACGACCGTTGGAGAAGCGGCCGACCGGTGTGCCGGGAAAAGCGAATCCGTATGGTTCTTTCCAGGAGGCGGCGGATGGTTTGGGACAGTTGCCAGTGTCAGCGAAGGAGTCTCCGAACACAAAAAGCTTCACAGCACCATGGTGGTGACGGCGTTGCTGCTTCTCGCGGGCGGCTTCTGATACGCCGAGCGACGGAGCGAGCTAGAGGGAGAAGGGCTTCCAGATTTATGGGCCCCTAAAAATAACAGAATTTTGGGCCCTGAGACAACCGCCTCTTGGGCCTCACTGTAGGTCCGGCCTGGGAAGAGGAGGTGGCGGCTCGAGAAGCCCTATTAGTTTATCAATCCTAATCACAGAAGAAAATATCGATTGAAAGGAAGACCAAAGCATATGCAGGGCAGTGATATCAGAAGAAAAGGGTTTGAAGCAAGCAGCAGCAGGGATTTGAACAAGCGAGCGAATCGATCCTACCAGATGATCGTGTGCGTTGATTGATTGATTTCTGTAATTGGAATGGAAGGAGATTGAACTGAACGACGAGGGTTTCGAACAGCGCAAAAGGAAAGGGTTTTTAGGGGTTTTGTTGATTATTATTTTTAAATTAAATTAAATTTCATATATATAGGATCCAACAAAAGAGCCCCAACTCCAAGCCCGCCCAACCAAATTGATAAGAAAAGGCCCCCACGGCCACATTTGTCTCAACAAGCATAGGCGGGCCGGGCTAACCCACTTACATTCTTGGACTGGCAAGCCCCAAGTCTATAAGTTATCCATCCATTGTTGTACTAATTCATCGCCCCAAAAGAAATTAGTCAAAAATTATCAGAATTAAAAAATAGTATGAAAAATCCCAAATTTTAAACCCGTGATGAGTTTAGGGTTTTACCCTAAATTCACAACCACTCAAATTTGATCTGAGAGTTTTATGAGATAATAAGGTTGAAAAGTTGACTTTACCTAAAAACCCAAATCAAAACTATCCAAATAAGGAGTATAGAGGAAGACCCGGGCCCAAACCCATGTCTACATAATTCACTTATAGAGAATCATATCCATTCATGGGAGACTATCTTGGCCTATTTTGACTTTCGTGATCTTGTAAAGATTTAGTATAATATTTTATTATTTATTTATTATTATATCATTATTATAGTGTTATTCTTGAATATAGTAATTGATTTGAGCATTAAGAAATTTACCAATAAACTAGATTCTGCCCTAAAAAAACCAGTCCCAATAATCACGTACTATAGAATTTATTGAATTATTTCAAAATTAAAGAAGAAAAAAAAAAAACACCATTATTACCCAAATTGAGTAATAATCCGACCCAAAACCCCGAACAAACCTAAACTCATTATAATTCGTGAAATCAAATATATACAATTTGGATGGGTCTCCAATCCGAGTTGAAAAAAGATTAATTAATCAAAGACCACCCATAACATCTCGTTCATGACGAGGCCCACTTGTTTAACCTTTTTTTCGTTTTTTAAAAGCTTCCATCTTTTTTGAACCCACCCCACCCCCAGTACAGTTTCTGGTCTAAGCTTCCAGCTCTCTCTCTCTGTCCCTCCCAAAACACTGCCATCCATGTGATGCCACGTCCTAAACATGGGTTTGAGGAGGCAAAGTCAAAAACCAAAGCTTAATTAATAATTGGCTAAGGCCAGTACTATTGAAATATATATCATCATCATCATCATCATCAACATGTGTATATATATCATTGGAAAGTAGTATTCAATTTCTAAGATATGATTGTTCAGTAGTTGAAAGAAAGTTCTCGTACGTGTTTAATTCTTTTAATCATATCATGATATTTTTTAATAGAATTTAGTTACTTTCTTTTATTGTTATCATTTTTTTAAAAAAAATGAAGAGATAAATGATATTGACACTAGTTCAGTTTAATTTTTTTGATTTATCATAATTGTAGATGTCATGAGATTTCATAAATAATTGTGAACTGCAATATCTAAACAAGAGAAGGGGTCGCACAAGTTAGAACAGGGTTACACTCAAACAAAAATTCAATGAATAGTTGAAATTAACAATCATCACATTACTTGCTTAATTTTATAGGGTTGGGGTAAATTCAATTATTTTTTTAGAATAGACAGAGACTATAATTATTTTTCATCTACTTCTCATTGGCCAACTTCTATTGAATCATCATCCAGCCCTTGCCAAAAGTCTTCCAGGCATGTCATGTCATAGGGGCATCCATAGTCCATATATCTTAGCTGGCCATTTGGGTTAAAGAAAAGTGTAATTTGATGGTGAGAAGAAATTGGTGTTTTAGTCAAATGGACAGCAGGGTAAGTGTTGAAAAGTAAACCTAATTGATGAGGGAAAAGAGCCCAATAATGTTAAACTTCAGAAGCTCAAGATTTGGAAGACAACAACCACAAGGAAGCCAAAGAAGCAGGCAGAAAAGAGGGAAAGAAAGAAGCACACTAATAATAAAAGAGAATTGGGACAGCGTTAGGTGGGGTGGTGGAATATACAAGGAAGGGTTGCTTCCTGTGCATGGCTGCTGGCTGCTGCTCTAAAGAAGAGGCTCTGGGAAAGAGAGCCCACCTGGTAGCCACCCACACTGAATTTTTTTTTGGTTAAAAGAAAGGAGATGGTGAAGTGGTCCTCTCCCCCTAGATGACTTCCAACATATTTTAACTATTCCATTTGGGCATTTGTCCTTTATTCCCTCTGCATCACTCATCATCTGCCCCAGAATCATTGATTCTTCTTTACAGCCAGACATACCCCGCTTTCTGCATTTCTTGGGTTTGTTCTCTCTTGGGACTCTCCACATCTTCTCTTTTTTTACTGGTCAAAGGACACACCTTTTCACTAACTGGTCAAAGTGTTGGTGGTGAATCTATGCAGAAGGAATTCTGAATTGCGTGGGTCCAAGCAAGTGAAATTACCACTCAACAACAGTTAATTTATTCTTTGGGAAGCCAAACACAGCCTTAGCTACTATTAATTTAATTGCATGGATGGATGGATACTGTAGGATGTTGACTTGGGAACAAAGGTATTTTATCCGATGAACAATTGGATCAGAAAGAGCCATTGATTGAGGGAGATTTCATTTTTTAAAGAACCCATTAATATGTCGATTACTTACTTTGTTTAATACTAGTTGAAGCCACCTTATTATCTCAAACTTTAAAAACCCAAATTAAGAATCTGAACCCATAAAGCCAAAAAGCCCAATATAGAGAAACTACAAGAACAAATAATAAACACACACACATGAACACACCCCAGCAATTTAAACTTTTGATAATGGCAGAGTGCCTTTTCCTCTCTCTTTTTGGGTGTTGCACAGATTGTTTCTTCAAGGAAGAAATGAAATTGAAGGCAGAGACTGCAAAAGATTTCTTCCTTTTGTCTCCCTCAGTGAGTGTGCTAATAAAAAAGCTGCAAGCTGCAGCCCCAGCTCATAATTGAGAAATCACATGTCCTCTTCCCATCCAAATTGGAATACCCTTCTTAATTATCAAATATAAGGTCTTCTTAGTGGAGCAGCAGTGGTGGATTAATAATAATAGATCCATTTTTTTTATTTCTGTACGATCCAATCAAAGCCCCAATTTTGAGATTGTGTCAACCGATTTGGAAGGTGAATTGAAATGAATTTGCAGGAAAAAATTACTGAAAAATGCAAAGCCAATGGTAATGATCAAAAAGGGTACGTTGCCATCAAAGGAAACATTAGTAGAATCATCTTCCCCACATTCAATTATGAAAGTAATTCCATTCCATGGGATGATGCCAGTAGCAGCAACTGCACCTTTTTCTTCGGGTATCTTACCAAGTGAAGCCGCCCGCCCAAACAAGGCCTTGAAGGAATGGGTAAAATCCAGCTATATATTTTAATAGTAATCACAGCAAATATGCAGCCGACGACTGAACTGGTTCGGTCACCCCTGGACAGCTCCCTCTCAACTGATATGCCTATCACTTCCCTATAAATACTTGCTCCACTTTCAATGCTCCACTCATCACCTCTCCTCTCTCTCAACTAATCCTCTTCTTCTCTCACACAGAGCTGCTACAAAATATATATTATTCAGCCTGACAACCGGAGTTGGTGGAGTTCTCCGGCCCCCGATGACATTTCCCAGCGGCGGCCCCTCAAGGGCATGGGGCCGTCTGATTCGGCCGCAGCTGCTACTGGCATTCGCCATTGGGCTGTTCCTTTCCAGCGTTAATGTAGTCCAGGCAGATGCTGACCCCTACATCTACGCCTCCCCTCCACCACCGTATGTCTATATGTCGCCGCCCCCACCCTCTCCCTCTCCTCCGCCACCTTATTTGTATAAATCACCTCCACCACCATCCCCTTCTCCGCCACCACCATATATCTATAAATCTCCCCCGCCCCCATCCCCTTCTCCACCACGGCCTTATGTCTACAAGTCACCTCCGCCACCATCCTCTTCTCCACCGCCACCATATGTCTACAAATCTCCACCACCGCCTCCTTATGTCTACAAATCTCCACCACCGCCTTCTCCATCTCCACCGCCACCATATGTTTACAAATCTCCGCCACCACCTTCTCCATCTCCACCACCTCCTTACATCTACAAATCTCCACCACCTCCTTACATCTACAAATCTCCACCACCTCCTTACATCTACAAATCTCCACCACCCCCTTCTCCATCTCCTCCGCCACCATATGTTTACAAATCTCCACCACCACCTTCTCCATCTCCACCGCCTCCTTACATCTACAAATCTCCACCACCGCCTCTTTCATCTCCTCCGCCAATACCATATGTTTATAAATCTCCACCGCCACCCATTCCATCTCCATCGCCACCATATGTGTACAAATCTCCACCACCTCCATTGCTTTCTCCAGTTCCACCATATCAATACAAGTCCCCACCTCCACCTTCACCATCACCACCACCACCATACTACTATAAGTCCCCACCACCACCGTCGCCTACTCCTTCTCCACCTTACTATTACAAGTCGCCTCCACCACCATTGTCGTCCCCACCACCTCCTTATTCTTACAAATCCCCACCACCACCGTCCTATTCTCCTCCACCATACTATTACAAGTCGCCTCCACCACCATCTCTATCGTCACCACCTCCCTACTACTACAAGTCCCCGCCTCCACCGCCCAAATTACCTTCTCCACCTTATTATTACAAGTCGCCGCCGCCACCATCGCCATCACCACCACCCCCCTACTATTATAAATCTCCGCCGCCTCCAGCTAAATCTCCAACATTGCCACCTTACTATTACAAATCTCCACCACCACCAATGCCTTACCCTCATCCCCACCCCCATCCATTTGTTTTTAAGGTTGTTGGAAAGGTTTACTGCTTCAGATGTTATGATTGGAAGTATCCAAAGAAGTCACATGCCAAGAAACATCTCCAAGGTAAATAATTTTTATCTTTATATGATTTACAATGTTCAAATTAATGCTTGATTTAATTATTGTACCAATTATTTATATATATATATATATAGTATGTAAAATTTGAACTAATATTTGAATTATGGAATTGGAGAGAACAGGTGCTGTTGTGGAAGTGAAGTGCATGGAAGGTGATAAAGAAATAATGGCATATGGAACCACTAAGATCAATGGCAAATACAGCATCACTGTAAATGGCTTCAATTACGACAAATATGGAGGCAAGGCTTGCACAGCCAAGCTCCACATGCCTCCGAAGAACTCCCCATGCAACATTCCCACAAACCTCCATTGGGGCATCAAAGGTGCCAAGCTTAGGGTCAAGTCCAAGACCCCTCATGAAGTTGTTCTTTATGCTAAACCTTTTGCCTATGCACCTAAGAAACCTTACAAGCAATGCTATAAGCCGACCCCCACCCCCACGCCTACCCCTTACTACTACAAGTCCCCGCCTCCTCCATCCCCAGCCTATTACTACAAGTCCCCACCACCTCCTTCGCCATTACCACCAAAACATTATTATTACAATTCTCCACCACCGCCTAAAAATTCACCATCGCCTTCTCCTCCATACTACTACAAGTCACCACCACCTCCATCAACACCCTACTACTACAAATCACCCCCACCACCATCACATTTCCCTGTTCACCCACCATACTACTACAAGTCTCCCCCACCTCCTTCACCTTCTCTTCCCCCACCCTATTACTACGAATCCCCACCCCCACCATCTTCGTCACCCCCGCCGCCTTACTACTACAAGTCTCCTCCACCACCATCACCAACTACTACACCACCTTACTATTACAAGTCGCCTCCACCACCATCTTCCTCTCCTCCACCACCTTACTATTACAAATCTCCACCCCCACCATCTCCATCACCCCCACCTCCTTACTATTACAAGTCCCCCCCACCACCATTACCAATTCTTGCACCACCTTATTATTATAAGTCGCCTCCACCACCATCTCCCTCTCCTCCATCACCTTACTATTACAAATCTCCACCCCCACCATCTCCATCACCGCATCCTCCATACTACTACAAGTCTCCCCCACCACCATCATCATCTCCTCCACCACCTTATTACTACAAATCTCCTCCTCCACCATCTTTATCACCACCACCTGCATACTACTACAAATCACCCCCGCCACCATCTCCATCTCCCCCACCACCTTATTACTACAAATCTCCACCCCCGCCAACCTATTCACCACCTCCTTCATACTACTACAAGTCTCCCCCTCCACCGTCACCATATCCTCCTCCACCCTACTACTACAAGTCCCCACCTCCACCATCTCATTCACCACCTCCCCCATATTACTACAAGTCTCCTCCACCACCGTCTCCATCTCCTCCTTCACCATACTACTACAAGTCTCCTCCACCACCATCCCCATCACCACCACATCCTTACTACTACAAGTCACCCCCGCCACCATCTCCATCTCCCCAGCCACCTTACTACTACAAATCTCCTCCCCCGCCAACCTATTCACCACCACCTTACCTTTACAAGTCTCCTCCACCACCATCGCCATCTCCCCCACCACCTTACCTTTACAAGTCTCCCCCACCACCATCGCCATCTCCTTTACCACCTTACCACTACATGTCTCCACCCCCACCATCCCCATTGCCACCTCCTCCATACTACTACAAGTCTCCGCCACCACCATCGCCATCCCAACCTCCTCCATACCTTTACAAGTCTCCCCCACCACCATCGTCATCTCCTCCACCACCTTACCACTACATGTCTCCACCCCCACCATCCCCATTGCCACCTCCTCCATACTACTACAAGTCTCCGCCGCCACCATCGCCATCCCAACCTCCTCCATACCTTTACAAGTCTCCCCCACCACCATCTCCATCTCCTCCACCACCTTACCACTACTTGTCTCCACCCCCACCATCCCCATTGCCACCTCCTCCATACTACTACAAGTCTCCGCCGCCACCATCGCCATCTCAACCTCCTCCATACCTTTACAAGTCTCCCCCACCACCATCATCATCTCCTCCACCACCTTACCACTACACATCTCCACCCCCACCATCCCTATCGCCACCTCCTCCATACCTCTACAAGTCTCCACCACCTCCATCACCATCGCCACCTCCTCCATACCTCTACAAGTCTCCACCACCTCCATCACCATCTCCTCCACCGCCTTACCACTACACATCTCCACCCCCACCATCCTCATCCCCACCCCCTCCATACCTATACAAGTCTCCCCCACCACCATCCCATTCACCACCACCTCCCTATTACTACAAGTCACCCCCACCCCCTTCACCATCTCCTCCACCACCATACCTCTACAAATCTCCCCCTCCCCCATACCACTACTCCTCACCTCCCCCGCCAGTGAAGTCACCCCCACTTCAAGCATACCCCTATGCTTCTCCTCCACCGCCAACTTACTACTAATAAGTTGCAGCATGTCAACCACTCGCCACAACCAGTCATCATGTAAGTGCTTGATCTGGAGTTAACCGATGAATTAATTTAATTACTCGAGTCATTGCATTATATCTTATTAGCTTTAACACTAAGTCTGAAAATAGTTGAATCAATTAGCTAGCTACTGGCTGAATAACATATGCTCGTCACTTGCAGTTGTAATTTTGAAAAACGGAATAAAAGAAGCCTCCACAAGGGGAAGAACCAGAGAGCAATTGTCGTCCAATACAAGTCCAAGAACAAGATGGAAGAATAAAGTGAACCGGACGGAGGTTAATTATTTGGAGAAGTTTGATTGGACTTCGACTTCGACTTCGATGGTGGCCTTCTTGCACTTGCTGCTCCTAGTGTCCAAGAAAAGGATATGTATTTAGGGAATTAAGGGAATCAGATTGGATAATTTGTTATTAATTTATTGGGTTAGCCGTCGTCGTTGTGGTGGTGGTGGTCGTCGTCTTCTTCTCCTTATTCACGAAGATGGTTTATCGTTCTAGCCAGTTATTTAATTCAAAACACTGTAATTACTACTACGTACTCTACTGCATATTGGTGCGTGTGGAATGGGATTGGTAATCAGATCCTTAATTACTTGGATGCCTCTGCCTCTCCTGTGCTCTGGTCTTGTGTCTGCCAATTAATACATATATATATATATGATACAAACATACACATACATATATATTATATATATTCACTCGAAAGAAACAAAACCTGCCCTGCACGCGTCCGACGAACAACAAAGAAGCGTAATTGATTCAAAATCATCCTTGTCTGATTCATAAATTACTTTTGAAATATGTCGTGATTTTTATTTTTTAAATTTTGAGTCCACTATTAAAATTTGACTCATACTTAAAGTTAGTGATATGAAATAATAATAATAATAATAATAATAATAATAATAAAATAATAAAAACGAATCGACCAAAAGAGGTGGGGCGACCAGGAAAATGGGCGAGGACGGAGCCCGGCGATGATGTAGCGGTCTCCCACCCCTCCGGCATGGGCTACTCCTATGCCCCGAAGACGATAAAACCGTCGGATGTTCTTTGCGTGAATCGAAAGAGGTCCAATGTAATTCATAAATTGGATAAATTCGAGAGAGGTCTGACATTTAAAAATCTCTTTGACATCATCATCTGCAATAATCTTAATATTAGAGAATTTAAAATTATTCCATACTTTTCTATAAATAAATAAGATCTTATCTCAAAAAATATATGTTTTTAATGTTGATGTAAATATAACTTTTAAGTTTTTAACATTTTTAGTATCTGACTTAAACATTAAAGTACTATTGCGCGAAAACTTTCCTACTCCTACGACTATTTCTTCTTTTGCAAACTCGAACGAGTTGACAAAGATATTTCAATAACAATTAGAGAACATAGAAACTACATACTTCATAATACAGAAAAGTGTTAAAGATAGATATTTTTATAATGCTTTATTTTTTTTAATAATAAAACTATTTGTCTTTTCTTAAAAACGTGGTAATGACGCAAACGTTATAATCATAATAATAATAATAATAAAATTCAAATTGCGTAAATGTCACATTCGTTTACTATTTATTTCTCTTATATTTCCCATTGTTCAAATTTGAAGTCCCCCTTCCGCCTGGCTTTCTCATGTGGTTGTGCGGGTCCTGGAGTGGTGAAGTCTTAAAAAACACAGAGACTGGACCAACTTGATCGTGTTAAGCAGTCTGCACTGCACCTGCTGCTGCTAATTAAATCATTTTAACAGTTAAGGGGAGGGAGCCCTTTTTAATTATATATATATATATATATATATATCGAAGCCAGATGAGATCCGGACAAGCTAGGAAGGCCTCATTTATGACAGGGAGGGAGGGATGGACATTGATTAGCTTATTATTATGCACAAATAAAGGAAAGTAAGAAGGAAAAGGGATGAGTTGAGGGTCTTTTGGGCGTGGATGGATGGAGACACTCATTATCAATATCCTAATAAATGTTTAATTTAATTTAATTAATTAATGATAGGCCCATCCTCAATGATACCAACTTCCCAAGTACGTATTGATCAGATATATGTATATGTATGAAAGCAGAGTTACACCCACCCATCCTATATGCAATAGATGTAAGTTTGATCGTCGGCAGGCCCATTGTCAATATATATATATAGGTATAGAACATGAAAGCAGAGTTGCACCCACCCAATATCCCATGCAATCGATCCTAAGCAAGGACAAATTTAGGAGCGGAGCCGCCCCAGATTGATAGGTCATTTCAGCTCTCTAACCCCCAAATGAGTCAGATCTACCTTGCAGATTTGGGAGAAGGCTGAATCTGGAGGAGGGCTGCAACCCCCCCCCCCCCCCCCCCAATCCACCACTGGATTTAGGTTTGATTGCTGGCCAGCCGATTACTTTTAATAATTAAATAAATAAATTTTGATTCACTCATAAACTTATTTAAACAAAATTAATTACTGTTAGAGATTAGACATCGTGAGGTTATACATGTGAGGGGTATTTTATAATAATTAAAATATAATAATTATATATTTAACTCCTATAATAATAGGGTTATATGAGTAGTTGAATATGCTTGCTTGCTTGCTTGTGAGAGTCAAGACTTTTGCAGGCACAACTAACGGCATGAGGCCGCCCCCCCCCCCCCCCCCCCAACTTATGGCATGAGGCCCCCCCCGCCGCATAAAAAAGTATCAAAATTATTAATTATTTAAAAAAAACTTGATATGCAAAATTATTAATTATTTTTAAAAAATTCTTCTTTTTTGATATACAAAATCGTTAATTTTATTTCATAATAATTTTTATTTGAATTTATATTCTATTTATTTTGTTGTTTCATTTGGACAAGAAGAGTTAAGAGATCCCTCAACTCTCTAAGTTTATGAATCATTTTTTAATATTAGACAATGAATAGTAATATGTCATTCAAACGATTAGCAGCCTTCCTAACTCTTCAAGTTCATAAATTATTTTTTAATATTAGACAATAAATAAGAAGAAACTATTTAAACAATGAGGGCCCCAAATTCTCGAGTCTATGAAATAATTTTTATTATTAAGTAATGAATAATAAGATGTAAATTAAAATAAAAATAAGAAATGATATTATTTTATGATGACAACTTGATAAAACGATTATTTAGACAGCAAAAATTTCATTTGGGGAATCCATATTGATTTTGGTATTAACGAAAAAAAAACAAAAAAAAAAATTGGTGACTTTTTAATTTATAGGACATGACTATGGACTCCCCACATTTTTTACTTATTCAACTCTTACGTTTTTAAATGTTTTCTTCTTATTTATATTGTGAATTAAAAAATATTTACTTTCTAGACTTAAATAAAAAAATAATAATTAGTGACTTTACATATCAAAAAGCAAACAAAGAAAGTAAATCTTAAATAATTTTTATAAATTATTTATATTATTAAATGACTATATATATATCCAATTAACTTTTGTATAGCGTGTCAACTCTAGATTTTTGTATAAGTTTAGTTAAAAATTTGGTTCATTGTATGGGACAGGGGGGGGGAAATTCTTTTAGTCGATTCTGGCTGGCTAGCTAGCTAGCTAGATGCCATAAGATGAGATGTAGATCTATTAATAATTTGTTTTGTCAATATAAACCGAATATATAAATGACACGTTTTGTTTTGTGTACTACTGATCATTAGTACAGAGATATATAGTTGGTAGACAAATTCAACCCATCATATAAAAAAGTCCTTTAGGTCTATGTGACAACTGTTAGATATATATAATATATATATAGACCAATCTCTTAATAATAATTATTATGAAGGCTAAGTTTGGAAGTTGGTGAAGAACTAATCTGTAAACATAAGATTCATTTTATTGAAAACTCTATCTAGCTAGCTAGCTAGCTAGCTACAATATTCAATTTTAAATAACTATATATAATAATTAAACATATATTGCCTAACCAACTTTTATCTAACCTCTTTTATTTTTTTCTTTAATCTATCGCTTCCACCAGCCCTCCCTCCCTCTAATATATATATATATTGATTGATAACATGATTGTGTGGGTGTGGGGTTGGAGAATGGCACTTTCTTCACGTGAAGGTGAAGACAATCAAACTTATTTATATATTTCTGCCAACTACTTTTGATTCCGCTCTATCTCTCTATCCTTTCATCACGTGACCACTTGTTTTACTAATTTCTTTTTCATGCATATATATATATATATACATATGTGTGTGTGTGTCTGTATGTATGTATGTTTGTTCATTATCATATGTTCAGGACAAATTAAGTTATGTTCAGGAGGACAAATTAACTTCATTACAAATATATATATATATATATATATATTATAGCACTTCTCTCTCTCTCTCTCTCTCTCTCTCTCTCTCTCTCTCTCTCTCTATATATATATATATATAAGCATAAGGGCCATGGCCCATGCTGAAATCAGCCCAACCGATGGAGAGAGCTAACTTGGGATTAGGGCCTCAATATATGGGCCAACTACTCCCCCGCCACTTCAATCCATTTTCTACCACAAACTTTTGGGCTTGGGCCCGCTGCAGTATAGACGATAGATTACAAGGGTGTTTGGCTTACAGGCTTGATCACTTGTAAATTATTAATTTAGTTTATAAACAATGTAATTTATTTTTTGAAATGTTTAGCAATATTTAACAACTTAAAAGCTAATACATGAGCGTTTGGCAAAAACTCCCCCTAGTTTTTCCAAAAACATTGTTAGGAATTTTTTTGCGTTAATCGATTAAATTACTTATTTACCTTTAAACATTCTACATATTTACAACTTCTTCGTCTATCTCCTTCTCTGCCTTTTTGTAGCAACACCACCTTAAGTAGTTCAATCGTCGCCTCCATCCTTGCACTGTTGTTGTCGCCAAATCACCCCACTCGTCGCATCAATTTCTACCTCTTGCTTGTTGTCATCACCTATCTCCTGACCTAGATTTCCTCTTACTTGTAGATCAAACCTTCGCTATTGCATCCATCGTTGCCTTTTTTTTGTCGCCCATCTCTTCCTCTGTTGTTGGCCACAATTCACTGTATATAAATATATATATAACATAATATATATTGACTTTAATAAAATATTATATTATTGTATTTTATAATAATTGTAATTTTTTATCAATTAGACATCAATTTATAACTTATTTTTATTAAAAAATAATATTTTTATATATTTTATTTGTATTATTTAACAACATGCATATTTTTGCATTTTTATCAAAGTTTTATAGTTTATCAACTATTTCAAACTAAATACATAACTATTAACTGATAGTTTAAAAGTACATTTATCTAAACACTTCATCAGCTTAAACATTGCCTAACTTTTAAATTTTACACAACTTAGAAGTAAGTTGCTTTTAAAAATGATAAACCAAACACCCCCTAGATACTACACGAGTCAATTATTGTTGTTCCAATGTGGGATGTTCCATAATTAAATAATAAAATAAAATAAAAAACTCGAATGACTACTTAATAACAATTACAAATTGTTTTATTTTTATTACTTTTTTTTACATTATATTGTTTTAGTTAAAAATATGTAATTTGATTTTTTAGATGATAAAACAAAAATACATCAATTCTGTAAGAATAAACTTGCTTTTGTCAGTGTCAATAGTCAACTAGTAATTAAGAAAACAAAATTATTATTTAAAATAGTTAAATTTAACACTTGTAATAATACTTTATATTGATATTTATGATAGAGTATTATAATCTTATCAAAATATAATTTGCATGTAACTCCCCATAGCTAGAGACATCTCGACCCTAAGGCTGGACTAATGGATACAATGGATCTCAAATCTAAGACCAAGATTTAACTTGGGGGTATATTGAGCCCAAATAAAATATTTGACTTGAATGATTGGATCTAGATCTAGACTTTGACCCAAACTAACACCCCTTCTCATCAAGGTTAGCCCATATGTTCAAATTCAGATCTCTAAGCGATATGATTGTAATCATCCACCAACTCTATAGCGTGCGTTTGCAATGGCACAAAAATACAAAAGTCAAGTAATTCATTAATTACATAATTATTGTATTATTATTATATTAAAATTTTTCAAGTCTCGTAACGAGCTTCTTGTTGAAAAACCTACGATGTAAGTTATAATATTGCATATATAATAATAACACATGATTAAATATTATGCTCATAAATTATAAAACTCATTTAATTCACATAATTAAATGCTTATTTAGATTCATCAGAAATTAAATTGTAAAGAGAATTATCAATTGATGACGAAACAGCCAGAATTTGGTTTCTTTCGGTTCACCTCAATAATAATGATAAATATAGAATATAATTATAATTGATTTGTTATGTTTGATAAGGAGATGACCAAACCTCTTAGTTTATAATAATTAAAATAGTTTTCTATCAAGACTCTTCAAGAATTATGATTCACAAATTTTAAATTAAATAGAATTATAAAATAATTAATTATCTTATTAAATTCTTTAATTATATCATCAAATAAATATTATAATATCTAATAAAATATTTATATTAATTATATTATAATATATCAGATAATTATTACTAATTTATCTGATGAAATATTTCTTTTAATTATCATGTGAGTCATAAGATAATTCTTACAGTCTCACCCTTAATTTGTCACAAGATAATTCTTACAATCTCACTCTTAGGGGTGAGCAAGAGTTTGGTTTAACCGAACTAATCGAACTGAACCGACAAGTTCAATCGGTTCGATTCGATTTTTTACAAAGAATGGTTCGGTTCGGTTTGGTTATCTATTACTCAAAATTTTGGTTATTCAATTAGGTTATTTTGATAAAAATAACCGAAAAACCGAATCGGTCTTGCACCATTAAACACCCTTCCCCCCCCCCCGCGCGAGGAACCGAATCGTGCCCCATGTACCTGATAGGCGAGAGCCAACCCCCAGCCCCCAGCCCCCACCCCTACCCGATAGGCGAGAGTCACCCCATTCCCTTCCATATGATTTCTAATCGAGCCCTAACCTCCACCATTCGTCGTCGCCGTCGGCTTCTGTCCTCCGTCTTCGGCCTTCCTTTTCTCCCTATGCCGTCTTTTCTTCGTTCATTCCCCTCTCTCTCTCTCTCTCTCTCTCTCTCTCTCTCTCTCTCTGTCTCTCTCGCCATTTCAAAACCCTAATCCTAAACCTAATCGTCGAAAATAACTTTTGTCGTCGTCGTCGCTGCGCCCATTCATCCATTCTCGAGAGAAAGACTAAGAGTGAGCAATTCCCTAACCCTAACCTTAACTTGTTTCTTCCTTATTTTGCTGACTACGACGAGTCGACGACAGAGAGTGAGTTCTTTGTTCCAGATTAAGTTAGGTTTTTGTTTTTGTGTGGTTTTCCTTTCTTGTTCATTGCTTGTTCATTAGATTCAGTTAGGTTTTTGTATGGTTTTTCCTTTTTTCAGAACACTATTACAGTTAGGGGTGTTTAAAAAAATTGGTACACCGCGAAAATCGGCCAAACTGAACCAATCGATTTTTTTTTTTGCGGTCGAAAACGGTTTGGATTCTGTCCAAATTGCGTGATTTGCGGTTTGGACAATTGGCAGTTTGGTTTTAAACCGAACTGCCCAAAAAAAATAAAAAAAATATTATTATAAAAATATAATAATTGGCAGCCTCATCTTATTTATTTTTTACACTATTTTGTCTTTATTTTTTGCTCATATTTATTTACATTTAATTGTCTTTATTTATCAATATTTGTGTTCTTGTTTACCATTCTTAAGTATCTTTTTTAGTAATTTTAAGTAACATTTCAAACTGCGGTAAACTGCACCAAACCAGGTCGTGATCTGGTTTGGTTGAAAAATTGTACTAGCAGTTTGGCGTGTTGAAAATGATTCAGACTGGCCAAACTACACCGCGAACACACCTAATTACAGTATTACTTACTTTATTCAAAATGGCCTCAACGTCTTCGGTCTTCATCTTGCAATGTAAGTAAAATCCTATATGATTTGATTTTCTACAAGTTTTTTTTGGTAAATTGAAGATGTTTTTAAAAAATAAATTGAGGTTAAAAGAGAATGTAAGATATTAATTCATCATATAAGTTTAATTTATGATTGTGTTTGGATTTGTCTAAATTAGATTATCTCTTAATTATATCAGGTTTATTTGTGTTTTCGATTTAAGACTAATTTGTTAGGTTTAACTCTTGTTTATCTGTGTTTTAGATTTAATTAATTATGGAGCTGATATCCATGATTTACTTCAACTGTTGTGATTTCTTTTGTGTTCTTGAATTTAGATCCATTGGTCTATGTTCTGGATTTATTGTATGTGTTTAGGGTTTATTGTCTTGTTTGTTTGTGTTTTGGATTTATTGTTTGGATTTCTTCTTGTTTTGAGCATATGGTAATATGTCCATATAACCAACAATCGAAAGATATTGTTTCAATTTTTTACTGATAATTAAAGATATTATAAGATTTGAATTGGTTTTTATGTCATTTTTTTGACTGCGAGAATATGTTCAGTTTTGTTATTGTATGGTTTTTATGCCATTTTTTTGTAGGAAGATAATAGTAGCATGTTTCATTGTTCATTTTTTTGTATAGTTTCATTTTTTTGTAGGAAGATAGCAGCAGGTTTCATTGGTCCGCAGGTTTTGTTTTTGTATGGTTTTTTCGGTTCGGTTATAGAAAATCCAAACTCAATTATTTCGATTTCAGTTATTTTGGTTAGTGTATTGGTTCAGTTCGGTTATAGACCTAGTTTCAATTCGATTAGTTAAATTTCGTCGATTCAATTCGGTTATAATCGAATGTACACTCCTACTCACTCTTGTTTTGCAGGCGAAACAAATTTTTTAAGTAAGACGAAATCAATATCAACTAAAAGCAAAACTAACTAAAAATATAAACTTTAAATAGATCTAATAATGATTTAACTTCGTAACATCATCAAATCTATTATAATTATATTATATATCGGATCAATATAAATACAAAAGATATTAATGTCACTATAAATATTAATCTCGAGTGTTCAAATAATAATTTTGTTAAGAAAATAAACATTATCTGCTGTTGCAAAATAAACAGATATAAGGAAATAAATATTATTTTTTTCTATTTTTCTTCTCCTTCCCCTATCTTTCCTTTCCTTGCTTGCCAATCAATCTTTTTCCCAATGAATTTATACTTTCCGTCTTGCGTCCCCAAGCAAAACCCTAACATTTCTCTTCTCCTCCAGCCACAGTAACTTCAGACTCCTTGATTTCCTCTTGATTCTTTGATGCTATTTGTCTTCTTCTTTTCCATCAAACCCCTAATTGCTTCTTCCAACGGTGTCCAGCTATGGTACGTTTCGTTCCCTTTCTTTTCTTCTTGGAAGTTAATATCTTGTTTTCTCTTCGTTTGCGGAAGATTTTGCGATAAAACTGAAAATTATGGGAGCCCATCAAAGTAAAATCGACGTTGCAATCCATTTGATCCTGCAGAGTTATCTCATCCAAGATTTTTCATATGGTGCTTAGTTTCAGTAGCTTTTCTCAATTTCATTTATCTATTGCAGCTCTTTTATGAGCTTCTATGTTCTGTGAATTAAACGATTAAAAGGCAGAGAAGGCTAATATTTGTTCTTATACCGGGGATATTATTTTCTTTGCTTCTAATTCTAGATTCGCATGTGTTTGAAACTTTAGGTTGCTTATCCTCCGGTTGTCTTCTATAAATTTATGTGAAAGCATGTACTTAAAAGGCTTGCTGAAGTTGTCCCACATGATTTTTTATTTAGAACATGAAAATAGGTTGTCATGGCTAGCATATAAGACTTGAAATTTTAATTTGTATGCGTGCCCCTCGTGTGAGTCTTTAGGTTTAGGGTGTAGGGATGAGGTATGTGCAGAGGAAGTTACAAGGATGGTTGAAATCAAGCTCTAATGGGGTAATCCAAAATATCCCTCATCTCAAACCTATGTTTAACTTATATCTATCCATTATCCCACTGTACCATGAACAAATGGGTTAAGTGAAATTCTCAAAGATGGTTGGGTTATTTCCTGAAAAAACTGAATGCAGAAAAATTAAATTACTTTTTGTTAGTGGCAAGATTATTACATATGTTGTGTGTAATTTTTTGTATGTTGGTCAAGAAAGGAAGCTTTCTGATTGGGGGGGGGGGGGGGGACAAGGGATTTTCTTTCCTTTTAATTGAGTTCTAAGTTTGTTCCATTAGTGATTAGAACTGGTATTTGTCAGATCCATAGGATCTGGCAAGGTAATTTGAATGGTGTAGGGAAATTTGGAGGGGAAATTTGAATTAGGGAGGGAGATGAAGAGTTAGAGAGAGAAAGAGAAAGAGAATAACAGAAATGAGAGGGAAAAGATCATTCTAATTCATGACGTGATCCCCATCCTCTGATATGGTTTATTTATAGCCATCCATACACAATTCTGGAGTGTACCACCCTGGATAGCCTAACTGCCATAACTGCTAGGTACCAATGACAATAACAGTCAAAAGCGAGAAAAAAAAGCCAATTACAATGCTGCCCCTTGGTCTGTGACAGTATTGAAGCTGTGTAGTGCATAATGGTAAATGAATGTCTCACTTTCTCTTCTTATCCTGAGTTTTCCAGAAATGCACCCCTATACGCTGACACCTTATAGATTTCTAGAATGAATTAACAGTTATGCATATTTACCACAGTTTGATTAGTGGTGACATTTGCATCCCCTTTCTATTTGGTAGAATTCAAACCCTGGCCCTTCACACTTGCTAATGAGTTCTCTGTATAAAAGTAACAGTAATATACCCACATTCTCAAGCTACTAGTGACTGATACACTGTAAAAAATTGGAAAAATGAATGTTACAAGCACACAAGGTAGATGTAATCATGCAGAAGAATAGACAGAGTCGGAATCATTAGGACAACCACCACTTAATCTAGGGAGTGTTGTATTCTTTAGCAACCTAGAATGTAAAGGAAAATTGGATTATTTGTTGACCCATTTGCAGTTACATTTTTGCAGCCAGAATCTCTTTGTCTCCTGTATACTTGTTGAAAGACGTCTTCTTTTGTCTTGTGATAGAAAAATAAGCAAGCAAAATCTTTTTTCAACTACGTACCTGACTATTTCATTTGACTTGTTCTCAAGTAACTGAGAATCTTTATTAATTGTTTGCTTGAGATTGAGGTTGGATTCTCTTTATCAAGCATTTATTTAGTCTTCTGGATTGAGAACAAGATTGATGAATCTCCTGGACCATGACTTTGCAAGAGAATTACTGTCTTTTGTAAAGAAATGCTTACATATAAACTGTCCATTTTTCTATTATCAATAAGTTAATTTTCCTGCATTTTCTATGTTAATTTATGCACTTTTAATATTCTCTCTGTCCATGTTTTAACGCTATGAACTATAACTTAATGACATTAGTTTTATGCTGATCATAGGGTAACCACTCTTTTGCTTACAAAATTCTGAGATTAGCAAAAGTTCAGGACTCCTAGAATTTTGGAAATATGAATTTTGAGATACCGGTCTGTTTTGATAGTGGAAATTGTTAACTTGATGTGATTTACTGGTTTGATAAATTGTCATTTACTGTATTTAGCCTTCCAAAGGAATGCCACTCAAGGCAATACAACTGGTTTGTTATGGGGCTGTTATTCCCCAGTGACTTCATATATATGTTCTTATAACTTTGGTGCTGGTGCCTGGATTTTCACTTCTCTTCTTGGCTGTTTTGCTGTTAGTTATACTTCAATATGCACTTGTTTTGATGTGTATTGGGAGTTGGTGTTGTTGTTAAGGACAATACCCAGTTTGTGTTTATTTTTTAGGTGATACATGTGCAATTAACAAATATATAAAAGTAGACATGTCTGCTTCTCAACAATTTTGCATTACATTTGGACTTTTTTATGTGGTTAGCATTAGAGTCCTTACTAGTTTTTGATTGTTTTCATGTGCATGTGAATCTGAGAGAGTGAAAGCTATGATGAGGAGTTATTTAAGTTAAACTTCCAGTACTGTTTATTTATTTATGTACCTTCTTTTATAATTATGACCCATTTATTCATATTGGTAATTTCCTTAAGATCTCTTTACTTGGACAACACTCACATTTACGCTTAAAATAATATGGATATATGCTGGATGTTGTTATGGATATGATCATGTCACGCTAACTGATCCAAAAATTTGTTTTACAGGCTGCAAAGATTCTTGCAAATTTGGTTGTAATGGGCTCTGGGATTTTGGCCAGAGCTCTTGTTCAAGCATACCGTCAAGCACTTGCAAGTAAGTTTATTAATCTAATTATGTTTTCAAGATGCTATATGTAACACCACAGACCCTCACTTCAAAGTGCTAACTAAAGGTGACTTTTGGGTTCTGAGGACCAAATAATATACCCAAGACCTTTCTAGTAGACTACCAATGCGAGATTGAGTTGTGACAAAGTCCATCCTTTTAACTCCTGGCATCCTTGCTAGGATAAGAATCCCATATCTCAATCTGACCTAAGTTAGTCTCAAAAACACTTTATTGCCCCGCACCAACGCAGTACTGGCCTGCATTGGCTTAGATATCACTTGTAACATCATAGGTCCACACCTAAAAGTTCTAGATGAAGTTGACTTTTGAGTTCCTGAGACTAAATAGCATATCCAAGGCCTCTCAAGTAGACTACCAACGAGGAATTGGGTTGTGACACTATCTGTTGACAACATGGTTTTTTATTTGGCAGCCATGACAGAGGAGTGGTGAATTGACCATGGGCTGAACAATGTGAGTGATGTCCTTTTATGTATGTATGAATAACTAGATGAAAGTGGGTGCTTCCTATGATCCCTGCATTTGGAATTAACTCATTGTGATCTGGGCGCATTATAATTTTGAGAAAACACTGTTTAGGGGGAAAAATTTCCTTATTGCACTACAGAAAAGTTACCCTAAACAGGATAAGATCTTGTTATCTGGGCTATTGTTATAGCTTTGATATTAACTATTCCTTGTATGCATCCTTTTTTTCTTTCAGTTTTCCATGCTTTGTTATTGTGACTTTAACTCTCAGAATGAGTTAAAAAAGGAACCTTATTCATAACATTTGTTCTTTGTCTTTTTAGTCCTGTCATTTCTAAGAAGCAGCTAATTATTTCTGAATTCTTTGCTTCGAGTCATGAAGAAAGTTGTAATGCGATGATTCACCTTTGTGCTGGTTGTCCAGAATATGCACATGCATTTTCAAATATTGAAAATTCATTAGTTTCACCGTTATCACTTGGAAATTTCTGAGTTTTCCTATTCAAGTAACTGTCTCCTTCTCTTTTTGTCCTAACAGCTCCATTTAAGTGGACATTTTCAATGCATCTTTTCATAAGCAATTTATATGGCCACCGACACCTCTTTGTTTTAACTGCAAATTCGAGCTGCCTCTGCCAACAGCTGTGTCATTAATCATTTCCTTAACTTTTTATGTTTTAAGTGCCGTTTATATTTTTCATGATTGTCAGTCATGAAATAGATCTCACAAATAGCTGCATACCTCATTTTCTGTTTTGTATCTGTTCTTGTTGTGTGTCAGCTATAATTGACATTAAAGGCATCCTTCAGGCTATAGCTGAACAAGTTACCTTTGTATAGAAGCCTGTAAAAAACCCACATGTTTGGGTGTAAACTCCCAATGCTATTAATTCCAATATATAACCGTACAGCTAATCTTTTTGCAGTAGTAGCATCTCACTTTGTAGCTGTCCTTTTGCTTTGATCAGCTGGTCCGAGTTCATCTGTTGAAGTTCTACCTACAAATTGAGTTATGGTCATTTGGGTACATGTATCTTGGTGCCTTTATCTGAGTGAAAAAGTCACGGGCATCATGTATATATTTTATGCTACTAAATAATTGCGCTGCCCATTTCAGATGCTTCAAAAACCGGGGTTGCTCAGGAGACAATACAGAATGCTACTCGCAGAGCAAGCAAAATCATGACAGAGCAAGAAGCAAGGCAGATTCTTGGCGTAACTGAGCAGTCCACATGGGAGGAGATTGCGCAGGTAAGTCTGTGATGCTGTATTTTGGTGTTTTCTTTGCGTCTTCTGTCGTCCTACTCCTATAATTAACTAGATGATTTACCAGCCCCCTTTTTCTCCAACCCGTGCAGAAGTACGATAATCTATTTGAAAGGAATGCTAAGAATGGGAGCTTTTACCTGCAATCCAAAGTACACAGGGCCAAGGAGTGTCTGGAACCTTTATATCAACCCAAAGACCAGCCGACGACTCCTACTGGTTGAGAACGTATTTGTTATGGTCATCTTTTTTGTGCATTACTGGCGCCTTGGAATTTTGTATAGCCAACAAAAAATCTGCTGATGGTTGATGAACTCATTGATGAATGCCGAGTGTCTGAAACTTGTTTTATCCTCCTCTTCACCGTCCTTCAATTTTTTTGGGTATAAATTGGTGCGCTATATTTTACGTTAATGACTAGCATGGAATTTGAAACATGCTCCAATTAAGAATAAGCACTTCTTGTTGTGTGCATGTATGAGAGAGAGAGAGAGAGAGAGAGAGAGAGAGAGAGAGAGAGAGAGAGAGAGTTTGCCATTCCTAGAAGATTGTATGATAGAAAATCATGAAATATGTGATTTGATCACTTGCGACGACACTTTTATTGACATCAATATTATCAGCAACAACCACCTCCGCCTTTCTCCCCGTACCCAGGCTTTATGGCGGCACCACCATTGCAACCTAGAGGCAATACAGGAGCAGGTGCAGAGTAAAAGAAGATAAAAAGGAGCCATCTCTCTTTACAGTTTTTATTATTGACAATAATAGCAAAGCAAACCCTTTAAGATTGATGGATACCACTAAACAGAATAGAATAATAAAAGAGAGAAAAATCTCATAATAAAACAATATTGCGCATGAACATGCTATAAAGTAAGAGTAATAGTAATAGTTAACTGTTTGCTGGCAAGATGATGAACGCGTTGAGCAACCTTTTTTGGTTTAATTGAGGCATACATAATGAAATATATTGACATGTGGGTAGGTATTTTGTCTAAGCAACCCAATTGACTATTTTTATTTAAAGAAATGAAACTTCAAACTTGTATTGATCTTCTTCCAAACTGAGAACAGTTTTCATTTGAAAATATAAATATTAGTTGTATTTGAATCCGTTGTTGTTATATTCATAATGCAAGTTTAAGTTTGTTGCCTGTTCCCAAAGGATTTGTTACACAATCATCTAGAACATGGATGGGGGGCCAAGGAAAGAGAAAATGTCAGAACAGATGCAATTTGACATTTGACCTGACTTAAAGGAGGAGGGAATGAGAATGGAACCGTGTTCCCACCTTTTTAACTTAACCTATTTATTTATATATATATATATATTATTAAATTAAATAATATAAGGGCCACTTTGGCATTTCTTCGATTTGATTGATTAATCAAATACATAAAGGGAAAGTGGAAGGGAACGGGAACAAGCAGGCATTCATTACGATTGGTAATTTTGCTTTTACCAGAAATGAATTATTTAGTTAATTAATTACAATTATTATACAGAAAGATCAAAATTCCACAAGTTCCTGCGTGCGAGGTGCGCTGTCTTTGTTTTGTCGCCTCTCCCTCCCTCCCTCCCCGAAATTATAGAGAGAGAAGATTCAATTCCAAAACCCCAAAGCTGCCTCCTTTCCGTCTCTCCAGTTGCCATCTCTGAAGGAGACGGGTGCACTTCCATTTGATTTGAGGAGCTCTTCGCAGTACCTACTGTCTCCCAGATCTGGTCTTCGTGCCCAACTCCATCAGGTTCGATCCCGTCTTTCTTCTTTTAGATCTGGATTCGTCTAATTACCCAATCTTCTTGATCGGTCGGTTGTTCTAGATCCGTGTCTGATTCGCTTTCGTCTTTCGGAATCTCAATTTATTAGTTAAAGCCCGGGATTTATCTAATGTAGGGCTCGCGATGCCGTATGCTTGATCTGAATTCGCAGTTTTATTAATGGGGCGATTATCAAGATTTGCTTTTTATAACCGTGTCTAAACATTAGTGGCGATCGCGTTCTTTCGTTTTTCGAGGAGTCTTATGCCTGATATACTCACATGAGACGAGCGTCAATTTCGTCAGATATAATATTTTCTTGTTCTGGGAGATTAAATTTTTGCATATCATTTCTGAATTGTTTCAAGTTGTCACGCAGATATAACTCACGAACTTTTCCTTTTTCTTATTGTTCATTCTGTTTCAATGCAGCTGCAAACTGGGAAATTTTCCCAGTGATTCTTATGTTGACCGCTAAAAGCGAATGTATACAGATGATGTTTTCCTAAATTGTTGTGTAGAACCCAAGTATATTCAATTTTCAATTGAGGCAAATGGTTTTAGTGATGTCCCTCCATGCAAACCTCTTATTAAAAATTCTCTTGCAATATGCATTGATCTTTCCATTCCATCAAAATAATCCTTACACTTTTTTCGGTTATTTCCTCTTACTTGAAAGCATTTGTTGTTTCTTTTGCCCGAGCAATACTTCACATAGATATGTATAGATTGATCCTTTATGACTAGAATGCAGAAGTTGGAGAAGTGGAAACAGTCTTTTGCAAAGCATGAGTAAGTCTGCATGCAAAAACAAGCCTCCCATGACTCTTGCAAGGCAGGGGGCCTTGTGTGCTAGGCATACCTTTTTTTTGTTTTCACAGGAAACATTTTTGAGGAATTCCATTGTTATATCCAATTGTTCCATAAAGTTTTCAATTGTAGAATTTAAAAATAAATAGTTGTCACTGAAGCGAATAGCAATCTAATCTACAATGTTGTAACAAGCATAAAGTAAAAGCAGAATCTATGTTGCCAGTATTTAAAATTGAAATTTTAGAAAACAAATGGCTTTAACACAATGATTAGAAATAAAATCATTCTATATTTTCTGCAATATGGATTCTCTTATTAGTGGTTCTTCATCCTTGCCTATCATCTTCAAACACATGGAATCTTACTGCAGCTCTTTATTTTTTGAAATGCTTAATTCATAAGATCCATTTCAATTTCTTCAAAAAGATTTTCATCTGGTTCAACTGCTATGAAAAAATTATATAAAATCCAATAGGCTAAGATGATTTTGGTTTGGGTTCCTAGTCGTATTTAGGCTTTGTACTAGTAATAGTAGCTTGAATGAGTGATTTGTTTATTCATCTTATCTTGTATTTTGTTAAAAACCATGCCTAAAACTAAATTTTTCTATGGAATTCTCTGGGGTGTGAACTGAATGCCCTTTTAATGGTAGCTTGTTCCCGTTTATGACAATGATCCAAATCACAACATAAAATTTTGCATTCTGAAGATAATATTTATGTAAAAATCAGTGTGTCAAAATTATTTAATTTTGAATAATGTAAAATTTCTATTATCACATCAAAATGAAAGAATTTTGTTACAATTACCTGGAAGGTCCTTCAACTTATCCTCTCTATTAAATGCATTAGCTAAATTTTTTGAGTAAGTTGTTTGGCCATTCTCATAATTTGTAAATAATATCTGCATCCAGCCATGCTTTTTGTTTATTTACTGAAGGTTGCCTTATAATTGTTATGTATTGTTTTTGTTGCAATACTGCAGCAGGAAATTTTGAAGCTTCCTTTTGTTGAAGGGGCCTTTTCATCATAACCTAGATCATAATGAAGAAGGCCTTTGATCAAACAGTTCGGGACATGTAAGTTTGATTGGTTTCTGTATGTTATTTCCTGCTGCAATTTTTGCTATTGCTTGCAGAAGTTCAATAAATGCAATTCTTGGAGTTGTAGTTAGTAATTTGTGGAAACTATTTCATGTTTCAGTCAGTCTTTAACAACCTTGTTCATTTGTATTGTTTTTCTGTTTCCTTGCAGTAGGAGGGAGGTGAATAAGAAAGTTCTTAAAGTTCCTGGAATAGAACAGAAGGTAGTTTTGCTTGTTTGCTTGCAGTTTTACTTATGCTTTATGAGTTTTTTCTGGGCATACGCAACTAGAACATTTTATTGGGGTGCTTGACTTTTAGGAAACCTGACCTCTTCTTTGCCAAGAAGCAGGTTTACAAATTTTTTATGGCAAAGGCCTTATAAAATGGACAACTAATATATGTGGAACATGACAGGAGATATCCATGTTATAAATTTATATGTTTGAAAACATTAGCACTTCATTTTTTACGTTTCAAAAGCATCTATATTATATAAAAATACTAAAATAGTACAGAGATCAACTTTTGCATTCTGTATATCTGAAGTGTTTTTAATGAAAAAAAAGTTCTATATGCATACTTTTGAAAGAGCTCTATTCATAAACCAGTCTAGTTTTGATTAAAACTCTTAGAACTGGAAGCCAAAAAGAAGATGAATTTAGAGGAAATTCTTGGTTTTGATAAATATTAAGTTTTCAATTTACAACAATTATGTATGGTAAGAAAACAACACATGGTTCAAATGATGAACATATTTGTCCCCCAGGTTCTAAAGCTACATAAACTAAAATGTGATAGCATTTTATAAATGTGGATATTTGATGCAACATCCAAAATGGACGCAATAACTATGTTTTGTGCTTTGCTTCTATGATGGTATTATGTATGTGGTGGACTTTGGTACTTGTTCGACATTTCTCTACACGTTTGACACTTTTCTGCAATTCTTCTTTTTTTTTTTCCCTCAACTTTTCTTAAATCATATATTGAAGATACTTGTTGGACATGTGCCCTTTTGCATTTTCTCATTATGTGAAAACAAATGAATGGAATTGCAATTATTAGAAGAAGTAGCCAATAATAAAAAGACAATGTAGGTGTTGTATTTTTATTAGTCCCTCCTACGTTAAGCATGTTACTTTCTAAGAAGAGCAAAGACTTCTACGAAATTGCTTTAATGTATCTAGCTCTGATGTGCATGAAATTACAGACTAAACTTAAGGTCCAATGTTTGGTTGCCAATCTGCCTCTGTGGAATTTCTACTTTAGTTTAAATCTTGGTTGCATTTTGAAATTATATTTTGGTTTCCCCAAAGGAAGGGTAGTCTTGCAGTAGCAGTAAAATGTTGCTCCGTTGTGCCTTGGAGTTATCTCAAACCATGGAAATTGCCTCAATGCATGCAAGGGTAAAGCTGTACATTTGACTGACCCTAGACCCTGCAATGGCAGTAGCCTTGTGCTTAGGTTTTGTGTGTATTTGGTTGTTCAATTTTAAGAATATTGGGAATTTCTTCTAGCAAATTATGCTGGTCCCCCTTGTGCTTTTCAACTAATGCCATCTCACTGAAATAAGCATTTTTTTAGCAAGTAATTCTTTTTTTTTTTCCTTATGGATTGCTAGAGAAAATGAAATATATGTTTTTTCTCCTATCCTATTTCAGGTTCTTGATGCTACTAGCAATGAGCCCTGGGGTCCTCATGGATCTCTTCTTGCTGATATTGCACAGGCTACAAGAAACTAGTAAGCTTATAGTAACATATTTAAGCAAGTTTTCTTATGGTTCTTATTCTGTGGCAAAGGGATTTAATGTCATTCACCAATGCAGTCACGAATACCAGATGATCATGGCAGTTATCTGGAAGCGCATAAATGACACTGGCAAGAATTGGCGGCATGTGTATAAGGTCTGCATTTTTATTCTTCTATCAATTGTTTTCTTTTTCCTTTATTTTTTAAAGTTTACTCTTTAAAATATTCCACAATATGACCCTTTGATTTTCAAATGGTGTTTTGAGACTGCTGTTGCATACTATCTCCCACATGAGCTTATTTCATACCCTGGCAGGCCCACATTGTTTCATGAGAAAACAGTTTTTGTAATCATCTTCTCAGTAGATACTCTTTCAGTTCTAGCTTATTATGCTTTGTCCATCTCTTCATGCTGGCCTGTGTTTTATTTGGATTTCCATTATTTGATTTGACATTATTTGTACTTTTATAATTGTATGTAGCTATGCAAATGATAAATGGGTTCTCTTGGTTCAGGGTTTGACTGTTTTGGAATATTTGGTAGCACATGGGTCAGAGAGAGTGATAGATGAGATCAGAGAACACGCATATCAAATATCGGTAATTTTCTGTTCCTTAAAGTTGTTAAGCAGCTAAAGTTCTAGTATATTTTTTTGGCAACTTTTAGACTGGTTGAAATTATTTATTATAAGTTCCACTCATGAGCATTCTGTTTTCTTTTAATAGACATTGTCCGATTTTCAATATATTGACTCCAGTGGGAGGGACCAGGGAAATAATGTGAGAAAGAAATCTCAGAGTCTTGTGGTTCTAGTGAATGATAAAGAAAGAATACAAGAAGCGCGACAGAAGGCTGCTGCTAATCGGGACAAGTTAGTCTACTACCAAGAGTTATTAGCTAAAATGTTGTGATGTTTACAATTTTGATGGTTTTGCTATTATGCTCAAGTTTCATTTGATCCTTTCAATTACCACCATAATTTTGATAAGGACTGATCTCAGTTACTATTATGCCATCTATCTACATATATATGATAAGTAACTACGGCATCATATATTGTTATCTCACAGCCTGCAGTCATCTTTTATGTTTATATAGCTTCTAGCTACATCTAATCCATTTTCTTTGTTATCCTTATATGTTGAAAGTGAAATAATCCCCAGAAAAAGCAATGATTATTTTCCTGTTTATTACATTTAGGTATGACATCTCCTAGTTTCTTCCATCAGTGATATTCATTTCTGAAATTGTTGTCAATATTGAGCAACATCTCTTATTCCATTATATTCTCCTGTGTTTCCCCTGAGCATGTATTGTCCAAATATGTTTGGCTGCTTTCCTGGTATGTTGCAAATATTAACTAGTGATAGAGCTATCTATTGATGGCACTTCCAAACTCTCATTTTTGTTGTGATTTATTGAATTGCTTTTGCGAATTTTCTGCATTCTTTTTCTAGGTGGAGAAAACTATAAATGAAATAGATTCTCTCATGATTCTGTGTCTTTCAAAGGGTTTCTTTTTAACTAGGCTTTGTAACTCAATAGGTTTCGGAACACATCTATGGGTGGTATGTATAGGCCTGGTGACAGGTATGATGATGATCGTTATGGAAGCAGAGACGATGACCGAGATGGATACGGGAGAGAAAGAGAATGGGGCAGTAGAGATGATGACCGTTATGGGAGGCATGGAGACTCATATGGTCGTGATAGAGATCGCTATGGTAGAGATTCTGATGAGGGCTACGGGAGGGATGGTTATAGGGAGGATGATTACAGTGGGAGAAGTCGAAACATTGATGAGTACCAGTATGGCTCAAGGAGTAGGAGCTCTGACAGAGAGAGGGACCATGCTAATGAAGATGATGGTCAATATTCATCTAGGTATGTGAATTAAATATATATTTTTTACAAATTTATTGATCTTACCGGTTGACTTTTAGGTAGGTATTTGGTATTGTTATCCTATATCATACTAAAATGTTTGTTTACTTGTGTGGGAGAATAAATTTATCATAATTGAAATGGTAGAATTATTGAACTAGTTGCTTGCAGATCATATAGATAAGTGGTATCTCCTTCCATCCAAAGAAGCCAGTGGATGGGTTTGGAATCCCTTCCCTGAAAGGGAAAAGCAAAGCAATAAACGAGAAGAAAAAGAAGAAATGAACAGACCAGACCTGGAGTGGGTAACATGCTAGAGATGAACAACAATCACAAGCCTAAATCCCCACTAGGTGGGAGCAAACCAGACATAAGGCTGTAAAATCAATAGAGCTAATAAAATATATATTTGTGGAAGTATGTTGAGCATGGTTCCAAAAGATTCCCTTATCTTAAAAAATAAAGTTCCGGAAAGGCTGTTTATATTACTGTATGCTTGTTCGAGAAAAGTTTATATTGTTTGAATCATGTTGATAATTTCAACTTTTTTTTTTGTGTCGTCCTTATTGATTAGTAAGAAATCATCTTAACCCAAGCCTTTTCTTGTATCAGAGGAGGTGGAGCCAGAGCTGATGATCATTCTCAAGATGCAAGGTAATTATTTTAAATATTGATGCTATTAGATAATCTCGGCGAATATTATTAAAAGTGAGCGCTATTTATGCCAAGAGAGTTTGATCTAGAAAAACAGTCCATCCCCCCCCAACACACACTCACATACAACAACAACAAAAAACCCCACCACCAAAAAATAAAGAAAAAAATCTAGGATAACATTTGAACTGACAAGTGAGCTAGGGCCGCTGCATCGGCGCCCGGATGTAGTGATAAATGAGCAAGGGTTCCCGCATTTGCTTGGACGGATGTGGGTAAAGAAGCTAGTCCAAAATCAAAATCAAAATCAAAACCAAAATCAAAACCAAAACCAAAATCAAAATCAAAACCAAAATCAAAATCAAAACCAAAACCAAAATCAAAAACAAAATCAAATTCAAAGTCAAGGCCAAAAACAAAATCAAATCCAAAGTCAACAAGAGACGAGATGGGTAGGGAAAAAAGCAAAAACTTTATCAGAAGCTGGATATAAAATATGGTACACAGGAATTGATCGAGCGAAAAATGGAGTGGGGATTATTATGGATAAAAACTTAATAGATGAGGTAGTGGATGTAAAGAGAATAGGGGATATGATTATTATGGTGAAGATTAGTCTAGGAAGAATGACTATGAATATCTTTAGTACATATGCACCACAAGCGGGGTTAGGTGATGAGATAAAAGCAAAATTCTGGAAGGACCTAGAGGGACTCATACAAATGATACAAAGAGGAGAGAAAGTGATTATAGGAGGTGACTTAAATGGGCACGTGGGTAGAGACGGAAACAGATATAGAGAGGTACATGGAGGGTATGGATTCGGGGAAATTAATAATGAGGGTAAATCTATCCTAGATTTTGCTATGGCATATGGGCTAATTATAACCAATACTAGGTTCAAAAAACGGGACGAACACTTAATCACATATAAAAATATCACCTCAAGCACCCAAATAGATTACTTCCTCATGAGACAAGAGGATTGGTTATGTTGTAGGAATTGTAAGGTGATACCGGGAGAGTGTTTGACTACTCAACATAGACTTCTAGTACTTGACGTCCAAGTAAGAAATTGGAAGAGAAAAAATCACATAAAACAAAATCCAAGAATCAGGTGGTGGAATTTAAAAGGGGAGAAACAACTATTCTTCAAAGAAAAATTAAGGGGTAGAAGAGAATGGAATGGAGAAAGACAAACAAACCAAATATGGAAAGAAATGGCTAATGCTCTGAGAAGCACGGCAAAGGTAGTCCTTGGAGAGACAAATGGTAGAGTCCCTAACCTTAAGGAGTCTTGGTGGTGGAATGAAGAGGTACAATTGAAAATTAAAAATAAGAAAACTTGCTATAAGGCGGTATATCAATGCAACAATGAAGAAAATCAAAAAATTATAAAGAAGCAAAAAAGGCAGCAAAAAGAGCTGTTAGTGAAGCAAGGTCAAAAGCATATGAGAATCTATATAAACGACTTGATACAAAAGATGGAGAAAGGGATATATATAAATTAGCTAAAACAAGAGAAAGAAAAACACGGGATTTAAATCAAGTGAAATGCATAAAAGATGACAATCAAAATGTTTTAGTAAATGAGGGAGCGATTAAGGAGAGATGGAAGGAGTATTTCATAAAATTATTCAATGATGGTGACACGAGTTAGGTTGGGACATTTTAGTAACTCCGAAGGGAATGTGAGTTATACATTCTATCGACGCATAAATTCAAATGAAATAAGTCAAGCATTAAAAAAGATGAAAAATCATAAGGCAGTGGGACCAGATAATATACCAATAGAAGCATGGAAATGCATGGGAGAAGAGGGCATCTCCTGGCTAACGCAACTATTTAACGCTATCCTTAAATAAAAAAAGATGCCAGATGAGTGGAGGAAGAGTACTTTGGTTCCTATATACAAGAACAAAGGAGATGTTCAAAACTGTGAAAATTATAGAGGAATTAAGTTAATGAGTCATACCATGAAACTCTGGGAGAAAGTAATAGAGCAGAGGCTCAGAAAGGAAACAAAGGTGTCAGAAAATCAGTTTGGTTTCATGCCTGGTAGGTCAACAATGGAAGCTATATATTTACTAAGGCGTCTAATGGAAAGGTACCGAGATCATCAGAAGGACCTACATATGGTGTTTATAGATCTAGAAAAGGCCTATGATAGGGTCCCTAGAGAAGTATTATAGAGGGTTTTAGAGAAGAAAGGAGTCAAAACAGCCTATATACAAGCCCTCAAAGACATGTATCATGGTGTAGAGACAAGGGTCAGAACATGCGGAGGGGATACTGAACCATTTACAACTACAATAGGACTGCATCAAGGTTCTGCACTAAGCCCATACTTATTTGCCCAAGTAATGGATGAACTCACTAAAGATATTCAGACAGATGTGCCATGGTGTATGCTATTTGCAGACGACATAGTGTTGGTGGATGAAACAAAAGAAGGAGTGAACACTAAGCTTGAGTTGTGGAGAAACAATTTAGAATCTAAGGGATTTAAATTAAGTAGAAAGAAAACAGAATATATAGAATGCAAATTTAGTAAAAATGCAAGAGTGGATGATGTTATAATAAAATTAGAAGACCAAATCTTACAAAGAAAAGACCATTTTCGATATTTGGGATCAGTGATTCAAAAAGATGGAGAAATCCACGAGGATGTCGCACATAGAATTAAGGCAGGTTGGCTAAAATGGAGAAATGCATCGGGGGTGTTATGTGATGGTAAAATCCCATTAAAATTGAAAGGAAAATTCTATAGGACAGCTATAAGACCAGTCTTGTTGTATGACTCAGAATGTTGGGCAGTCAAATACCAGCATGAGCAAAAGACGAGTGTGGCGGAGATGAGGATGTTAAGATGGATGTGCGGACATACAAGAAAGGATAAAATTAAAAATGAAGTTATTCGTAATAAGGTAGGAGTAGTGCCAATCGAGGAGAAGATGAGAGAGACTAGACTAAGATGGTTTGGTCATGTGAGAAGGAGACTAAGAGACGCTCCTGTGAGGAGAGTTGATGAAATGGAACAATTAGCCACAAAAAGAGGTAGAAGTAGACCCAAGAAGACTTTGGGAGAGACATTAAAATTTGATATGAAATATATGGATCTAAATGAGGATATGACAAAAGACAAAAATACATGGAAGTCTAGAATTCATGTAGTCGACCCCACATAGTGGAATAAAGGCTGGATATGTTGTTGTTTTAACATTTGAACTGAACCTTTTATTTTTTTATTTTTATGAACAGAGGTAGTGCTGCCAGAGCTGATGATCAGATTCAAGATGGAAGGTAACTATGGCAAAACATTGGTGCCATCAAATATTTTAGCCAATATTCTTAACAGAAGTGAGCACTTCTAATGCATTGACAAATGTTTCCCTTTCTCCCATCAGCTTTCCAGCCAGGCAGCTTGACCGGAAGCTTTCTGAACAAAGTCTTGGTGTCCCTCCGAGTTACGAAGATGCTGTAGGCGAGGCTCGTAGCCCTGTTGACAGCGGAAGGTAAATAATCTACATGCTGCATTTTGGATTACATGCATGGTTTTCTCTGTAAGTATTTAACTTTATTTTGTCATTGAAGGAATAGGGACACTGTGGCAGTATCTGTTCCACAGGCATCTATTCCTTATACGAGTGCTAGTCCAAACCAAGCAACCACTACACCTGGAATGCCTGCGGCTGTGTCTCCTGCTTCTCCTGCTGCTCCAGTGAACAAACAAGTTGATGGTTTTGATGAATTTGATCCACGCGGTTCATTTTCAGGTAAGAGTTTTTACTTAAAAGTTATCTTAGTTATTCCATCTGACTGAATTTCTACAGTTTTTTCTGCTGATTGCTTTGAAGCATGGCTATAGTGTTTCCCTATATCCATGATGAAATAATCATAAACGAAAGGAAATTTCGTAAATGTTTTCAAAACTAAAAATATGCTGTCAAATAAATTTCATACTAATTTTCAAAAAATCTTGACACAACATTTTGGGGAAGTGGTTTTAATACATATTCCCAAAGCTTAATTTTTTTAAGAACATTCTGTATTTATTTTTTCAAAATTCTCTAAATTACTATATTTCACTTGTACTTTTATTTACTACGAAATCATTTCAATAACTTATACTAATTGATTACAAAATTATTTAAATAATTTATATTTTTAGTTTTTTGCAGCATTTAACCATTTTTTTATGTATGTCATTTAATTTTATGGTACTTGGCATATTTTTTTTGAACCACAGTTCACATTTTTGTTTCCTGATGATTGTGTTTCTGTTTCCGTTCTGTTTACTGGTTTTGGTTTAGTGTCAATATCTTCTCCAAGTATGCTCTCGATATACAATTATTATTGAAATGTGTCAATCTTTTCCTATGTACATCTACTGTTTAGTGTACATGCTAAAACCTGCTGGGATATAAATTTCTAGAATATGGATCTGCATTATGGTCACCATCCATTGCATCATCTACATTATAGGCTCTGTTATTTATTGTTCAGGTAAGTGCCTAGCAGTGCAAGTTGCTAGTGGCATAGCTATTTTAGGACTAACCCAAGCTTTTCTCTAGTACCTTTCGAATAAATCTAGGTTTAACTTTTTGGTGTCCTATTTGTTGATTTCACTCTATCTAATCTGGGTTGGAAAAATGATGGAATGTACATGCTTTTTTTCTATTTTTTATCTAGTAGCATGATGCAGAAATGCTTAAGTTCAGCACTATTTAATGCACATATATGTGCATTCAAATGTTCTGTAAAGAGCATCAGTGTAGTTTCTGATGTGTGCTTGAATATGTCACCAGGTTGGGAGCAAGCATTTTGATCTGTTTAGTAGTGTAACTCTTATGAGGTTCTAGTACTAGGGTTGAAAGATTTAACTTTATTAAAAGGAAAATATTGGGGTTTTTTTGAGTACATTCACAATATGCATTCTCAAGTCATTCAATAGATGAACTGCACATTTCTTAGCTTGTTGGTTGATTTGTTATTGTTTTGCAAGTAGATTGTTTGCTTGTACTGATTCCTTGGATAACACAATTGTATGTAAAGAAACTGATCGACCTGCAAATATGAGTAGGCTTAGGTGGTTAAAAATAAACCAACTAAAGTTCCGTTTATCTTTCTGCTGTTTTCAATTTAGTTGAAATTTAATTATCAATTTAAAAATGTTTCTGTGCACGGTACACATCCACAGCTGAAATTTCATTTCATTCACTTGACAAACTTTGTAATGTTAATTCTTCTTTCATTATATTCTGAATCTTTGGTTCTTACTATTTCACAGTTCTTTCCAAGATGACTTAGTTTTAATTTTGGAGCAAAATATTCAAAACCAAAGGGTGTTAACCCTTAAAAAATCTTTTGTGGTGTTTGGTGACTTAAGCTATTAACATGAATACTTTGCTCTTGATTATTCGAAGCCAAAGGTTGTCAACCCGTACAAAGTCTTTTTTGCTGTTTGATGACATGGATATTTTGTTGCAATTTTCTTGCCTATTTTCATGCAAAACTGCTCCATTTAGTTGGATTAAGTCTTGATATGTTGTTCTGTTGCTTAATTCATGTAGCTGATAATAAGGGCAAAACTGAAGTTTAGAAATACTATTATAATCTGGTGGGTGCAACCATAACTTTTACTTGACCTTAAATTTTCTACCAAGCTTTGATTGTCTGCCTTGAGCGACTGTTTGATTTCAGTTTTCTATTGAGAAAGAGTGGCCAGAAAATGGACAGATTATTATGTCCACGTTATACTGTTTGATACCAGTTATGATTCAACTATAGGTTCTTGTCTTGTTGCTAAAATATATGGTTAACATAGTTTTATTTTTTCATGGTTATTTCATATAAATGGCAACATGTTAACACTTGTAGTGTTTTAGTTTTATGTTACACTGTATAGTCATTCCTGGCAATTGGAAGGCGCAGATCATTGAAGTGTTTTGACTCTTTTAAGTCAGTGAAATAACCATTTTAAGAGACGTTGATGAGAGGATATGGGATATGTCTGAGAAAGGCCCGTGGGCCTGCACTCAGATACGCTGAACTAATTGCCAATGAAACTATATATAAGGCTTCTACTATACAAAGTTCCACGTTAGTTTGTAAATGTTTGATCACAGCAGTTATTCTTCTTTGTTCAGCTGCCCAAACTACCTCAAGTGCTGCTGAAGTGGACTTACTTGGCTCTTTGTCAGAATCATTTTCCTCCAGTCCGTTGGCTATTGTGCCAGTTACAGCTACAACAACAGCCTCTGGAGATGCTGCCTCAGCAAATTTCAACTCTGCTCCATCTTTTTCAGTGGCACAGTCAGCATCTACGGTCACAAATCAGGTAGGCTTGTTATCATATTGTAAAAACCTACATAAATTTATAATTATTATTGCATCCAGGGAATTTATTAGTCGAGATCTACAGTTCGTATCCTTTTTAATAAATGATTATTTTGATATATAACATCGTGCATGATTGCCGTGTTACAGTAAATTAATTTAAAACTAAATTTGATAGCCTCTCTAATTTATGCTATGTCTAGTCGCAAAGGTTATGTTTGATTAACTTTGTCCTCCCTGCAGCCTTTTGAAGATCCATTTGGTGATGGCCCTTTTAGAGCTCTCCCTTCTACAGATGGTGTTTCAGCCCCACCTCAGAATATAGCTCCTACAACTTCCTTCCATCCTAGTGCCAACCAAAGTTCTGAACTGCCTCAATCAGTTCCTGGCATAGCTTATGCACCATCCAGCAATCTTGATCCACAACTTCCTAATGCAAATGCGCAATTCTCACCCCAAGAGCCTCTATCCTCCAATCAGGACACTGATATTTTAGCTGGTATTCTCCCACCAGCTGCACCACCTCCTCCTTTAACCTTGCAGACAGGTTTCCCTCTTCAAGCCAGTCAGCCTACATCTATGACTGGTTTTTCAACTCCAGCTGGCCAACCTGCAACAGTGAGAGATTTTCCAGCGCAAGCCAGCCAACCTGCACCACAGACAGGTTTTCCATCTCAAGCCAGCAATCCTACAGCACAGCCTGTTTTTCCAGCTCAAACTGGGCAACATCAGTTGGCTACTGGTTTCCCAGCTCAAGTTGTGCAACCAACATCGCAGCCTGGATTTATGGCCCAAACTGCCCTGCCTGCATCTCTGACCAGTTTTCCGGCTCAGACTGCTCAATCTGTGGCAGGTTTTCCTGGTCAATTTGCCTCTGCATCACAGACAGGTTTTCCAGCTCCAAGCTCGCAACCTGCACAGCCAAGCGGTAATATTTATGGAAACTTCCTCCAACAGGGATCTACAGCTCCTGCAGCACCAAATGTGGCTTCTCAAACTACAAGTGGACCAACGCCCCAGTTCAACACTACAACGTTCCTCCCACATTCTGGTCCTGCAGGTGGACTGGCAGGGCAGCATAACAACAATCTCCTGAGTAATAATGCTCTTCCACAAGCACAGCAAACTGCTATGGCCACTCAATCAGCTGTTCCATCTTCAGCAGGATCACTTGCCATAGTTCCTCAACCAGCTAAGGACAAGTTTGAGCCAAAGTCTGCAGTTTGGGCTGATACTTTGAGCCGAGGGCTAGTCAATTTCAACATATCTGGATGTGAGTTCCTGCACTTGCCTGACTTGAATTTTTCAGGATCTTTTAAGATGTATATCTGTTACAGGAAGAAGATCTAAAATTAAACTTTTTTCTCCATATGCAGCTAAAATAAATCCACTGGCGGATATTGGAATTGATTTTGATGCTATAAACCGCAAGGAAAAGAGGATGGAGAAACCTACAACAGCTGCTGTAACATCAACTGTTACCATGGGTAAAGCTATGGGATCTGGTTCTGGGATTGGTCGTGCTGGTGCAAGTGTTATCAGGGCCCCACCAAACCCCACCTTGGGTATGGGTATGGGTATGGGAATGGGTGGTGGTGCCGTCATGGGCATGGGAACCTATGGAGGCGTGAATCAACCGATGGGTGCGGGGATGGGGATGAATATTCCTATGAATATGGGGATGGGGATGAACATGGGTATGGGGCAAGGAGCTCAGATGCAACCGGCTGGATTCCCTCCTGGATCGAATGTGCCTGGTGGATACAACCCAATGATAAGCCGAGGTGGTTATCCGCCGCAACAACCTTATGGCAGTGGCTATCGATGAGACCAATTACCACTCTGAATGTAGTTCTGGTTATGACATGAAGATAGGATTGGCAGATCTGGTGGTGGTTTCATGGCCCTTTATGATTGTATGTCATGCTTTTTCTCTCTCCCTCTCTCACCTGGCTTTTGGTACTAAGAAGCTTTAATATCGAAATCAGTTGTAATTTTCTGCAGAGCTGCTTGTTGCAATGTATTATCTCCCAACTTCTACTAAGTTTCTTTGGAAATTGCTGTACCATCTGTTTCTCCCTGATCGAGTCATGAGAATTTCTGTAGATTCTGGGCTGGTGGCCTTGGCCGTTGCGAGTTGTATACAATAGGGGGAACTTCTCATCAGTTCCCCTTTTAGTCCCCCACCATACCTTCTTTTTTCTTTTTGTTTTTCAAAGTTCGTTCGAAATTTATGGTATAACATTACCCTCTTGCTGAACAATAAATTTGATAATTCATTTTTCCTCCATCAATGTATAATATATGCTGCCTTTCATTTGATTTATTTATTGATATATTGCCACTTGTTTAGGCGTCTGGCTTTGGTTGAATCCTACGGTTTTTTCTGTTCTTTTTTTAATAATTTGGGATGAAACACACTAGTTTGAAGTATAAAATTTCTAACGTAATATTACACGGAGAACTTTAAAAGGTTAGAAGAACACAATGAAACAACCTTCTGAGAAACTAAATCCCAAAATCGCAAGTTTGGTGTTAATCTCATTCTTCTTTCTGGCATGTATGTTAATTTGCAGCAGCAATAGCGGAGGTCTAGAAGATCCCGCAGACATGCATCCCTGAAAAACCCCATTGTTAGTTCAGATTACCCAGCATAACTCACTCCATCTTCTTCTGTTACTACTTGCTAGTAATTTAGTAAATGAAATTTTACTTTGATGCATATTAGCAAAAGGTGTAGGATTAAGTGAGCAAATCTTAACAATAATATTCAAGTTTGAAGTTTTAGACTGACTGGATTTTCTGATTTTCTTTTGGCAATTTTCTGGATTCATTTATTAGGCGAAATTTTGGTATTAATCAAGTGAAACCTGAAAAGATACTCCCTTCCCTGCCACATAACCACTCTCATTAGGATAAGAGACAAATATAGAATGTGTAGAATGAGAAAACCGGTGAGAAGAGGACAGAATGCACAAGAAAGATCCTAGTACAACTTGTGTATGGGAATGAATATATATACATATAAGCCTGTTAACAAAGACGAAGCAACTGGCAAACCATCTTCTCCCAAGGCGGATTTAGAGGGATGGTGAGAATTTCAAATAGATGTAGTCAATAATGTGTGTGCTCTCTTCTTAATTGAAGCAATAAAGATGTAATTAACTTCACAATACCCAGACCACCTTAACTGAGATTTACATAGAAATGATGATGCACTTTGTGCTTAATTTTGTCATTTAATAAGCATAGAATATTACATGTTTAATTCTTGAGAATTATATATATATATATATATATAATACGTCTTTCTGTTTCTTTTACAGAAGTTAATTCAAATACTGATGGGTAATGGGATGTTAAATATGGGACAATTTTCTCAGATTAACATACGTGAGATATGGTACATAATTTTGACACAAACAAGCAAGATACCCGACTGTTCAAGACATCGATTTTAAAATATAATGTCAGATGTATATCTGCATACTGGAACAACTTCACAAATTGAATCTATATTTGATTCTACGTTGTTATATCACCAGAATACCACACCTTTAAAAAGAGTTTTCAAGGTGGATCTATTTACTCCAAGAAGACTTGAATCCTGTCGCCCATTGTGTCACTAAAATCCAACAACATCTTCCCTCCCACTTCTGAAGCAGCATCATCGAGCAGCGCCTTGATGTTTACACCCCCTAATGCTGTGTACAAAGTACAAAAAATGCTTTCTCATACCTATCCCTCCAGAGCGATGTCAAATTCTGACAACAAAAGGAAAAAGGGAATACAATACCTGGAACTATATTTGTGAGTCCATCCAAAAATCCAGCCTGACAAAGAAAAATGCTTACTTATTGAAGGTGAAGTTCCAGTATCATTATAAGGTAACATGTAAAAAGAATTATGTTGAACAAATTGTCAACTTGAACAGATCTGACGTGCATATATGACTTTGGGGCATTGCCAATGGAGGTTGAGAGTTTCAAAATTTTAATTTTCATAAAGAGAAGGCCCCACTCACATACCAAAAAAGGGAAATTGTCATTATGCAATGTGCATCAAGAACTGAATCTACTGACAGATGACCTTGCTTAAGTTCTACTTCGGTATTCAGATAAGATCCAAGTATTCAGCCGGATGACAGACAGGCATGGGGTCTGTGGTAATTGTTAACTTGTTTGTATAAAAGTATATTCAGGATTACTATATGCACCTAGAATGTTGCAGTGCAAAGCTGAAAAATATGTGCCATGAATGTATGGTGTTTCCACACCTCTGAGACTGACATTTTAGACACTCTTAAATGTATGCCTTCCACATCTTGGATTTGTATATAAATTACAAGACATAATATATTATTGTGTCTGTAACACCTTTTTTAGAATATATTTGGAGGCTTAAGGAAATAAATTCTAATTTAATTTGGAGAAAATTTGGGATTGTTGGTAAGATTTGGGTAAGTGCGTGTGAAATTAGAGAGTGATCTAATTGATCAAAGAATGGGTTAAAAAGAGTAGGTGAATATATATACACACATATATAAAAAAGTAATATTCTACAAATATATATATACATAAATATATATATTCTATATATTTTAAGAATATATACAAAATGTAAATATATACATGTATATGCATATCTATGTGTGTGTGTAAGTATATAATATTAATAAAAAATAAAAAAAAAAAGAAGGAAGCCCAGCAGTCGGGCGCATGGCTGGCTCATGTGCCAGCCCGCCAGGCCACCATGTGGCAAGAGGTCCATTTCCATGAATGGGACCCCATGACCCCATGGCCTTCACAGCTAGCAGCTGGTAGCAGCTTGCTGCACCAAAGGGGATGGTTTGGAAACCATCTCTCATTGATCCCCATTGACTCCCTTTCTTTTCTCTTTTCTCTCTATGTATAATATATATACATTTCACCAACAAAAAAAAAAAAGGTTTCAAAAAACAAAAATCCCTCAAGTTAATTGACTTTTTTATGGAAAAAATTAGGGGTCCTATAAAATGGGAGATTAGGGGATGGTCTCCCATTTAAGGGAGTTGAGCAAGTGTAAGAGTGGAGAGAAAATAGAGAAGAATAGAGAAAGAAGGAAAGAAGAGAGAAAACTTGTGAAGGAAAGATGAAGCAAGGTGACTAAGGAGAGGTTGGGAAGCTAGGAAGAGTGAGCAAGATCTTCTCCAAAGAGATCCTAATGTAAGGTTCTCCCACCCACAAACTCTTACTTTGTAGATTTTTCGTGTTGCATGATGATGCACTAGAAGCATGTATATATTTTGGCGATATCAAATGTATCAAGCATGCCAAACTTACTGTATGAACTAAGTTTTCACTTAAGGCACATCATTTTATTTTGATGGAAATGAACGACTTTTACGTTTATATCTTAGAGTTGTAGCGACTTAGAAATTTATTCTAAGGATTTCTAAAGATTTTTGGTTGGGATGCCCAAAAAGTTTTTTTTTTTCTTTTCTTTTAAATTTGGTATTCCAAAATGAATAAAAAATTTAGATTTCTTAATACGAGTTATGAATTAAATTAGGTTTGAACCGTGAAAATGAGTGGGCACATAAAGACTTTACATTGATAAACTAAACCAAACATAAGAGTTTAGGTCGGAAGATAACACTATTAGAGGTAAACCTTTCTAAGCATCGCTCAAGAGGATAATCTCTAGTGAATTTGAGAAAAATAAACAATAAAAATGGAAGGTCAAATGAATGAAGGTTTTGAAAGCAAGATGTAAATCATTTAGCAAAGGACCTTTATGAAAAATGTTTTTTGCAAAAAAAAAACTCCAAATTATGACATTAAAACATGCTTTAAAGAGAAGGGTGTTTCAATGTCAAATCATATCACTAAAGCTAGAGTTTGATTCATTTTGTAACACCATAGGTCCTCACCCAAAAAGCTAGCCAAAGTTGACTTATATGCTCATAGGACCAATATACCCAATACCTCCCTAGTACACTATCGATGTGGAATGGGTCATGACACATTTCTTCCTATTAAGTCATCAGGACATCTCTAAAAGAACAGGAATATAATTTTTTCCTCTTTCTTCCCTGTGAATACAACATCTACAAAGGTTGATTAATGGCTTCCGAGATATATTGCACTTTCATAGTGTGAATGATAGATATGAAACACTTATATTGTAACTAGGGTTTCAGATGTGAAATGAAGAAAGAAAAAATCACAGAAGGAGAAAAATGAGAATGAGAGGTTCTGAAGAATGCCTTGATCAATGAATTAATCAAAATAAAATAAGGCATAGCTGAACTATTTATATCCAGCTATCCTTGACAACAAACTAACTAACTAGCTTAGCTACTTAACTAATCCTTTACTACATACAACAAACAACATAACTAATTATAGTAATTCACTATACTATTTAGCATCAATTTCTTCAACATTCCCCCTCAGATTAGACCTCCTGGCAGGGTTAGAACATGTAAGCTTTGTCTTGTCTGAAACTACTGGCACATGAAAATATATAGGAGATAATCTAAGCCCAAGTTTGTTACACAAAAATGACAACCTATCTCTTGATAGTCCTTTGGTAAAGATGTCTGCCACTTAATGTAGAGTAAGAATATACCGAATTTCAATCTCTCCATTTTTCACCTTTTTTCCGAACAAAGTGCACATCTATTTCAATATGTTTGGTACGTGAGTGAAACACTAGATTTTCTACTATGCTCTTTGCTGCTAGGTTATCACACCATAGGATTGGAACATGGGCTAATGGATAGCCCAATTTAGAAAACAAAGATTTTAACCGAATGATTTCAGTTACTCCTTGTGCTACTGCATGATACTTTGCTTCTCCCACAGAATGAGCCACCATAGACTGTTTCCTAGAGCTCCAAACCAACAAATTTTGGCCAAGAAATATACAAAATCCACTGGTAGATCTCCTAGTTACTATGCAACCAACATTGTCTGCATCAATGTAGATCGTTAGGGACAATTCACTAGAGGTAGGTGCAAACAGCAACCCTAGACCTATTGTGCCCTTGAGATATCGAAGTACCCATTTACAAGCCATCCAATGTTGCACGTTAGGAGAGGATAGGAACTGATTCAATTTATTAACCACAAAAGCTATATCTGGTCGGGTATAGGTCAAGTATTGGAGAGAACCAATAATGGTTATATAGAGTGATGGATTAGAAAAAACTATCCCCTTCATTAGTCAATGAAATGCCCAAGTTCACTAGTGTCTCACAAGGCTTGCAGTCTTGCATTCTCGCCTTTTTCAACAAATCGAATGCGTATTTGGATTGTGTAAGATACATACCACTAGCATCTCTATGAGGCTCAAAACCTAGGAAATAATTGACTGAATCTAAGGTTTTGAGTGCAAAATAAGTGCCCAAATCATGACAAGAATATCATCAACACACACCAATATGAACAATACAGCTTTAGTGATTCTCTTAATGAATAAAGAAGCATCTGAAACAGACCTGATAAAACCCCAATTTTGCAAAGTTGTCCTTGATTTGGTGTACCAAGCTCTAGGTGCTTGTTTGAGACCATAGAGTGACTTTGTCAGCTTACAAACATAGGAGGGAAATCTGAAATCAATAAAGCCCTCAGGTTGTACATGTATACATCTTCAGTTAGGTCCCCATTGAGAAATGCATTATTAACACCCAATTGTTGTATGTCCCAACCAAATGTGACTACCAAGGAAAATAAAACTCTAATGGTGGGAGCCTTAACAACATGAGTAAAGGTGTCCGCATAGTCTATTCCAGGGGTTTGAAGAAAACCCTTAGCTACCAAACGAGCCTTATGCTTGAGAATTGACCTATCAAATTTATACTTGACCCTAAATACCCATTTGCAACTAATAAGATTCATCTAAGATGAAAACGAAACTAAATCCCATGTATGATTGTGCTGTAATGCAGAAAATTTCTCCTTCATAGCCGTAATCCAATAAGGATCTAAGAGAGCTTCATGGACTAAATTAGGTTCTAGGGTACTCATTAATGCATGGGGAGAGGTAGCAATAGGTTGTTTGGACTTAGATTGAGTTATCATAGGATGAAAAAAGGGTGCTGGAGCAAGTTTATGTTTAGGAATATGAGGCTGAATAGGCTGGCAAGACTGCTGATTTGAAGAAGGCTCTGAAGACATAATAGGAGAGGAAACATAATTAGTAAGATCAAAAGGTGATAAGGAAGGAACTGAAGATTGTGCTACTCGAGCAACATTAGAAGAGAGAGAAGGAAATGAAGGATAGAGATTGAAGGACCATGAGACTGAAGTGCAGATGAGGAACAAGTTGAGGGTAAGAACAAGCTAAGATAGGGATACTCATCTGGATTAAATTTAACATGTCTAGAGACATATACTCTACCTGAAGGATGTAAACATGTATACCCCACTTGAACATGGGTATAACCAAGAAACACACACTTGGAAGAATAAAAATCAAACTTGTGTCGATTATAAGGTCGAACATAGGGAAAGCAGGAGCACCTAAAAGGTTGAAGGTCAATGTAGTTAGGTTATTTATGATAAAGTAACTCAAATGGAGAGCAAAATTTTAGGACAATAGAAGGTAAAATGCTTCTACCCAAAATTTTAAAGACATATGAGCATGGTGTCACGCTCCGTTCGTGACACTATCGAAGACAGGTGCTGATAGTCAAGAGAGGCATGAAGATGGGCACGAGAGGGGTGTCAAGCCAAAGTTTGAAGACGCGAGAGGGATGCGTGGCCAAGGATGCGGGGAGACGAAGGCAAGACAACGCTCCATCGGACACGCGAGCAGGCCAATGTCGAAGGAACGCCCGAGAGGTTTGTGGAAGGTTTCGAAAGCGTATGGGACATGGTTGAGTTGGAGAGGTCTGAAAAGCTCCATGGATGGGCATTAAAGGAACTCTTTAGAAGGCTCAAGAGAGTTGCAAAAGAATGGGGCATTCTAGAGAATTCCAAGGGAAGATTCTAGGGGCTTATTCTAAGAGCTCCATAATAAATATCTAGGATATTTTGTGTAGAGAATTCTAGAGGGAGATGGGAGACCGTTGGATCAAGTTGATCTCCATTGTCCATTCTAAGGAGGTGAAAGTATAAATAGGAGTGATGCCTTCATTTGCAAAACATCCCCAAATCCTCCAACAATCCAAGAGTGTGGAGAGCTAGAGTGAGAAGTGAGGCACTTGTGCAAGGGCAAGTGAGGGCTTGTAGTCACAAGTGTTCTACAAGGGTCGTTGTAATTGTGTACAAGAGGTTGTATATTTCTCTCTATGTTTGTTTGCCGATTTCCCTTTCATTCTACTTAAAAGCACTTGAGGGGTGCTTGTGTGAGGGTTAAGCTGACTTAGCTAGTATCCGTGGAGGACGGATCGAGGAGCTAAGGTCGCACGAAGCTCATGAATCTCCAAGTCCGTGACAGTTGCCATCAGAACCGCGTTTAGCACCAGGTTGGCGTTGGCATGATGGCTAACAAGGGAAACGAGTCCGGCACAACAGAGGTCCACTGAGGACGTGATGCTACCTCTGCCAAGGATGGCACCAAGCGTGAACACAGCACAAGTCGGGTACGTATGAAGGCCCTTGAGGAGATGTTCATCAATGCAGGGGAACACATTGAGGCCGTGGAACATTCGCTCTCAGTGTTGGAGGCACATACGATGGATCAACTTAACGCCATCAAGGAAGAAAAGTGTGTCGTGAGGGGCGACCTTGCTACGTTGGAGGCAAAGGTCATGGATGGCATCACGGCCATCCCAAACCAAAGTCAACTAGCCTTGCGAGGAGATGAGCAAAGAGATGGCCGCATGCAGGAGGACAACATCTAGCTCGGGTGCTAGCACATCATCTATTACTCCAAGGGTGGAGTACCCCAAGCCGAAGGAGTTTACCAGCAAGCGGGATGCTAAAGAGGTCAAGAATATCCCATGGCAGATGGAGATGTACTTCGAAGGTGTTAACATCATCGATGAGGCCACAAAGGTACGCACTACCACTCTACCTTAGTGACGTTGTGGCATTATGGTGGCGCCACAAGCACAATGATATAGAAAGTGGGAAGTGCAAGATTGAGATGTGGGCTGATTTCAAGAGGGAGTTGAAGCGCCAATTCTATCCCGAAAATGTGGTGTACAAGACACGAAAGAAGATGTGAGAACTCAAGCAAAGATCCACGATTTAGGACTACTTGTAGGAGTTCACAACACTAATGCCTCAAATCCCAAGCATGGCAGAAGAAGACTTGCTCTTCTACTTTACTGACGGTCTCCAACATTGGGCAAGAATGGAGTTACTACAACGAGGAGTTAGCAACGTCGATGAGGCAATAGCAGTAGCGGAATCTTTGGTGGACTATCGCATGGAGGATGCCTCGAAACGCAAGGAGCCACGGGATAACCATGACAAAGGTGGGGGAGATGAAGAGAGAACTCTGTCCCAACCAAAAGACAGTTACTTCTCTTCTACAGGTGGCAAAGACACGAGGTCTCAAGGCCGAAGAGAGTATGAAGAGAAGAAGGGGACGTTTGGGCCAAGGGGAGGATGCTTCAATTGTGGTGGGCCTCATAGAATGAAGGAATGCCCTAAGATCAGTGCATTGTTGGCTATTGTGGAGGAGCCGAGGAACAAACGAGCTCGAGAGGAGGAGCCAAAGTAAATGGGGGCAATCCAACTCTTGAACAATCTAGAGGTTGGAACCAGGGAGCCAACTAGCGGGATGGCCGAAGACAATGGCCTCATGTTCGTGGAAGGCTGCATCAATGGACAAGACGTCCGAGCCTTGGTGGATGCGTGAGCTTCCCACAACTTTGTATCCAAGGGAGAGGCCAAGCAGCTAGGCCTCCAAGTTACGAAAGACGATGGATGGATAAAGACGGTCAATGCTAAAGCCAAGCTGTTATTAGGGGTAGCACGAGGCGTGAGGCTACACCTTGGCATGTGGGAGACTTAGGTGGACTTCTTAGTAGCACCGATGGATGGCTACGAGATGGTATTGGGGGGGTTGGACTTTATGAAGAAGTCTAACACGATGCTAGTGTCGAGCATGAAAGCGTTGTGCATTCTTGGAGGGAATGCACCTTATATGATTCCCATCAAGGAGGGGTCGTATGAGACGAGTCTCAGGAATGCATCTTGTCGAGAGGACAAGCAGATGCAACATGTATTACTTGGGGACAATCTGGCTTGTTGAGGGATGCAGGTTGGACACGACACATCAGACGACGAAGGCGTCGCCACAATAGGTGGGGGAGATTGTCACCTTCCGTTCGTGACACTATTGAAGACAGGTGTCGACAGCCGAGAGAGGCACGAAGATGGGCACGAGAGGGGTGCCAAGCTAAAGTCCGAAGACGCGAGGGGGATGCGCGACCGAGGATACAGGGCGATGAAGATGAGACTACGCACCATCGGACACACGAGCGGGCCAACATTGAAGGAACACCTGAGAGGTTTGTGGAAGGTTTCTGTCATGACCCAAGATTCCATAGAAGGGCATTATAGTAATAGACTTAGCAAGTTGTTAGGAGATATTTTGTAATGCTGTTACAACACATGGATGCTGTTATTTTTGTTAGAGAAAGCCTATAAAAAGCTGTTGGTAGGGGAAGGGAAAAGGCATATTGAATGATAATTGAAATTTCAATTTCTCTCTCTTTCCCCCTTCCCCCCCCCCTTTCTCTCTCTCTCTCTCTCGTTCCTTCTCTCCCTAATTCTATTCAATCTCCCTCTTCAATTCTTCTTTATTTCTTCCCCAAAATTCCTTCCAATTACTTCTAAGACCCTAGCTAAACCCTAGGGTCATAACAAATTGGTATCAGAGCATCGTTCCTCGGTGGTTTTTCTTGTTGATTAATGTCAACGGGAATTGACGGCTACTGTCCAACGCAAGGAGGACTGGTTATCGGACTGTGAAGACGACTACGGAAACCAGAAGCAGCGGGGGAATTAATCGAACAATTGAGTCGATCAATGACAGTAGGTGTGAACGTTAGGTGGAGTGAACTGAATTCAATGAATTCGGTTCCAATTAGTCCGACGGAGGAGTGGCTCTCGGCTTGAAAAATCCGGAAGTGTTGTTCGATCATGGAAGGCGACCTCGGTTGTGGAAGAAAAGGGGAAGGTTCGACTATTGAATTTCGGAGCAGCAGGTTGATTCACTGCTATTTTTCAAGTCGCTGCAGTCGTTGAATCTCAGCAAACGCACACAGAGCTTGGGCAATCTTGAATCCGCTGTAATCTTCTGTGGAGAGCGATCAGTACAATAGGCTGACGGCTCGCGGCTAAGACCCCAATCTTGTCCAGAATTGAAGGTGAGCAAGCCAGGAGGATTCACGATTGGAGCTTGTGGACGGTGATTGGGTGGCGACCGGTGCAAGGAGCAATTGGACTTGGATTGATCGAGCAGTGATTCTAGATGAGGCGAGCATGAATCAATCAGTTGTTGCTGGCGATGCCGCTTTGATTGGTCGACCATTCCGACCCAGACGGTGAGGAGCAAATCTGGGAGTTTTGTTATCAATGTGTAAGATTCAGATTGTGAAGGTGTGCGATTGAGGCTAGTCCAGCTTCTTGGGCGATTAATGATCAACGGCAATTTCGATCTAGTAGCAAAGCAAATCCGCCCAATTCTCAAGGAGTTATGCAATTGAGGCAGCGGGGCTTGAGGCGATTTAGGTGGTCTGGTGAATTCAACGAAATTGGCAGTCCTAACCATTGACCAAGCGACTTCCAGGAGCGAATCAGGCTGAGCGCTTGAATTCTGGAAGCAATAGCCGAATCAAGGCAATCGCATGTGGGATCCGAGGTATTAGCAGTTTAGTGGGTGCCGCAATTTGGACTGGGGAGTGTTGGGATGCAGTGGGTTGGACTCGAGAGTGGGTGTAGCGATTGAATTGGCAGTGAATTTTGGTGATTTTGGAATCAGAAGCGATTGAAAATTGTGCTGGGAGCCTGGACGGTGATTGGGCAATAGCTATTCTTTGGCTACGATTTTGATTTGAGTGTAAGGTAGGGAAATCAGTTTCCATAATTAAGGTCTAGGTTGAGGAGGATTGAAGGCAACTTGGCCTAGTTGGTCCGACGGTGTTTTTGGCAACTTCGGTGAATTGATTGAGCAGCGAATTCTGGAGTCCAGTGAGTCAATGGAACTGGAACTTCAGACAACTACTCACCCATCACTTTCCGAAGGTTACAGAGATTGAGCTTGGGCTGAAAGCTGAGGCCAAACGTGGAAGGAAAAGCAGATTCGATCCCAGCCGATTCTAGTGGTGAAGCCAACAGTCAGTGTTTGAATTTCTGCAGGCGTAATAGGAGGTGATTCCAATCGAATTCTAGGCTGCTAGTAAGGTAAACAAAGGGTAATTTCAACTTTGAATTCTAGTTAACTTTGTTTGAATGGGAGAGGCAAAGAAGAGCAGTATGTTTATAGCTCCTTGGTCTTCAAAGTATGCTGATTGTGAAAAATCAGCTAAGGGAAGTAGGGCACACATGAAACAAATGGGGTCTCAATTGCAGCCGAATGATGCTGCATTTTTAGTGGTTAATTTTCATGCAAGAGAGCAGCCTCAATTGCAGCCAAAGGATGCTGCATTTTCAATGGAATGTCCTGCTCGTGAAGCCTTGGGAAGTAGCACGCAAAGGAGTCTAATGGAGTCTCAATTGCAGCAGAAGAATGCTTCATTTTCAACTGAAATGGAGCCTCAATGGCAGCCAAAGGAGGCTGCATTTTCAGTTGGCAGCAACAGGGACAAAGGAACAAGCAATGGGATTCATGAAGAGTGCAAGGAATTCGGTCGAATGTTCCGCGAGAAGTTGCAAGAGTTTGTAATGATACTGTCTAAGGAGTATCATTACAGTTTTCCTGCCGAATACTTTGATGACTATCATGGAAATTTTAACAAGGAGGAGTTTCTTAAAATGGAGAAGCCGAAGGAGAAGACAAGAAGGTGGGAAACTGATTCATCGTTGACTTTCGAGTATGTGCTTGGGTATTTGGAATTAGGCAGCAATATCAAGAAGGATGTTGGCAGCATCAGAGATGATATTGGTGATGGATTACATCCTTCAAAGGGAATCTGTAATGAACAGATTGATAGGGTAGTCAATGCAGAGGGATCATCTGATATTGCTAAAAAAGAAGTCCAAATAGAGGAGAATTGCAGCCTACAAAAGGGAAAAGAAGTTGCTGAATTACTTGTAGGGAATCCGGAGATCATAATTGAAACTGCAATCATCATTAAGGATGTTCTAGGTGATAATCGAGGAGGTCCAAACCAAGAAATGATTGGGGAAGTCAATCAGAAAACAATACTAATGGGAGCCAGCAAGAAATTGGGAGACTTGGACATGAATTCAACCACAGCTGCTTTGCAACCAGCTCTGCAACAATGGAAGGAGCTAATACCTCGTCAGAATTGGCAGTTAAAAAATGAAGGATTATTGAAGGAAGAGGAAGCGGAGGATTTAGTTAATAAGCAAGCTATAAATCGTGTGGGAAAAGATGGAAAGGATGAAGTGCATATGGCAGCCGCTGAGAAATCATTGGCAAGGATTAAAGTGGATATTGCTGAAATAGAGCAAGGCCATGGGATGAATGGGAATAGAGTAGAGGTTACTATGGAGGTAGGTATGTCATCCTTCCTCGTATTGGATGGGGGGATTGAGTGTAATTGCACAGCCATTGCAAGACTTGGGTGCATCGGACTTGAACTTGATAAAGTTTCTTCTGCTAGAGTCTTGCGCCAACTTAGTCTTAGAATTAATCTTGAGAACCTACAAACGAAGAAGAAGAAGCCTAGAAGAAGAAAGAAGGAAAGAGGCATGACTGGGATTGAGAAAACTGGAATTGGTTAATAGCAGTGACCAATTGTTGAAGTTCTTTGGGGACAAGAACTCTCTCAAGGGGAGGGGAATTGTCATGACCCAAGATTCCATAGAAGGGCATTATAGTAATAGACTTAGCAAGTTGTTAGGAGATGTTTTGTAATGCTGTTACAGCACATGGATGCGGTTATTTTTGTTAGAGGAAACCTATAAAAGGCTGTTGGTAGGGGAATGGAAAAGGCATGTTGAATGATAATTGAAATTTCAATTTCTCTCTCTTTCCCTCTCTCTCGTTCCTTCTCTCCCTAATTCTATTCAATCTCCCTCTTCAATTCTTCTTCATTTCTTCCCCAAAATTCCTTCCAATTACTTCTAAGACCCTAGGGTCATGATATTTCTGAAAGCGTACGAGACATGGTTGAGTTGGCAAGGTCTGAAAAGCTCCATGGACAGGCATTGAAGGAACTCTCTAGAAGGCTCAAGAGAGATGTAGAAGAATGGGGCATTCTAGAGGATTCCAAGGGAAGATTCTAGGGGCTTGTTCTAGAGATCTCCATTGTAAATATCTAGGATATTTTGTGTAGAGAATTTTAGAGGGAGATGGGAGGCCGTTGGATCAAGTTGATCTCCACCGTCCATTCTAAGGAGGTGAAAGTATAAATAGGGGTGAGGCCTTCATTTGCAAACCATCCCCAAATCCTCTAACAATCCAAGAGTGTGGAGAGCTAGAGTGAGAAGTGAGGCACTTGTGCAAGGGCAAGTGAGGGCTTGTAGTCACAAGTGTTCTACGAGGGTCATTGTAAAGGGTCGTCGTAATTGTGGAGAGTTTTAATACAAGAGGTTATATATTTCTCTCTATGTTTGTCTGCCGGTTTTCCTTTCATTGCGCTTAGAAGCACTTGAGGGGTGCTTGTGTGAGGGTCAAGTTGACTTAGCTAGTATCTGTGGAGGACGGATCGAGGAGCTAAGGCCGCAAGGAGCTTGTGAATCTCCAACTCCGTGACAATGGGCTAACAATGCAAGACCCATCTTAGCTATATGTCAATGTTTTCTTTTAGTAACACCATTTTGTTGGTGGGTATAAGGATATGTAAAACGAGGCTGAATGCCACAAGTCTGAAGGTAGGGTAAAAAGGTTTTAAATTCTCCCCCATTATTGGTTTGCAAGGCTTTTAGTTTTGAGTTGTATTGTAACTCAGCAAATTTATGAAAATTCACAAAAGTGGGTAAGGCTTCAGTTTCAAGGGAAATAGCCATGTGTATCTAGTATAGGCATCAACAAAGATAAGATAGCAACGATAACCCTCAGTAGAAGTAATAGGAGTTGGACCCCATACATAAGAATAAACCAATTCTAAAGGTTGTTTCGCTGTAATGGGACAATGAGCAAATGGAAGTTGGTGTAATTTGCCAATTTTATAGGAATCACAAAAGGAGATATCAGATTTGGAACAAGAAATATGAAATTTATTCAAAACATGTTGTAGTACATGAGATACAGGGTGCCCTAATCTGGCATGCCATTGTCGCCCGACATTACTTGTTTGGGCTACATTTAAGCTAGACGATAGATTTGGAGAGAACATATACTATCTTGTACATTTATTTGAAGAAACAAGAAAAGTGGCAACAATTTCTAAGGTCTTGAAAGAAGGAATAGCCTTGGACTTGGACACAACATGACCAAATGTTGGTACCAACTAGTATAGGCAATCTTTTAAGTGTTCCTCGAAGTAGCACTAGCCCTGAGTCCTTGTCCTTAATCAAACAAGAAGTAAAATTAAACTCAGCAACAACATTTTTATCCTTTGTGAGCTGAGATATACTAAGGAGACTCTTCTTCATATGAGGAATATAAAGTACATTAGGTAAGGAAATAACGGAGCTAGGGTGAGTTTGAGTATGTAAATGACTAACACTAACATTGGAAATAGGTAATGTCTTCCCATTGCCAACAACTTTATCAACGCTGTGATATGGAGAGGATAGAGAAAGATTGTTGAGGCTGGTGGTAATGTGGTTAGTTGCTCCAGAGTCAACAAATCAAGGAGATTCCCCACGAGATGAGGCTTGGGATTGAGTATCAATGGATTGAGGCAAATAACCATAAGAGGTAGACCCTAAGTTAGCCATAAAAGCTTCATTAGATTCATTAGGACCGATTAGAAAAACATGCGGATTTGATTGAAACTGAGAACCACCTCCACCTCTACCAAAATTTTCAAGATTTTGATTCTGACCAGAAAATCTTTGAAAACTCCTATCAAAGTAGTGGTAACATTTGTCTACAAAATGACTAGGTTTACCACATAGCCAGCAAACCGCCCCCACGGGGCTAGGTTTACGACTAGATCAACCTCGACTCCTGCCTCCTCTATTCAGATAACCACCCCCACGGGATACAAAACCTCCTCTATTATTAACATAGCCACTGTCAGATCTAGATTCATAAGAGGCAACATTCACATTCATGGATGGTGAAACAACATAATCGAAATTAACAAAAGAAAGGGAGATGAATTCTTAGTGGCTAATCTTTGTTCATGCATTAACAAGAGATATTGAACTTTCTCTAATTTATCTCATCCATCTAATATGTAATAAGGCTCACCACAGTTTCATAATCATGATCAAGGCCATTCAAAATAGCTAACAACAGATCCTTGTCACCTAGGGGTTCACCAATAGCAGCTAGAGCATGTGCAATAGTTTTGATTCTCAAAATGTAATCATTAACAGAAAGAGAGTTCTTCTTAACTGATCGTAGTTGTTATTTTAATTGAAATGACTTAGCAATTGTTTGCTGCGAGTAGAGAGTCTCAAGAGAAGACCATACCTCCTCGAACGATTCGCAATGTATCACCTCTGCGAGGACTTCCTTGTCCATTGTAGAAAAGAGCCATTCGAGAAAAAGTTGATTAAATTGAATCCAAGTCGTGTATGCTAGATTTACAATTGGTGAGAAAAAGTTGATCATATTGAATCCAAGTCATGTATGCTAGATTTACAATTGGTGAATTAGATTCTCCTGCTTCCGTATTTGGAGCATATTTAGGTGGAAGTGGAGACTTGTTAACGAATTAGAGCAAGTCAAAGGCTCTAATAGTAGCTAAGATTTGTGTCTTCCAGAACAAGTAATTATTGGTATCAAGTTTGATTGGAACAAAATTGAAGGATTTTGCAACTGAAGGAAAATCAAGTTGCGAGTCAAAAAATAAAGAAGAGTTTGATCGAGGTAACGAGGAGGCATTGCAATCTTAATTAGATGCCATGAACATAGGTCAAAGGCTCTGATGCCATGTAACTAGGGTTTCAGATGTGAAATGAAGAAAAGAAAATCACACAAAGGAGAAAAATGAGAATGAGAGGTTCTGAAGAATGTCTCGATCAAAATGAAATAAGGCATAGCTGAGCTATTTATATCTAGCTATCCTTGACAACAAACTAACTAACCGACTTAACTACTTCACTAATCCTTTACTAAATACAACAAACAACATAACTAATTATATCAATTCACTATACTATTCAACATCAATTTCTTCAACACAATAATTGGCCAAAGATGCAATACATTCAAAATAATAAAGATAGAAACCTAGCAATTCTTAGAGAGAGAATGAAATTATGTATAAATTTTGCAATGAAACCATTTACTTTTCTTTTATTGATGACCAACACATATAAAACTTTAAGCTAATAGAGAGAGGGCAACTTTATCTTCTTTATTATTATGCATATTCTCAATTTGCCCTCTTCACATGCGGCTAGACTTTACTGCTACGTGCATCAAACACAAACACATGCAACTATTTAAATATTGAACATAAAAACCTTACTTATTCTTATATCATTATTAAGTTGATAAGCATGAATTCATCTAAAAGGTTAGGTGTAAGCTTATAGAAAAAAAAATAAAAATAAAAAGAGTGGTGTAAGTATTTTTTATTATTATTTATACTCTCAATGTTCAAATATCTTAGATCAATCATCCAAAAACGTGGAGACACTAATGAGGATGCTATACATAGAATTAAGGCAAGATAGTTAAAATAGAAAAGTGAATATGGTATTTTGTGTGATCGTTAATAAAAAAATTATAAGATAGCTATAAGACTAATTTTGTTGTACAATAAGGAATGGTGGGTAGTAAAGCACCACCATGTGCAAAATATGAGCATAGTGAAGTTGAGATGCTAGATGCGTGAATGACCATACAAAAAATGATAGAATGAAAAATGAGGTTATCTATAATAAAGTCGCAATGGCTCCAATTGAAATGAGATGCAAGAATTAGGATGGTTTAGTTATGTTAGAAGAAGACAAATCGAGGCTCCTATGAGGGAAGGGGATAAAATAGAACAAATCCTGGGCATAAAGAGATAAGAGGAAGACCACGAAAAAACTTGGTGGGGAGTTCTTAGGTATAATAAGAGCTATAAGATCCTTACAGAAAATTTGACTGTTGATAGAGATGATTAGTGAGCTATAATTCATGTAGTAGAGCTTAAGAAAATAGAAAGAAAAAGAAGAATTGAGAGAAAACTGAAAGAAAGCCTGTTCTCTTGATTCTGAAAATCAGATATAAAATGATACAATGAGGTTTGTGAGTTTATATACTAAACAAAAACTAACCGTCTCTGACAACTAGCAGTAACCAACTGATCTTACAGAGAGCTGAGAACAAAACAGTTGAAAAACAACACTACACTGTCTTCTCTTATTTGTACATAGCAAGAACTAGGATTATCCTTAACAGAGCCCACCTAATGGGGTCTTGAGAAAATGGAAACCTGTTCTTGTTTTTGATACTTTCAACATGGAAGAAACTTTTCTATGAATAAAAAAATGTTTGGACATGAAATATAAAAAACAATTATAAGTTAAAGATTTTCTGAAACTATTATTTTTCTCAAGAACTTTTATAATACAGGAATGGAGACCCGTTAATGACACTATATCAGAAAAAGTTGATCCTACAATGATTTGGTTCTAATGAGATGGTAAACATTACGTGACAAGGCCTTGGAAAAACTAACAGAGAAAACTACATTTTTTATGTAGTAGTTGTTTAGTTATAAGAAATATTATATTTATTAAAATAACAAAAATCATTAGTGTTTCTGATAATCATTGAAATTTGTAGGGAAAATATATTTAACTACTATAAAGCTAATATTGTTTTATTCTTGTCTTTTTTACTAGTATTTAAGTTTTCCACTTCTCTAGGATGGTAGAAAAAATTCTTAAACAACCTTCTTTTAAAATATAAATCTATTATAGCCTACGTTCATTGTTATAACTCAAGCCATGCATCAAACAGGAAAAATCATTGTATCCCAAATTTTAAGACTTGAATTCAAATATTTTTTCCTGCCAATTACATATTGAAAGGCTAAATTTTGCTAACAAAAATACCAAAGAGTAATTTTGTTCCCTTTTTTCTTCGTATGTTTTGCTCTTTTTCTCCAATCTCAAATGGATTTGAAGCTTAACAGATCAGACGAAACTGGCAATCCCAGCAATCTGCCAAACTACAGAATTCTAGATATCTTCCAAAGAATTACAAGACTGTGATGCTCTGATTAGTTGGCCAGTCTTTTACATCTGCAAAATCACATGTAGGATATTGCTGCGGCAATTCACTTTCATGCACCATTTGTATGATTAATGTGATGTCTAGGCAACAGTTATATCTATAACATTTAGGCAACTTTGAAATAGTTAAATGACTTACGGGAATCCGAACATCAAGTTTTTCAAATCCATCTCGTCCAGTAATTTTGACTCTCAATGTTCGAGACCAAATCCCTGACAATGGATCCTGTGAACGATCTGCATCATAGGTATTGTATACATCAGGAGTTATTACTTCAACCACAGGATCTTGTGGACTTTGACCTCTTTTCTCAGTATCATCTTGAACCCCCTGTTGGATACTGTATAGATTGCTGCTTTCTGACAAATAACTAATAATTAGAAAAGCTAGTACAGGAATGTATTTGATCCAATGTTCAAGAAGTTAAGAGACCACCCAGGAAAGGAAAACCAACAGGTTAGCTTGCTTATAGTGCAATGTTGGTTCTATTATATATAACACCAATCAGTAAGGTAGTACAAATTCCTACAAATCCACCAAAAAAAATAAAGAGTAAAGAAAATTTTAGCAGAACAAGAAATAAAAGAAAAAGTTAGCACAAACTCAGAAATTTCCTTAACGCATAATGATAAAGAAAGAACCAAAACAGAGCTTGTATATGCCACTTCTAACAACAATTCCAAATACAAATTTTGAGCACCACCAAAAAAAAATCTTAGAATGGTTGCAATGGCTTGACATCTTTTATGTGACCCAATTGAGGTCACAAACCAGTCAAAAGACTTTCACAACAGTATGATAATATATTTGAGAATAAACTCTACATCATAAGCAAGTTGAGGCCAAACAATGACTTGAGTTTTTCCATAACAAGTGAATTATATTTTAACATAGCTGCTTGCAGGCTCAGGGGAAGGATGTCAATCTTATAATCAAACAAAGAAACATGGATTCTGAGAGTTTTTGAAGGCCTGCAGGGACATGCTTGCCCTTCAATTTTAATGGGATTCAGCTTGGAACAAAGCCAAAGTAGCAAAGGAGGATCATATACTCAAACCAACAAAATAGGTCAGAACCTTGTTGAGTTGGTTGGGTGCCCAAGTTAACCTAGTATTTAAGTAGGTTAGAGGTGCTTTGCAAAAAAGACAGAGTTACTTCATATTATTAAGGTCAGATTCATACCCACCTCTCTGTAAAGAAAGTTGACCAGAGCCGGTAGCATATCGCTTTTCTTCTTCATAATAAGCGTTAAAACCTAATATTTCTTTAATTTCTTCAAAAGATGGCATACTTCCAGGAGGAGGCATACGACCTCCTCTAATGGCAGCTAGTGCATCCTGCAGACAGTTGATGCAAGTCACTTACCAAGCTTACTGAATAATATATTAAAAAGAAATAAAGTGTAGACTAGTGTCAAAAAAACAGATCGAATTTTGAAATATTTCTGCTTAAATATGAATCCAATGCGATTTACCAAAAATAAAGAAAATAGTAAAAGAACATAATTGCATTTAATACAGCCAAGTCATATTTTTTTATTTATTTTTTATTTGGGGGGTTGGGGGCGGGTTGAATTTTACACATGAACAAGATAATTAACAGAGTAGAATGCTGTAATGATACTTGACAGGAATTAATCTATTGAAGGAAAACATGGAGAATGAAACTCAAATTCTATCCAACAAATAGAAGAGTAAACGCAATGTAATGTAACCACTATGCTTAAATTTATGTCAGTCAAGAAGAGTAAAAAGCAAGACAATCTGACCTGCATCGCACGCATTGAAACTGCCATCAAGGAAAGTGGATAGACCACAAGTTTATATCCAAGATCCTCAAGTTCAACAGGATTGAGAATTGGCGTTTTCCCTCCTTCAAGCATATTTGCCTACACAAGACTAAAATCAGCAGGTTTATCTAAAAATCAAGACTTTATCCCTTTTTTCTTTTTGGGAGAGGGGGGGTGTTGACTATACCACAGTTCATTATGCTGACATAAATTTCTTTAATTCTAATCATTATCAAGCAATAGATAAATAAATAAATTGAAAGTCTAATAATCCTGGTTAACAAGTTTATATACAAACATGATAAGCATTGGCTGAATGACCACTCTAGAAACTGAATAGTTTTTTTTTTTTTTTGTTGTGGTAAGTGAAAATAACTAGAGTCAGTGTTTGGATAAAGAATATTTAGGTAGCTGTAAGTATTCATCCTTGATGTTTCTTCTAGAATGTTTATTTATTTGAGGACCACTTGAATAGAAAATCTAAAGTGCTATATTTGTCCTTTTAAAAAGTGACTTTCTTCTAGGCAATTAACACTATTGTAAATTGATTCAAGGTTCCTAAAACCTTGGGTTGGCTAATCTAATTCAAATTATCAATATAAACTAGCCTTTCCATAAACAAATATATGCTATCTTCTCAATTTTTTTACGCTTTCAGGGTTTCCACCAAATTTGTAGACTCAGGGTTGTGTCTGGTGCAGTAGAATGTCACCAATTTTTGAGTTTGGGCATGAAATAGACATGGTCCACATACAATCATTGATATACACTGACTTAGGCTCACTGACTATTTGATAATTATTGTCTGTTCATCTGTCTTGATTATTCATTAACATTTTATTTGTAGTAATAATACATGATGTTAGGTAGTCACACATTTTGTCTCTCCATTTATTTTCATATCACATTTATGGTATGCATGCCAGTTATGGTTTGATATCAAATAAGATTTGTTGAACCTTAGTAGGGCCATGGTCTTATTAGGGGGTAGCGCCTGTCATGACTCCCACTTCTATCATGACAATACCCTTACTTTTTGTAATCCTAGAGTGAGGGAACTTAGATTTTTTAGATATATGCTATTTGAGGCTATGTAAGATTTGCTTATTAATTTGGCCAAAAGTGAGAGTATTTGCATGGTACTGTTGATAGTGTTAAGTTGCTTATTGCTTCTTTAGGTTGTAGTTGGGTCACTTCCATTGACCTCTCTAACACGTCCCTTGCATGAGAAGTTTATAGGCAAGTTGACACAGAATGGTGTCACTGGGAGGTGTGAGAAAAGGCTTGCTCCTTGAAGGGGAAAACAGAAGTGCCTTTCCAAGTGCTAGGCTCATCTTATTAAGACTTTTCTTTCAGCTAGTGCATTTCACCTGATGACTCTTCTTTTACATGTGGGTATATGTTATTAAGAGGTTGGAGAAACTTCACTAAAGGATGTAGTTAGTACTGCCTTGTCAATTGAGATAAGTTATCCCTTCCTCTGGAAGATGTTGGGATAGGTATTAGTAGGCTTCAACCTTTTTAATTAAGCACTTCTTGGTAAGCGGCTTTTGAGTTGTAAGTTCGATAGTCCTAGGGGTGATTGGTGTGTTACTAGGTTGTGTTTGTGGTATTTGAATACTTATTTTGAAAGTTTGTGATATATTTTTTAGTTGTATTGAATTTGAATTGAATTCTACTTGTGGATTGAGTAATTCTTCACAAACAATTCATTTCATAGGAGGAATGTGATAAAGTAGCACTCCTCACAAACAATACAGTACCAATAGTTGGTATTAACCAACACATATGCGGTATGACATACCATTTTTGGAACTAGTGGAGAAACTTCACAAAAAGCCTTCATTTCTTCCTTAGAAGCAAGGGCATCAATGAACAGAACATCTGCTCCAGCATCAGCCAAGGCCCGTGCTCTCCAGAGTGACTCATCAAATGACACTGCTTGACGAGAGTCTGTCCGAGCAACAATAACAATGTCAGAACCACTCTCTTTCCGAGCATCAAGAGCTGCTTTTATCCTCATCACTGCTTCCTCTCTAGACACTACTTTTCTGCCTTGTGTGTGACCACAAGCTTTGGGAGACACCTTGAAATAAAAAAGTGTAAGCAGCAGGCGTTTGTTCCAACAAAGGAAGCAATAGAAACCCCAAAAAATGACAAATTGCCCATTTAATATACAGATCATGTAATGAACATTTGTTAGCTAATCAATGCAAAGCTTTATGAAGTGGAAGGACAAGCTATAAAGATTACTGGTAATAATGCAAAAAGCAGTACAAACAAAATCTCAGAAATAAGAATACTTTCGTATCTGAATTTCTCTCTGTTCCCGGAATTTCAGAACTTATAAATTGAATAGCAGAAAACTTAGATGCAGAACATGTATCAGTAAGTGTACCTCAGTCCCCCAAATTCCAGGTCATGCACGACAGAAATGACATCACATGTGCTGGAGAGATTTTCAAAAGGAATTGGTTGTAACATTTGCTGAAGGATTGTAACACATATGAATTGTTGTAACCTTTGGTGAAGGGTTGTAACATTATCTATAAATAGATTGATATATTCTTGGATCAAAGACATTTGAAAATTCTATTTTTTTTCTCTCCTTATTCTTCCTGCATAAAACTTCATAATTTTCGTGCATTCAAAGATTAATTCTTTGTATTCTTTTACTGTAAAATTAGAATACAAAGCTTCTTGTATTTGTTATAAATTCCTTGTGTTCGGGTCTGTTGTCGAAAATTGCACATTCGCCAACAAACGTTATATTTGATTCCATTGTATCTTGGAGGCTTGTTTGGATCTCTTGTGCAATAGATCCTAATGGAGGATGGCTTGCCTTAGCCAGTAAACAGTCCGTTTACTCTAATTGTACAAGCGCATTTGGAATGCGTAGAGTGGATCTGTGATAGAAGCTAATGACAAAGTACTAATTATCATGGAGCTAGTCTATCACTGCTACTACGTGGACGAGTACTCTAATACTTGAGTATTAGTTGGTGGTCTAGTGAACCTAGAGCTATATTCTTAGATTCACTGTAGGTGAGGTCTATCAAAGATCAATAACCTTTTGAGTTGGGAGTATGGTTTCTAATTAGCTAAGACAGACTAATACAAGATAGTTTCTGTGATTCACCCCCTTGTGATTGTCCAAGAATAATCAAATAATCCAGGGCCCTGAGAACGTGACTTAAGAGTGTGTGCTTCTGGGTAGCTCCCAGTGATAAGCAAGTACATTCGAGTAGTCACGGATTATTGGACTAGTGATCTAAGGATGGTAGAAATCATTTAGAGAGGTGTTAGTACATTATTCCTTTCTAAATGATGGGTGTTACGCAGAGGGGTATTTTCGTCATTACACTAGTAGGTCAAAGACATTGCATATGCAAAATTATTCGTGGGGTCAGTGTTACCATATGGTGATAGTTGGAACACTTAGAATGACAAAATATAGCTACTAGATAGCAAGGATATTTTGGTCATTTTAGTAGCCGTGAATAATTTGTCTTTTGGTCCCTGGGGTAGCTCGATATAACTCATGTATTATTTAATACATTTGGCTTGTTGGGTGAATTACATTGAGAGAGAATTATTTTATTCAGAATGGTCCATAATTAATTGGGCTAGAATAAAATAATAGTTCATTAGTTTTTAATTAATTAATTGGGCTAACCCAATTAGAAAATTAATTAAATGAACTTGGCCCACTAGGGTTTGGCCCACTAGGGTTTTAACCCTAGGGTTCTCCCTATATATATTCTCTCCTTGGTTGTTTTTCATCTAAGGTTTTTTTTACTCTTCTTCACCAAAAGAGAGGCCACGAGTTTGAGTCATACCTTTGGAAGATCAAGAGAACGTTCAAGCTCTGATGCGAAGGAGCCGAAGGATTGCAGGACAGCCGTCATCTCCACCACGAGAAGAAGCTCCCGCCCATCCTCCTCCTGTCGCTTCATTCCGTCCGATAATCCGAAGGAAAAGTAAGTTTCCTAGATTCTAATCAATACGAGAAAAGTTTTTATTTAAAAACGCTTCCGTTGCATGCTATGTATCCTCGTGATGATCCTTCAAGTGGTATCAGAGCCACGGTTTTGTTGGTTTGAATCTAGGAGCATGCCTAGGATTAAAATCGGAAAAAAAAAGGTGGTTCCTTTTACTGTTTAAATGCTGTTTTTTTTGCGTTTATGGATCCCTCCAAGAATGGTTTTAGATGCCTTGTAAACCTCATGAGTGGAGGTATAGGACGTTGTAATCTGTTGTGTTTATTCAAATAGATTCGATGTAAACCTCGCGGTTGGGGTATAGGCGGATGTACAACCAGTTTTTGATGGTTGATTTCATCGGTTTCATTTTTCTGTAATAATGATCGTTCAAAGAAAACAAGATGCAGACGGATTGGGCAGCGCTGTTTTGGAACAGAAAGTTTGTAGTTTCAGAAAACCAGCATTCAGCCATCGCTTGCACAGGCTGAACGTGATGGAAGAATCGGCCAGATCTAGCTTCGGCTAAGGGCTAGAATCGACTATCACGAGAAATCAGCCATTGCAGTTTTTTTGGATGGTCCATGGAACAGTCAGCGGCTGAAGCGATCGACCTAGGGTGGAACCATTCTTGGAGGTTAAATTATTTGCAATTAGATTATCTTTGTGATATGTTGCATGAAAATAATTAGTAAAAGGATGGAACCACCTTAGGATTAAACAAGACCACATTTAATATTTATTTGATGTGATGTTTAATCAATTATATGGTCACTTAGGAATAATGAATAGAAAAGCATGTAACTCGTTTATTGTGCTTTTTCAACTGTGATCATATGTGGAGTTAATTCATGAAAACGTTTTATTAAACCAAATGATGAAATTAGTTTACAGGTTTACCTTCTCAAAGGATTTATCCCTTGGTATAGAAAGTAAACGTAGACTTAGATATTTCATCATAAGGTTTAAATTTGGGTTAATTAATCAAAAGAAAAATTAACTTATGGTTTACTCTCTCAAAGTTTTTTTATCCTTGGATTAGAGAGTGTTTCAAGTTTAGATATTTTTCTAAGTATTAATGGAATCCAAAAGAAAAAAAAAAAAAAAAAAAAACGTTTTTAATCAAAACCCTTATTTTAAAAGATTAAGTGGGAGAGGGGTTCCAACGACCCCATGACTTCCTCCACACCTTTAATTAGAGATCGTGGATACCCTCGTGTCGTCTCAAGGAAGGCGAGTTTTCGTGCCTTGGAATCTTGGGTTACTACGACATATTTGCCATTACAGCACCACAATTTTTCAACAATCTTAAGACTTTGCTTCTTGAAGTTGTGATGGCTCCACAGGCTTCTTCTCTATGGGACTTTGCTGTTGATTTTTGTGAAATTGGAGAGGTTTGAAGGATCTAATTTCCAGCATTAGCATAATAAACTACACTTTCTCCTTACCACACTCAATGTGGTATATGTGCTTACAACACCAAAGACTGGAGGAAACCGAAGATGAAAGTTTGGCAAATGCAAGGGCAAGGCAAAAATGAGATCAAGATGACTACATTTGCAAATGCCACATTTGCAATGCAATGTTGGATGCTCTATTTGACCAATACCATAGGAAAATAGTGCAAAGGAGATTTGGGATGCTTTGGAGGCTAAGTATATGTCCGAGGATGCCACAAATAAGAAATTTCTAGCCTCTAAATTTCATCAATATCATATGGTGGACAATAGAAAGGTAATTGAACAATTTCATGAAATAGTTCAAATTTATAACCAATTTCAACAACATGACATGAAAATGGACGAATCCTTTGTTATTTCATTCATCATTGATAAACTTCCTCCTGGTTGGAAATATTACAAAAAGAATCTCAAACATAGAAAGGATGATTTTTCCCTTGAGGAGTTGGGCCGGCATCTTCAAATAGAAGAGGACTTTAGAGTGAATAACTATGATGAAAACAATGGTCAATCTTCTAATGTCCATGTGGTGGAGGACAAAAAAGTTACCAACAAAGGGAATTCGAGAAAACAAAACTCTTCAAAGAACAACAAGAGGAGAAAATATGACTCAAGGACAAGGACTCAAAGAAGAAAAAGGGGCCATGCTACAATTGTGGTAAGCTGGGCCACATCAAAAAGGAATGGTGCTTTTTGAAGAAGCAAAAGCAAGATGAAAACTCCAATTTCTTGGCTATGATAAGTGAGGTGTGCGTGGTGGAGGATGAAAACGAGTGACGGATCAATTTAGGTGCCACTAGGCATGTGTGTAATAATCGAAACCTATTCACCACTTATGAATCTATTAAAGATGGCAAAACCCTCTATATGGGAAATTCCACCATCGTAGCCATGCTTGGAAAAGACAACATCAAATTGGAATTCACTTACAGGAAGACTCTCACTATCACCAATGTTTACCATGTACCAGAAGTTAGGAAAAATCTTGTGTCTGACGGTCTTCTTAATAAGTTTGGTTTCAAACTTGTATGAGTAAAATAAGTTTGTATTGTCTAAGGTAGGTGTCTTTGTTGGGAAAGGATTCTATTGTGATGAAATGTTCAAACTCAATACTATGAATAAAACTACAAATTCCATTTACATTGTTGTTGATTCTTTATTTTTATGGCATTCACGTTTAGGACATGTTAACAATAGAAGGTTACATGATATGAGTGTACTTGAATTAATTCCTAATTGCAAACATGACATGGAAGAAAAATGTAAAGTATGTGCACAAACTAAGATCATAAAAACACCATTTCCTAAAATTAAAAGAAGAACCTCTTTACTTGAACTTGTGCACAATGATGTATGTGATTTACATAGTACACCTAGTAGAGGAGGCAAACTTTATTTTGTGACTTTTATTGATGATTTTTCATAGTTCTGTTATGTGTAACTTATGCGTACTAAAGATGAAGTATTAGAAAAATTCAAGATATATATGGCTGAAGTAGAAAACTTGTGTAATATTAAAATTAAATGCCTTAGAAGTGATAAGGGTGGTGAGTATCATTTCTGATGCACGATCCAGAGCTCTGATACCAACTGATGCGCAACCTGGTGCTCTGATGCCAACTGATGCGAACCCCATATATCAATATGGCACCCACAAATCAAATCGAAACAAAACCCCAAGAAAGATTAAAACATATTTATAAAAGATAGAAGGAAAGAACATTGACCCGATGATTTTTAGAGAATCATGAACCAAAGGTATAGATGGCACTCCCAAGAACGAGATGAGAAGGTGGAAGATAAGTCAGATTTGATCGCCACAAGCATTAACTTGATAAGATCTAAAAGTTCTTCAAAAGAACAAGCTCTAAAATTTGCCTTCAAAATTATATGTCTTATTTACACATTGATATAGTCTTTTTATAGGCAAATATAATCCTAAACCTAATCCTAAACTAAATCCTAAATCTAATGGGTTTTAGTTAGCCCAATCCAAATAGAAGTAGGAATAACAAAAGTAACCCAATCCAACTACAAGTTGGAATAATAAAACTAACCTAATCCAACTATACGTTGGAATAATAATACTAACCCAATTCAACTACAAGTTGGAATAATAAAACTAGACATAGCTAAATAAATAACTAGAGCCCAAAACATGTAGCCCATAAGTGCATATTAGGCCCATAATAATTTAGGCCCAAATGTTTTTAATCTTGCTGCATTTGGACTTGAATAATGTTTATAATATTTTGGCCCAACTGCTTTTATGATTCCTCCAGGCTATCCAATCCAAATTGCTTATGACTCTTGGCCCAAGCCTCCTTGATTAGCCCATTTAAAGATTCTTTCATTCTTTTAGCTTTGGCCCTTGTCATTGGTCCACCATGGATGTACAATAGATCATTGGTGCTGCCTTGTCGTCCTTCTTGATTGCTGCCTTGATCTCCATTAATTTCCCTAAGTTTTGTGAAGATATAGGAATTGTACATAAAATTTCAATTGCTTATACCCCTCAACAAAATAGTGTAGCAGAAAGGAAAAATAGGACTTTAACAGAAATGGTTAATGCTGTACTTAGTAACTCAAGTTTAAGTAAAGGATATTAGGGAGAAGCATGTCACGGTGTGACAATGAGAACTACCTTGAATCAGTGAGATTGACAGGATAGAGTAGGAGCAGAGAGAGGGAGAGAGAAAGAGAGGAAGAAGAAGACGAGAATAGAGAGACTATAGAGGGAGAGTAATTGAGAAAAGTTCTATTCATTTCATGCCTCTCCCACAAGGTTGGAAGAGTTAATATACTCGCCTGGGTGGGTTCAGATGCAGCAGATCACGTCCTTCCCAGTAGTTACAACAAATTCCCCTGTCCTTTTCCTAAACAAATTCTTTTGTCCTTTTCCTTAAGACCTCACACGTGGCCCTGACATTCTAATCGACTAATAGCTGGAATTGAAATACAATAACTAAAATAAGGAAGTCATAATGAAGTAGGAAATAACAATGCTAACAATAAGCATAAAAGCAAAAATTTAAAATGACATATCCGTGACAACTTCCCCCCCTTCAAACGTTTCTTGTCCTCAAGAAATGCTAAGGAGACTTGCAACTCTTGGAAAACGTTGCAGTAAGCTCGGTAAATACTCCCAAGTGTTATCGTTGGTGCCTTCCTGCCCCCATTTTACCAAGACTTGGATGAGGGGAACCCCCTGGGTGTAAATCACCCTCCTGTCCATGATAGCTTATGGTTCATTCTGCCCGTCCTTCTACTTAGGCAATATGGGCAAGGCTGGGTTGACCTGCTCGGTTCCATTGGCCAGTGGAGAGACACATGAAAAACTAGAAGTATGTTGGTCCCCTCAGGCAACTGAAGCTTATAGGCCACCTTGCCTATTTCGTTTGTTATGGCGAACGGACCAAAATACTTGGGGCTTAATTTAGTGATTGGTCCCTGACTAATGGACTTCAAATGCGGGTACCTGAGTCGCAAGTATACTTGTTCTCCCACCTCCAATTCCCTGTCACTTCTCTTCCTATCCATGAATTGTTTCATTCTATTCCTGGCAGAGGCCAACTCCTGTTTTAATTGTTGCAAGACTACCCTTCTTTGCTGAAGGTATTCTTCCACCGACAATTTTGTAAACTGCTCTACTATAGCTGGTAGCAGCAAGGGTTTATACCCATACATTGCTTCAAAAGGGGACATCTTTATTCTTTAAGGCCGTGTGGTATGTGGAATTGTACCACCATTGGGGCAAGGCTAGCCACCTATGCCAGTGCTTGGGTTGCATGATACACATACACCTTAGGTAGGTTTCCAGCACCTGGTTAAGTCTTTCTGTCTATCCACCCGTTTGTGGATGGTAGGCTATTGACATATTGAGCTTAATTCCCATAGATCCCATTAGCTCCTACCAGAAATGGCTTGTAAACACCTTGTTACGATCTGAAACAATTGACCCCGACACTCCATACTGGGACACCACCCTATCTATAAGCACTCGGGCCACTTCCTTGGCCGTGTAAGGATGAGCTAACCCGATAAACTGAGCAAATTTGGTAAACCGGTCCACCACCACTATGACACTATCTTTTCCTTTCGACTTGGGCATTCCTTCGACAAAATCCATGGCCATACTAGTCCAAGCTCTATCTGGTATAGGTAGGGGTTGTAAGAGACCGAGGTAGGACACATTCTCTAGCTTGCACCTCTTACATATGTCGCACGCCAGCACAAACTTCTTGACATCCCTTCTCAAGTTGGGCCAATAGAATATATGCTTAACCTTAAAGTAGGTGTTTTGAATACCGAAGTGTCCACCCACTGGTGATTCATGTAGAGTTTGCAATATTTTCTGTTTAAGGTTTCCTCCATCCCCTATTACAATCCTCCCTTTGTACCTCAACATCCCTTCTGTTATGGTGTAGTCGTTAGCCCCACCAGGTTACACCACTACTTTTTCTAATATCTTTCTCATCTGCTCATCATTGGCATAACTGCCAACAACTTCTTGGCACCATTCCACTACTACAACAGTAATTGCTGAGGTACTAGCACCTTGATAGTGCATCGGCAACCACATTTTCCTTGCCCCGCCTATACTATATTGAATAATCGAGCCCCATCAATTTGGCCATACCCTTTTTTTGCAGCTGAATATGCAATTTTTGTTGTAGTAAAAACTTGAGGCTCTCATGGTCTATTTTAATGATAAATCTCCCACCTTCTAAATAGTGTCTCCATTTCTCTACAGCCATTAACACCGCTAGGAACTCCTTCTCGTAGATACTCAATCCCAAGTGTCTTGCACTTAGGGCCTGGCTCAGAAATGTCAGTGGCCTGCCCTTCTATAATAGGATTATCCCTATGCCAACCCCACAAGCATCAGTTTCCAATGTAAATGGTTCACTGAAATCTGGCAATTCTAGAGTTGGGACTGCCCCCATTGCTTCCTTAAGCTTTTGGAAAGCTTCTTCGGCCTCCTCTCCCCACTTGAAATTCCCCTTCTTTAAGAGTTCTGTTAGTGGCCTACTTAGCACTCCATACCCTTTTACAAACCTCTTGTAATAGCCGGTTAAACCGAGGAATCCCCTTAATGCTTTCAAGGTTGCAGGTTTGGGCCAATTGATCATAGCCTCTATCTTCTTTGGATCTGTTCTAACCCCATCTCCCGATATTAAATGACCCAAATATTCCACATGCTTTTGGCCAAAGGAACACTTAGACCTTTTGATGAAAAGCTGATTGGATCGGAGGACCTCTAGGGTAGTTCTCAGGTGTTTCAAATGCTGGTCCAAGGTGGGGCTATACACAAGAATGTCATCAAAGAACACTAGTATAAATTTTCTCAAATCTCAAATAAGGTTCGAATATTCGGTTCATGAGTGACTGGAAAGTGGTTGGGGCATTAGTGAGCCCAAAGGGCATCACCAAGAACTCGAAGTGTCCATGATAGGTTCTAAAGGCGGTTTTATGGGCATCTTCAAGTTTCATTTTGATCTAATGGTAGCCGAATCGAAGGTCCAGTTTGGAAAAACTGGTTACATTGTGTAGTTCATCCATTAGATCTTCTACTAGGGGTATAGGGAATTTGTCTTTTATGGTTATGGCGTTTAATTGACGGTAGTCTATACAAAAACGCCAAGAACTGTCCTTTTTTACTAAGAGCACAGGTGAGGCGAATGGGCTATGGCTAGGTCTTATGAAGGACTGATTTAACATTTCCTTCACCATTTTTTCGATTTCTAATTTCTGGGTTGGCGAATATTTGTAGGCCCTAATGTTTACGGGTTCGGAATTAGGCTTAAGGTTGATGGAATGGTCCAAGTTACGGATGGGTGGAGGTAGTGTGTTAGGCTTAACAAAGAGGTCCCCAAATTCTAACGGCAATTTATCAATAAGGTGTTGAGAGTGTACCTGGCCAAACTTCCTTTCTGGGCTGCTAGTTGACAGGCTTAATTCCCCTATCGTCACCTTCTCCCATCCCTCTTCTACAACTACAATTGAGAATAGTTGAGTCAGCTTGCTCCAATTGTTTCTGAAGGCTTTATGCAACCTCTTCTCGGTTATCATCTTACATGTTCCTGTCTCCCTTCCTCCTTTTAGTGTCATCCTTTTCCCTCCTTTCTCAAAGGAGACCTTCATCCGATTGAAGTCGAAACTTATGGGACTCACCCCTTTCATCTAGTCAACCACAAGGACCACATCACAACCCTCCAATTGTAACAGTCTAAGATCCGCTTCAAACCCCTCTCCTTGCATCTCCCACTTAAACCCGTAACAAGTTGAATTACTCAGTACCTTGCCCCCATTAGCCATTGTCACATTCAGGGGTTGAGTGTTCAAGAACAGACACTTCAAATTTCTGGCAATGTCCTCATCAAGGAAGCTATGGGTGCTTCCATTGTCTATCAAAATCAACAAACTATTATCCTTTACCTTCCCCTCCACTTTAATTATCTTATTGTCAAACACCCCCTTCAATGCATGGAACGATATCTCCCCATTGTCTTCATTGCCAGATTCCTCATACTCTTCAATTTCATCTCCTTCTTCTTCCCCTACCACTTCTGAACTTCCCTCTAAGAGGAGAATTTGACGCCTACATTGATGTCCCGGGAAATACTTATCCCCGCAAATGAAACACAGCCTGGGTTGTCTCCTCTGGTCATTGTTCCGACTGCCTGACTGAGGCTTTACTTCGGTATTGCCTCCCGTCCACTCACGGTTTACTCCTCTCCCGCCTTGGTGGGAAGGCCCTATTGTCATAGCTTTAGTCTGTTGCCTCTGTTTTTTCATCAATTCCTCCACCACCATCTCTAGTAGCCTGGCACTCTTCACTGCTTGTTCCATCGTTCTAGGCTGGATCATCTTAACCATTGGCCTTAGATCATCACTGAGGCCACTCAAGAAGTTGGACACGAAATAGGCCTCGAATAGGTGTGGATCTTGGCTACTCATGAGAGACCTAAGCTCTTTAAATCTTTTCAAGTAGGTTTTCAGCTCTCCCACTTGCCTTAGTTCGTTAAATTCTTCAATAATGTCAATCATACTTCTTTCCCCGAACCTTTCACATAGTTTCTCAGTGAATTCTCCCCACGTAGGTTGACCCCTCACACTGATCCAACCCTGGTACCAAGCATCCACTACATCATCAAAATAGGCAGTGGCTAAGGAAATTCTCCTACCTTCTGGTATGTCATACCATTCAAACATCTTCTCACACTTCCTTACCCACCAACAAAGGTTGTCTCCCTAAAAAAACAAGGATCTCCATCCGGGGCATGGGAAACCCCGATTGTTGGTGATGTCCTTGCTCTCCATGATCTCTATTCTGCATTGCCCCTATCTCGTCATCCTAACCACTCCCCATATCTGGAATTACAAGCATGAGATTGCCTCTATTGTTTCGTAAGAGAGGCTCTATTCTATCTCTAGGAGGGAATTCAGGGGCTATACTAATTGGCTTTTGACATGTGAACATCAACATAAACTATTGAAGTTGGGTTCCCATTTCTTCCCTCATCTGCATCATCTCCTCTCGCATCTAGACTAGCGTCCCGTCCAATCTTCTTTCCAACCCACTTATAGAGCCTTCCACCCTGTGGTCAAGTGCCATGATCATGTCGTGGTTATGCCCATTCCCCAACTCTAATTGATCGACTCGTTTCTGGAATTCAGACATGGAGGAGCTAATTAGCTGCAGCTGGGATTCCATGTTTTTCATGCGAGTTCCCTCCGCCATGAGTTAACAACAGTCTTTGGCCGGAATCGGGCTCTGATACCAAATTGTCACGGTGTGACAATGAGAACTACCTTGAATCAGTGAGATTCAAGGACAAGATATAGCAAGAGCAGAGAGAAAGAAGAAGACGAGAACAGAGAGACTAGAGGAAGAGTAATTGAGAAAGTTCTATTCATTTCATGCCTCTCCCACAAGGTTGGAAGAGTTAATATACTCGCTTGGGTGGGTTCAGATGTAGCAGATCACGTCCTTCCCAGCGGTTACAATGGATTCCCTTGTCCTTTTCCTAAACATATTCTTTTGTCCTTTTCCTAAGGCCTCACACGTGGCCCTAACATTCTAACCGACTGATAGCTGGAATTGAAATACAATAACTAAAATAAGGAAGTCATAATGAAGTAGGAAATAACAATGCTAACAGTAACCATAAAAACAAAAATTTAAAATGGCATATCCGTGACAAAGCATTGTGAATGACTTGTCATATTCTTAACCAAGTACCTAGTAAAGGAAATAAGGTTACACCATATGAACTTTGGAAGAACATAAAACCTAACTTATCTTATCTACGTGTTTGGGGTTGTAGAGTTATTGTTAGGCTACCTGATCCAAAGATTAAGAAATTGGGTAAAAAAGGAGTAGAATGCATATCCTTAGGATATGCGGAACGTAGGGTATAGGTTTCTAGTTATAGAACCTAATAGTTCGGTTGAAGTTAACATCGTGATAGAATCTAGAGATGCTATATTCTATGAGAATAACTTTACTACTATTCCTAAACCTACAAATCCAAATACCATTGTATCGGTAGTAAGAGAGGATAACAATAGAAATGCTAATGAAGAACCTCCGGAGTTGAGGAGTAAAAGGACTAGAAAAGAGAAAACTTTTGGACCCGATTTCATTATGCATCTAGTGGAAGGTACTAGGGACTCACATAAATCAAACTGCAATTATGCAGTCGATTGAGTTTGATCCTCTCACGTATGAAGAGGCAATGAAATCTAATGATTCTGCCCTTTAAAAAGAAGCAATACATGAAAAAATGCCATCTATTATGAACATGAAGACTTGGAAGTTGGTAGATCTTCCTCCAGGTTCTAGACCTACTAGTTGTAAATGGATCTTCAAGAAGAAGATGAAAGTAGATGGAACCTTAGACAAGTTCAAAACAAGGTTAGTAGCTAAAGGCTTCACTCAAAAGGAAGGCTTTGATTACTTTGATACCCATGCACCGGTTGCTAGGACGACTACTATAAGAACATTGATTGCTTTAGCATCCATATATAAGTTTGAAATCCATCAAATGGATGTTAAAACAACTTTCCTAAATGGTGAGTTGGATGAGGAAATATATATGGAGCAGCCGAAAAGGTTTATCTTATTGGGACAAGAAAAAAATGGGTGTAAGTTGATTAACTCATTGTATGGACTTAAATAGGCACCTAAGTAGTGGCATGAGAAGTTTGACAAAATTGTTGTTGCCAATGGATTTAGAATCCATTAATCAAACAAATGTGTGTATAGCAAGTTTAATGGACACAAGGGTGTTATCATTTGTCTATGTGTGGATTATATGTTAATATTCGGAACAGACTTAGAAGTCATAAAAACTACGAAGTCATTGTTATCATCCAACTTTGATATGAAGGATATGGGACTTGCAGATGTGATTTTGGGAATTAAAATCATAAGAAAGGATATCGGGATCATACTTACTCAATCACACTATATCGAAAAAGTGTTGAAAAAGTTTGATCATCTTGATTACAAGTCTGTATCTACTCTATTTGATCCAAATGTTAGAATGTATTCTAACACCGGTAGAGCAGTATCTCAATTAGAGTATGCTCGGGTTATTGGATGTTTCATGTATGCTATGACATCTACAAGACCAGATATTGCTTTCGTTGTTGCAAAAATGAGCCGGTATACAAGCAATCCAAGCCTATTACATTGGTAAGGAGCATACAGAATTCTGAAATATCTAAAAGGAACCATGGATTATGGCATACATTACTCCAGTTATTCTCTAGTTTTAGAAGGATTCACAAATGCTAGTTGGATTACCGATTGAGAAGATCATGCATCAACAAGTGAATGGATTTTCACACTTGGTGAAGGTGTTATATCATGGGTTTCAAAGAAACAAACTTGTATAGCGGATTCCACCATGGCCGCAAAGTTTATAACATTAGCTTCATGTAGTAAAGAAGCGAAATGACTAAGGAATTTATTGATTAAAATTCCTATTTGGCCTAAACCTATGCCTCCAGTTTCTATCCATTGTGATAGTGAGGCTACATTGTCTAGGGCATATTGCCAAATATATAATGGCAAGTCTAGACACATTGGGTTAAGTCATAGCACAGTTAAACAATTGATCTCAGATGGAGTCATTACTATGGACAATGTGAAGTTAAGTCAAAAATTGACGGATCCTTTAACGAAAGGCCTTGCAAGGGATTTAGTCTCTAAAATGTCAAAGGGAATGGGATTGTGGCCAATTCATAATCATCAATGATGGAAACTCAACCTAACACTTGAAACATCAAAATCTTCGGTTCAATGAGTAAAGTACGTCATATGAGTGATTGCAAACAGTTGAGTTAATCCCAAGGTAGAAATGTTTGGAAACATATCGATAATGGGAGGTTGAGCTAATTTGCTCCTAAGAAGCTTATATAGATATCTATAAAATGCTTTAAATACGTTGGCATTTTCGATAAGCCTACCTATATGAATATCGGAGATGGTGTCATCTCCAAAGTGGTTTGGCAAACTACTCAAGATATTCATGAAAGGAAAACCAAGATATGGGACACATGGCCTATTCATGTGTCGATACTTATGAACACAATAAGGACATTCAAACGAGTGCGTAAGGTATTTCCAATTAATCAGATAGGGTCGTTGGTTCAAAGCTTGTCTATCATGCCACCTTGATTGACATTTGAAATGCTTTTGCTACGTGAAGGTTCAAGTCCAAAAGACACATTCATATATGCATAAGTTTGGATAACTTACACAAGAGTTTTTCAAAACTTTATTCATTTTTAAAATGGTGGAGGATTGTTGGAGAGATTTTCAAAAGGAATTGGTTGTAACCTTTGGTGAAGAGTTGTAACACATAGGAATTGGTTCTAACCTTTGGTAAAGGATTGTAACACATATGAATGGTTATAACCTTTGGTGAAAGATTATAACACATGAATTGTTGTAACCTTTGGTGAAGGGTTGTAACATTATCTATAAATAGATTGATGTATTCTAGGATTAAGGACACTTGAGAATTCATATTGTTTTTCTCTCCTTAGTCTTCCTACATAAAACTTCATAATTTTTGTGCATTCAAAGATCAATTCTTTGTATTCTTTTACTACAGAATTAGAATACAAAGCCTCTTGTGTTTGTTATATATTCCTTGTGTTTGAGTCTGTTATCAGAAATTGCACATTTGCCAACAAACGTTACATTTGATTCCATTGTATCTTAGAGGCTTGTTTGGATCCCTTATGCATTATATTTTAGAACAAACAAAGCTTAAGGAAAGCAAGTTTTCGTGCTTTGGAATCTTCGGATTACTACAACATATTTGTCATTACAACACCGCAATTTTTCAACAACATAGCCTTGGAGAGCACAAATTCAGGTTCTTCTGTGGTCACATTTAAGTTTTGCTGTCACTTTACTGGAAAAGTTTGGACTCATTTTTTCTATTTGCCACAAGTTAGGTCACAGATGCTACCTTTGTTGGATCAACAATGAAATTTCATGTTAAATTAAGTTAGGTCACAGATGCTACATCTGTCAACCATAGTTTTCACTTCTTGATAAATACAAATATAAGTCGTGTACTTCCCTCTTGGGCCAAGTGTGCCACTTGACCCTTGCGCAGCAGATACTCCTTCAGATTTCTTGAGCCCTAAGACATTATTGGAAAACCATAAATTGCAGCATTTCACACCCGCTGTACAGATATTAACATACTCCATAAGTGGCATGCCATTTTGGGGTACCCCTGAACCTAAAAAATGTATTTCTTCTCCTAGTTCTACATGCTGCAATCATAAAATCCAGTAAAAAATGTGTAATGAAATAAAAATGGGAAAAAACATTAACAAGATGTTGCAGTGTAGAAAATCTTTTATCTATGTACCTGATCCTCAAGAATAATTCCAGCAAAGCCAGCTCTTATATATCCTTTAACAGTTCTCTTAACATTTATTGCATTACCATATCCATTATCACCATCCCCAATAATGGGAATGGACACAGCTTGCGTAATTTGTTGCCCTTGATCTACCATTTCTCCATAAGAAAGAAATCCAGTATCTGGCAGCCCCAACCGAGAAGCAGATATTCCAAATCCTAGCCAAAGAATAAGAAGCAAAAGATTAGAAAACTGTAAAGTTCAGGTCACAATACAAAATCTGAAAGTTAAGATAGCAACTAATTCTACTTTTCAGGCTTATGGCATATAACTATCATGGAGACATTGTATGGTGTAGTAAAACCTCATCCTACCAGGCATGAGAATGATGTTTGAGCAATGTTTTGAAAAGCAGACCAGGGTATTGAACTGGGAAGGGAAAGGGTCAAGGGTTAACAGTCAAATGAGGCTTGACTTGACTTCAAAATAAATAAATAAATAAAGTTATAATTTAGACGGAAATAGAGAAAAAAAAAAAGAAATGAAAATCCAGTGAACCAGGCCAGCTGATACACTGGTACAAATGCTGGCCTGGCAAGTGGCAACCGGTTGCTGGTTATTTGGTTTGACAACATTTTGCTTGATTATGAGTTGCCAATGTGATCAGACCGAACATGTTGAATGTTTAGGTGTATGTCCATTCTTACCTCTCTCCACAACCCCAAGTACAAGGAGCCAAGACTAGGTGATCTCCTTTAAGGTTAAATCCCTGTTCTTGTCAGAAATAAAATAAAATACAAGGTAAGAAGCATGAGAACTCCTAATAATGTTTCACATCCACGTAAAATGCTGACACTTGTTGGACACTCCACGATATGTGTTGGACATGCAAGAATGTTGAGGGCCAAAAGTTCCAACTACTTTATGGACGTGGCTTTATAAATACTAGGAATGTTGTTCATAGTTGCTTATAATTTTCAGAATTTTAAGAGTGCTTTCTCACTATTATGATGTAATAGAAATATAGTGTAACATACAGTAAATACCCTGAAGGTAGCTAAAAAATATACACTATTCACCAATTTCTAAAAATTTAATCAACTACCATTACTTTTGGTTGTCTGGAAACAAATTCCCAATTTATGGATAACTGTTGTCATCCAACCCATATCAACATTGGTCTGGCAATATCCATAACATATTACTTCAAAGCTAAACCAATTTACTATCATGTGAGTGCAAAATGATATTTTTGGGGCTAGTTGTTGGAGAAATGTTACAATGATGTAAGATTTGTGGCCTAACATAGATGCCAGATCCTAAATAGCAAGAGTTTATCACTACCTAACCACATATCAATAGTATTTTAGAGAGATCCTTAGCATATCACTTAGTCTTAGGAATCCAAAAATTTATATCAACTAGCACTTTGGAGAGGAGTCCATGGTGATAGAATAGCATCATTAATGGAGACTAGAAATTTACAAACTTATAATTTTTATGCCTTTCTCCTCCCTATCCCTATCCAACATGAGTAGCTTTGTTTTTTTGCCACCCCAACTTTTCCCTACCCCAAAGCCCCAAACTACCCTTTTTCTCACCACCCCATCTCTGCCAAACCAATACACTCCCCCATCTCTATTCACAGCCACACCCATTCATCCAACCTATCATTGCCAGAAACACATTTTGGACACTTATCCAAACATTAAAGGTCCACACCTAACACCCCCTTGCAAAGCTTTGTATTCTTCCAAACATTCATAATTTAGTTGAGAGCACTTGAGACTACATATATATTATCATTAGCCAGGCCTGAGACCAACTAACATATAGTAATTGTTAGAATGAGATGCAAACGATACATGGAGCATGTAATCAGTAACAGGGATAGGGGAGAAATAATCTCATACCAGTGGTGAAGCAGTAATCAAATCCAGCTCTCTCCACTAGCTTTGCACTAAGAGCATCGAAACAAGCAGGGCCTTGGTGAATCCCAGGCGAATCCAGAATCCGCCGGAGTGCCTTCGCCGGAGACTCCCCGCCGGTGGGGTATGACCCATCTGCAGAACAAGTTACGATGGTTCTACTTCTGCTACATACCCGTTTTGAAGCGGAAATGCTACAACTCAATTTGCTTGATAACGATGACGGCCGAACAAGAAGAAGAGCTGACTTGGTGGTCGATGAAACTAATAGATGTTGAAGATGCGAACCGGTTTTCAAATGAGAAATAGCGAAGCAAGAGACGCTACAGCAGACTCTGCTAACCATCGACGACAGCTTCATGCTCTCTTTCTCTCAGTCGATCTAGAACTGTCTCCCTGATCGGAAAGCACAATGCAAATCGGGACCAAGCTCGGTGCTTTGTCGATCTAGAACTGTCTCAGTCGATGTTGTAGCGGTGAAACTGACTACTGCCACTCTAAGCCTAATAATACATCTTTCGTGGCAGCAGCCTATTTCGGCCTGGCAGTAGAGTGTTTGAGAGAGAGAGCGTGGGAGCACGTGCGCGTGGAAGCAAGTGAGGGAGAGAGGGGTTGGAGCGTAGTAAAATACGGCGGGGAGTGGGATTTGGAGACGCAGCCAAGAACCGGAAGCCCTCTCTGTCTCTCTCTCTCTCTCTGAACTGTGCTGACTCGACGCCGAGGTCTTGAATTGATGGCCGCCGAGCCAAGCTTCTTCTTAAGACTCTATTAACGCCAGATAGAGACAAACTCAGTTCACTATCTCACCAGTCCATCGTTATCTCCACCACCATCGCCACATCTGATCCATTTTCTATTTTCTCTACACCAAATTCCAAAACTACACACTTTCTCTCTCTTCCCTCCCTCTGTTCCCATGGCGATCGCTGGAACTCCGTCCATTTCTCTTGGTAAGTAGCTCCCAAATTCCTTTCTCCTTTCCCCCCGCCTCTTACCGTGTATGTAAAACTCAAGAAAAAATAGATTTTTCTGTTAAATTTCCCCTTCTTACCCATTTTGGTCGCTGCGTTTTTGAGGAATCCCAGTTTGATTTTATCGGATAAAAACCTATGCGACTTTGCAGAGAAAATACTCTCTTTAGAACTTTTATGTGCTCGGTTCTGTTTATGTTTAGTTGTATAAAACAAATCACCAACCATGAAACATTTGGGGAAAAAAAAGGTAAATGATTTCGGTCAGTTGTCACTTAATATGTTTGTTTATGTGGCTGAAAATATTTAATTGGTTTCAGAGTTACATGGTTTAGTATGTATGCTTCTGTGGTGGAGAATATTAGGCGACGTTTACAATGTGGGATTTTTTTTGTGGTTGAGAATGCATAGTAACTATGTAAGTTGCTTTGGGGGTTTTAGTTGGTTCAGGACCCCAGCTGCTACAAATTGAAAGTTCAAGTCTTGATTGATTTTCTTTTCCTACATCTTTTGCACTCAATAGAAAATTATTATATTATTATTTTCTTTTAAATCGCAATTAGTCATTTCACTCTCAATTAATTCATCTGAATTTGCAAATCATAAATATATCAGTTCAAAAATACTGCTCAAAAATATCATTAGAAATCAGTCGTGTTTATTAGTAAAAGAGGGTTCCCATCTCCTCACTGTTGATTTGCAAAGAGGTCATTTTCACAACTCGAACCCATCAGTAGCTACCAAGGCCTGATTTCAATCTTAAGTATCAGTGGTTTGACTATATTTTAACCCGTCAGTTTATTTGTTGGGGGAAAATATACAGTTGCATCATGATTTAAGGTTAGGGGATTTTATGATTTCTTATTTATTTGTTACCTAGATACGCATGTTTTTCTTTTTTTTTTTTGGTTGCCACTGACATTTTTGTTTTGCGTAAGCCACTCATTGGACCACCTTTCTTCTTCCCCCCCCCCCCCTTTCTTTTATCCATAATATATTTCCTGATATTTTTTGTTTTAGGAATCTCCGATTGTCATATCTGTCACACAGAAGGGTTTGGCTGCTCTATATCACATGCAATCACTAGCAGTTGGATCAAATCTCCTTTCGAGAGCCCAAGGTTTTCTGATCATTTTGGCTTAAGGTGAATGGGAGCTCGTAGACCTTTGTGAGATTAGTTTGGTTGTTGCTTGTTGATTTCATAACTAATTTTCAAATATTTTCACTGCTTTTAAGTTAAGTAGAGTGGAAATTGAAAATATAGAATGTAAGTTTAGTAAAAATATAAGTGTAGATGATGTTATGGTAAAATTGGTAGATCAAGTCATATCCAGAATAGATCAGTTTAGATATCTTGGATCAATCATTTAAAAAGATGGAGAGATTAGTAAGGATGCTACCCACAAAATCAAGGTAGGAATAGGATGGTTAAAGTGGAAAAGTGCATACAAGATTTCATGTGATAGTAAGATTCCATTAAAGTTTGTTGTATGGTACAAAATGTTGGGAAACAAAACACCAGGATGTGCAACATATGAGCATAATGGAGATGAGGATGTTAAGATGAATGTGTGTCTATACAAGAAAAGATAAAATTAGAAATGAGATTATTTTTAATGTTGGGCAGATAGTAAGGTTCAACTCAGAGAAAAGGGGAAGCAAGTGCTTGGTCCTTTCACAGTACATGAATGGAAGAATTATATGCTGACTACTACCTTGTGGTAATGCATTGCTAAGACGCAATGTAAATGTTCAATAATTTCAACTTTTCAAACTTCTTGTACTTTTAACAATGTTACTGTCCTAATGAAAATAAGTATGTAGCTCTTCCTATATCCAATTCCAGACACAGAAGTGCATTTCTTGGAGCTACGAAATTACATTGGTTGCCTGCAGGGCATGAAATTTGCCCGTCAAAGATTTTGGTTGCTGCAGATTATTCAGATTCAGTTCCTGATTCATCTAATTATGTACGCAATCATGGATACCATCCTCTTGAAGAGCTCAAAGCTCAAAAATTAGTCCGCGACACTAAGCTCACCCCTGCTGAAATAGCAAGGACTACGGTAGAGGTGTTTTGTTTTCTCCTTCAAATCTTTTAGTTCTGGGACTAGAGGTGAAGTTTTTGTGCCATGTGAATGTAACATTCTACATTGATATTTGGAAGGAAACTCAAGAATAATTAGTATACTTGCTGTTGTTAGTTATTGGTTGTGAATACATTAATGTGGAATTCCTGGGCTGATTTTTGTTTATTTTGTAGGGTAATAGCAGTGCCTTGTTGGTTTTCCCTTATATGGTACATTGTGAACCACATGAACACATATCGTGGGCTGAATTCCAATATGTTATTGATGAGTATGGAGGTGTGGTTTGTAATTTCTATCTGTCATCTAGTTTTGGTTTATAGGATGAACCTCATAAGTTTTTTGATTATTTTCCTCTTCTCTTTCAGATATATTTTTTGAAATTTTTGACAATGAAAACATCTTGCAAGATCGTGGAGCAAATAACCCTGTGGTGAGGGCTTGCATGCTTGTTTAGTTTTATTGCCACTTCCCCCTGAACACACACACTCACCCATCAAAACTCCTCCTTTTGCCTTACCCTTTGACATGATCATTGTAGGCTATTCCCGTAGGGAACCAAAAGAAGCATAAAAAATCTTTGCAAGTTTGAGCCATAGTTTGTAACATGCAGGAGAATCCAAATCCCACACATCACAGTTGGTGCATGGGACAAGAATTGATCTCATGATTAAGTAACAAAGACCCTGTGGGTTAAACCTTTGCCCACTTGGCTAACCATCTTGGTGCCTTCATTGCCCTTTTTAACTAAGAAAACATTGTAGCCAAAGAGCTATGGGTGTTTGCTAGTTACTTTTGAATTGCTTCTCATTCAGGTTGCTGCTTGTGAGCAGATTATCACCATCCTTGTATATGAGCTACTTGGCATTAAGTGGCTCCAGATGTGCTCTCTTGTAAAAGGCTACATGATTTCACTGCTTTTTGTACTTTTGAGGTGGGAATGGAGGAGTTGAAATTTTGGAGGTCCAGTTTTTTAATTTTTTTGAAACCTTATTTTTCTACTACTTGCAGCCCAGTTTTCCAACACAGAGGTTTTTGGATTTAAGCTATGATTGGTCGATTTTTGTATCAATCAATCCTAAAATTGGCTTTCAACCTTGATTGAAGTGTTATTCCAGTCCACCATCAATTGTAGTTGTTGCAACCTATGACCAACTATAGTAATGCTAATGGCAAAGCTAAACACCACTTACACATGTTTTTTGGGCTTTCTAACCTCATTTCTTTACATTAACACTGCTGTCACACTTTACAGCATGAAGAGTTTTTACTTTCTGTATTCATATATTAATTGTTATATGGGGGCATACCTTCAGAATGTTTTGATTGGAATGGATATTACAACATATGAGAATAGAAAGGTTGCTGCCACTGGGTATAACGTAGCAGAAATTGATACTACTGATGACATACTTCTCAATGATGGCTATTTTGAGGTGAGGGGACATTACTCTTCATTTCTATACTGCAGCTTGAGTTCGTATTTCTAGTTTGATGATTTTTCTCCTAACTGCCCTTTGGTGTAAAGTAGGTTGAGGATACTGAAATGTCTGACATCCCAGTCCAGTGGGGCATGCCAACAGATGCTGGCAATGGGGTTCATCCAATATACTTTGCCAAGTGCTTGACAAAGGTGACTGATTCTTGAATTTATGAAGCTGTATCCTGGTTATGAAAGTCATTTATGCTTAACTTACCTATTATGAAGCTGTTCCCCTTTTCCTGTTAATAAGCACTGCAACTTGCAGTGTAGGGGGCATCTGGGTCCTGGGGTCGGTGTTGGAACCCTTTTGCCTTCCCCTGAAAAAGAAAACTGTATGCCCAGTTATCACCAATATGCAAAATTATTCGACCTTAAATGTCAAAATACTTAGTTGTTACTTAGAAGCTAGAAGTAAAGTCTTGCTTGATATGAATTTTTTAGAGTAATTGATGGATATTTTAACTAGTAGTAGAAGAGCACCCTTGCTTGGGAGATGGGGTTGTAGATGACACCCTTAGTTACTTTTATAAACATATAAAGCAATGCTACCTTTATTTTAAAGCCATGCCAATCCTTCTTTCCATAAGATTCCTGTAGTGTTGTGCGGAAGCATTTAAAATGTTAAGTTTAGCTTATTGGGAACCTTAATTTATTTGTAACAACAACAATCACAAGCCTTGTTTAGGTGGGCTTGACTACATAAATTATATTCCTCCAATCATCTCATCCATGGCCATAAGGTCATATCTTATGTGATGTTTTTAAGGGTTTCCCACCAAATTTTCTTTTAGCCTTCCTCTCCTTCTGCTAAAAATTTCCTCCATTTAACCCACTTGCCTCATAGATGTGTCAATCATTCTTCTTCTCACATGTTCAAACCATCTTAATCAGGTCTCCTTCATCTAATCTGCACTAGGCACCACTCCTTAGACATGCAGATTTATTAAAGAAAGAAAAATGGAATAAAAAAGTTCTATCAGATCATAAAAAGTGTGAAACTTAGGATAGTCATTTCTAGATGTATGCCTAAACTTTTCATAGCAATTTTTGAAATTCATGTACCGATCTGATAATTCATTGATTCTATTCATTTCACACTTAGTACTATCCTGATGTCAATTTGACAATTATAGTTAGGAGCAATAAAAATTGATTCTTGCATCCTTATAAGACTTGTTCTGTACTCTCTCTCTCTCTCTATCCCCCCCCCCCCCCCCCCCCATTAAACTTGCTATTGGAAAACCTTACAGTAATCTATATTTTCTGATAAGATCATAATCCTTGTCATTTCACAATCACAATATTCTATTTGATATATGTTTTTTTGTAGGCTGTTAATATGGAGCATGCTGCAAAGATGGACCACCCATCCAATGGGGTTTCAATTGTGGGTTGCCTCAGGCCTGCCTTCATGGATGAAGAATTATATTTACAGAGAATTTTTAGTGGAGAAGATAGTGATGGCTACACCTCAGAGTGGAAAGGTATTGAATGATAATTATTGGATTGACATCTTGACTAAATCTCCTCTTTTTTCCAGATTATTTCGCACTCAACAAGTAAGCAGGGACTTGTGGAGATCATCAAATGATTGTACCACTACCACATAAAGATGGTCACTATTTATTTTAGTTGCTTCTATGTTTTTCTCTCTGTGACAAAATTGAACCTTTTTTCATCCTGATGCTCAAAGTGTGTACATAATTAGGTGATAATTTTTATGTTACATTCTGTCTCGGATTGTGCTAGTGCCTTTTCTGAATCATATGACCATTTATCTAGAAATTCCATCAAGTTATTTATTTATTTATTTTGTATGTGTTGGCTCCATCCACTATCTTTTGCTATCAGAAGAATGGCAACTCTTGTTCATGTACAATTAGTTCATTCGTGACATTTAGTATGGGACTGTTATTTAACTAAAATGGTTTCTTTGCTGAATTATGAGGCCCTAAATACTAAAATTCTTTGCAAGAATTTTGATATATTGGTGAACTGTTGAGCTGAGTGATCTGACTCCGGCTCCATACAGGAGAAGGTAATGGGCCTTTTGTTTTGCTCTCACTTCCACCTGCTAAGAACTGCTGAAAATTCTTAGCTTGATAGTTTGCTACCTTGCCACCTTATTGTAGTAGTTAGCTGGTTGAAACCTCCACTATTAACCATCGGAGGTTGGAACTCTCATGCTACTATTTTCTGATTTGTAGTAGTTTACTTTGTATTTGAAAATTGTGGCTATTTCAAGATTCATGCATTTACTCCTCTCAATTTCTCTTTAGATGGTGAAGTTTGGGGCTTGAGAACTGATGGTCAAGGAAAGCGCTCTGGCTCAACTCTCTATAGGTTGGAGATCATGAGAATAGAGCTGTTCTCGGTATACGGTGTTCAGGCATGTATAATGCATTCACTGTCATCATATTTCACTAGTTGGTACAAACAAGTTGTCAAATAAGGGAATTTTTCTGGTTTACATATTCTAGTTAGTTGCATAAATGAGACAAAAGAAAGAAGGTTCTAACTGTGTGGTTGGTTGGTTATACATGTTCATTGTGTCAAAAAAAGGTCCACAACTGTTCGTGTTTAAGGTGTGACAGTTGGGTGTCTACGAATTGTGTGGATTGCAAGAGTTTTGTATCTGAATAAAATGATTTTGAAGGAAGGTCTGGTTCTTCTTATAACTTCAGTTAGCTCTAACCTGTACAAATGACTTGGAATATACCTAGTTGGACTCATTGTTATGAGAGAACTGACCCGGACCAGCCATCTCAACTGATCCATCAGAAATCAGCAGTGGCTGGGTCTGGTAAACTTAAATGTACCAAGTCACTAAAACTGGCCATAATTTCAATTTTGAAAATTTTCAGCAGGAACACACTTAATGCCACAAAATATTTGATTTTTATTCCCTCCACAAATGAAGCCATCCTATCTTTGTGGAAAGATTAACAATCTTCCACTGATCCACATGTTCATTTGTGAGAATAGTGCATTGCACATGTACCTATAACGTTGAAAATATTAAAATGTTTTTAGTTTTATAGCACTGACTGTACCATTGAACTGGAACCACTGGTTTAGCATCTTGTTTGGTTCTATTGACTATGGTTTGACCAGACTGCTGTGTATTAATCCAGTGATTTTTTGTGGATTGAAAATGCTCTTCTTTATATAATTCAACCTCAATTGCCTGAGTTGTAATACGTCCCATATTCTGCAGTCAGCAATTGGTTTACAAGATTTCCAGGAGGCCGAGCCTGATGTCCTTGTACACTCTACCTCTGCAATTGTAGAGCACTTCAGTGAGCAGGGAATCAGATGCAATTTTGCTCTTAAAGCCCTCTGCAAAAAGAAAGGTCTCTGTGTTGAGGTAGTAACTTTGTTTATGGTGTTTTATTTGGTTTGATGTCATTCTCATTTACCAAGCTTGAAGTGCTACATTGTTTATCTGCTGCTTCTTTTTCTTCATTGATCAACCATATGTCAGGTACTTCTAAACAGACTAACTCGCAGTGCTAGTTTTGGTACTTAAGATAGAAGATGCGCTCATTCTCATTTTATCATAAGTTACTCAAGTTGCATTAGTTTTTAGTAGCCAGATTGGTAGTTGAGCCCACAATATAAGCATCATCTCCAAAAGGGATGTGTAACAACAACATATGATGTAGTTCCACATGCTTCTAAGTGTGTTGTGGTTTCCAGGAACAAGATTTTTTTTTAGTTGAGTTACTAAATAAGCTTCATCTGTGAAAGCACTGTTTAACCACATCCTTTAGTGTTACACATTATCCTCTCTTCCAACCAATAAACTTAGCATGTTAGACTGCTTTTCTGGTTGTCTTTTCTCTTCTAATAACCTTGTAAAGCTTCCATCATACCGTTTTGCCAAGTTTTATAACAAAATCCTGCTTGCATTTCAAATATCCTCGGCCCTTTTAGCACTGTTTCTTTTGGGACCTACTTGCTAGTTCTGTGTTATATTCATCTCATACTCCAAATATCTTGTAGCAGCATCCTTTGTGTTAAATCTTACCACCTGGTTCTTTGAACTTCCAATGTATTTTTCCTGTTTGTTTGTTTTTCATTATAATAATCTAAAACTCTGTTTCAAGATTAACTATGTCAGCGCAAAAGACATAACAAATTGTTGTGGGCACAATTTGATATAGCCACTTAATAAGTAGAAAATGTATGTGACCGTTTTATTTTTCTTAAGAAGGTGAACTCATTCTGCCTTTGTCTAAATTCTTGTCATTCATGAACTCTGTACTCAGTATTTTTAAGAAATGCCCTGTTCCTTAAGTTCTTCTTCCTTTCAACTAATTCAGACATGTTTTTGGAAATGACCATCTGTAGCTTGAAAGATACAGAATTAAATAAACAAAAATTTAAAAAAGAAAATTCTCTTATATGATGTATGCTATGAAATCTTAATCTGCTTTATTATGCATATATGTATGTGTGCATGCATAATTTGCTCTTCTTATTTCACAATGTTGAATCTTTAATAAAATTTGCTCTTTGCAGGCAGCAAATTTGATTGGAGTTGATAGTCTCGGAATGGATGTTCGGATTTTATCTGGAGTAGAAGTACAAACACATCGTTTTCCCTTCAAAGTCCGGGTAAACAATATCTGATCCCAATTAAGCTGAAATGTCAGGAATGCGTCTCTCTTAGGCTGCTAGATTTGTCCACTTTTTCTGGATTCATCATATATTACATTATTTGGAACTTGGATTCCTGAAATCTAGTCTAAAATCCAAGCTGTCATTGGCAATGGAAACTGCACCAAGAATCTGTTTCTTGTCCATGAATGCATTTCTTCAAACTATCCAGGATGCGCCTATTTACATCCTGGAGCAAGCACCTTCACTTAACAGCCTGAAATAGCATCTTCAACTCTTTCATTCTCTGGAATCCAGAATCTTGTCATACTTGCCATCTTTAAAAAAGAATCCCTTCACAATTTCTGGACAATGCTGGAAGACAGCAACCTGGGGCCCTTGTGCTATCACGTTATTTTGAATCCCTCTAACCTAGCTTGGCATTCAATCTCCTGGATTTAAATCCCCACGGATCTGTTACAGCCACCACTGATGTAGTTATGCAGTGTGGTATCCGCATTCCAAATGTGCTTTATTCCCATGCTTTGGATTAGCCATTGTATGGAAAGAGATGGTCTCTTTTTATTTGCTTGGTAAAAGGAGCTGGTTTCTGATTCCCATATTTATGCCACCAAAGCTGCCTGGATTTTTGCCTCCAACTAATTTCCTGCACTTCAGTAATCCTTTAAAACTATTCTTTCTTATTAGCCCTGTGGCTGCTGCTCCCGTAAAACCCCTCTGCCTCATCTACACCATAAGATCCTTAGAGACTTTGGCCTTTTGGATGGTCAAAAGCCCAAAAACGCATCTCCTATGCCACCTATTAGGATCCTTCTCAAAAGTTTTAACTTCATGGTTTTGCATGGCATAGCCCATCCACTAATCCTCAGTAACCCTTGAAACACATCACTGAGTCACTTCATCTCGAATCCGAACCCCTCAAATGCCCCCAAGATCAGGCATGATAGGGAAGTGATATAAAACTGGCCTAGACATGTCATTTTTTAACAAAATGAAGCCAGTCTGTTAGAATCATGCTTTCCCTCCTTTTTATGAGTTACATTTCAATTCCTTTTTGTTCTTTTTCCAATACGATCTCATATAATCAAGAAAAACAAATAGTTTGTGATGCTCCAAAAGGCAATGGAGCTTCTGTGGTTAGCAATATAAGCAGGTACATTAGCCATTTGAAAAGAAGGCATTGGGCTCTGAATTCTACTGATGTGCTACTAATATGCAGGCAACATCTGAAGGCGCTGCTGTAAAACAGATCCATCAGCTCTTGTTTCCGCGTGCTCGCCGGAAAAGATTCCGTGCTCCCGGCAATGGACTTAGGGATCTAGATCCATTTTGAAAGTTCTTTCTTTTCTTTTCTTTTAAATTTTATTTTGGGTAAATTCTTATGGGTTATACCTAAAGAATGTATTAGGCGAGGGCAACCCTACAAATTTTGAAGAGTTTGAATCCTTTCCGCCACTAGATAGATATCCTGTCTAATCATGTACAGATGATAAAATAGAACGAAAATAAAATAAGATAATTTAGCCATGGTACCATGTCTTGTCAAGCCTTAATTTTATTTGGTGGAATTTGCCATGCAGGTTCTAGTTGTTCGACTATTTGTTTTTTACATGCGCATAAACAGCACCCTTTTCACAATTCTCAGAAATCCCAAAGAAAAAGAAAGAAAGAACACGAAAAGGAACACCCCCTATTTATTATGGGAATGATGATAGTGTACTTAGCTTGAACAGGTTGTTGGGTTCTGTCCTCTTGGGTGGATTCCCTTTCCTGGCCTGTTTGGTGCAGTTATGCTACATGAACAAACAGCTAGCCTTCTCAAAGGAATCATATCCCCTCCTTGGAGCCCAAGGTTGCTTGTCCCACAAAAACAACCACTACCCGAAGCCTGAAGCCTTAAATCCACTAAAACAGAAACAAAATCAAAATTACGAGTAGTCATGATTCTTTCCCAGAATGTCCTTCCCTGATGTCAATGTTCCTGCAGCCTCCTCCTTGTCTGTTGTGCTGCTGCAATCCCCAATTCTGGAGCCCCCCGCAGCCTCCTCATCAAAGTGCTTGCTTCGCTCAGCCTCTTCATCTGCCACCTCTGCTCGATTTTGATCCTCTTCTCTATCAACCCTGAAAACAAACACAGGCACCCGCAATTAGTGCCCTGGTGGCAACAAGGAAACAACTGTAATCACATCAACAGCAATCTGATTTAAAGATCCCCAGCTAAATACTATAATTGGCCGGCCAGGCCCCTTAGAAGCAGAAAACAAAAAATGCATCAAAACCAAAAACTTCTGCAAAGTTCGTTCCATGTGCTTTTAGACATAAACCGGCCATGTCAACAATGTGTATGCTAACCAGGCGTTTGCTTATTAGATAATCTTATTGATCAAGCAAACAAAATTCTGATTGTAAATGAAGCAGCTAGTCGAGGGATCTCTGGCTTGAAAAATAACCCAATTAAAACCATAAAATGTAGAGGGCATGCCAACATATCGTGGATAACCTCCTATAAATTGCCAAAATGTTTATTGATCTTCATCTGCACCCCGAGTTTGAACCACAGGCCGCTTGTGAGCTACTCTTGTTTTGTGGGCAAATTGAACAATTGTGCCTACGAAACTCCAGTATATCTGGAATACTAATCAAGATTATCTTGTTATATTAAAGTGAAGTTCCTTAAACAATGGTCAAGATCAAGTCCTGAACTTCACTCATTATGCTGGTTACAAGCCCCTAAGCTTGAGTTGCTCTTTGTATGTTTTCAACTACAAGTTCAAATTACAAAGGCCACCAAGAAAGATTATATGACATACCCGGAATAAATGACAAGTCCCACAGCAACAGTAGCAAAAGCTATGAAGTATATCCAATCAACCTGAGGAGGAATACTGGATTCAGAATGACAATATAAGATCGCATAAATTACTAGCTTAACTGATCGGGATTAACCTTCTCATGGTATGCAAAGATGCGAATTAAAACAGTCCACATGTCTGAGGTCAGCAAAGACAGGTTTAGCATTGTGGACCCACTGATCTGCAATAAAAGAAAGAATGTTAGAAAAAGACTAAGATGACAAAATAATATATTAAAAATTCACATTGAAAAACTGCAGAACATACTATAGATTATATGATGAAATATGTAACTTGTTACCTTATTCAGTGAAACAGTATTTGCACTTCAAAAGATTGTTGTGGATACAACATGTACATTTACACTCAAGATATAGGGAAAATTCAAGATTAGGGATTTTTTCTGTAAGAGTTTCCAAATTTTACTAAGGCAAATTTTTTGTAAGGAGATGGAATTTTCAAGAATAAATCCACATTATAATTTACCTCTGCTGACCAGACCAGACACTTTCAACTTAAGCAAACTACTCAGCATATATTCTCATAGAATAATTTTCATTTCACAAGGCTAAACCATGAGAAGGATTTACCTCATCCAGTCTCCAATGGGTTTAATGAATTCATTTTTATTATGCCATTTTTGGACACCTTGTAGAGGAAGTAATGCCCATTGGTCTCTAAATCTTCATGCAAAGGCCAAAATGAAAAAGGAAAAGAGGAAACGGAAAAGGAAAAGAGCCCTAGCCATTCCTTAATGCCATGTTAGGAACCATCCTAGGTAGCATCACGATCCCCCTTGCTTAAATCAATGAAGCATATGATGTGGGATCATCTGAGCAATAATGGGGCTCAACACGACTTGAACCCAGATCCATATCTGATTACCACAATTCTATTGGTTTTAGAATGGTGCCATTAACTTTCCAGACAAATATTTACTGTCATGTAAAAGAACACTAGTAGAAATTAAGGAGAGGACAATTATATAGACCTTGTTCTGGACACAGAAAATGCACGGCAACAACCAAAATAATAACAATAATATAATAATGAAAATAAAGGCACAACCTAAGCAACTCAAGTCCATACCTTCAGCAGGATGGGGACACCTGAATAAAACAGAAACATCGCCAAAGCAAATCCAACAAAAGGAAGGGCCTAAAATTGCAAGATAACAATGAAGGTTAAACTTAACGGTGATAACAAAAGAGATCAAACTTATATTTATATTGAAAGCTAAAAGATATGTCAGACAAGAAAAGAGTAGCTGCTGCATAAGAGACAAAGCAGTCTTGCTTTAACTGATAGTTTTAATAAGTTAGTTTAAGCAACATAACTGTTCTCAAATTTTCATTATGTCAATATAAACCTACAAGGTATTTGGTGTATATATGTTACTCTTCTAATTTTGCCAAGAACTGCTCATCATATTCTTTCATACAACCAATTGATTGGTAAATTTGCATCTGTAACAACCAAGGTTTGACATTTTAAGTTTGAACTACCTCGAGAAATTGAAACTAAAATCTGAAACCACTGAGAAAATTTTGGAAGATCACACAAAGTTCATCAATAATTCAACCCAAGTTGACATCAATAAATTTTAAAACTGACAATGACTAAGAAAGTTTTAAGTCTTACACTAAAATTCCAAAAAGAAAAATCTGTATGTCAACATGCAAGCAACAGTTTTAAGAGAGAGAGAGAGAGACTTACTGCTCCAGCTGACCAGTTGATAGATTTGAGCTCATTCCGCTCAAGTATGCTTCTAAAATATTATTAAAGAATACAAGAGGAAGAGAACATAACATAAAAGGCATTAGCAGAGTTTGTTCACGAAATATCAAAAGATTCAAGGAATATGAACATACCAACAAGGTAACGAATATATGAATTGACAAACGTCAAATCATCATTAAGCTCTATAAGGCCTACTGATCACTTAGACAAAGAATTGCTTATACAGGAGGAATGAATCAGGTGCATGTCAAGAATCAACAGAAATTCCTAAATAACATTAAGTGGGATACATTTGGCAAGCACTGATGATCGCGCCAAAAATGCCCAACATTGCCATGAGCTCAACCCTATCTGCACTTTTAACAAAGAACTCCTGCACAAAAAAAAAAAAAAAAAAACAAACAAACAAACAAAACAAAAACAAAAAATTGTTGGTTCAAAAATAGATGCAGCAAGTACAAAACTGAATTAGTAACAAATACTTGCATACATGCACATGAAAAAAACATCTTTGTATATGTGAGTCTCCAAGCCCTAGTAGCCTAATGAACTTATAATCTTAAGATTCAGCAACTATGGGGAAATCAATACATTTATTTTGATTAAAAATAACTTATGACAGAAATTGTTTGAATCATAAAGGGAGAAACAAAAAACTGTGGAGGTTGTTATACCCATAATTAATCATTTTGAGCATGATGGTACATTACTTGAGAAAGGAGAGAGCAGCTTTCATCTGAGAAGCTTTGTTATGGCAACAGGAAATGGGCATATGGTTCAAATTAAAAGAGTAAGAAATGCATTTCCACATTTTTCAATTGGAAAATAAGTATGAACAAAATATCCAAGTATCATTTCTAAAAGGCTCTATCCAAAAGAAATCAGATGTTTTGTGATTTAGAATTTCTTTTAATTCAGAAGTGAATAGACCAAGTGGTATATATCCATAACATTTCCAAATGTTAAAGGGGGAAAAATAAAAAAAGAACATGCTTGAATATGTGTTTGACACTTGTGGTAAAGTGTTAACAATTCCCGTATGCATATATAGGTGTCTGGCATGGAAATGATACCATTTCAAAGTATTTGTTGCTTCCTAGGCCTTACACGGTCCCCAAGGCCATTAAAAGACTGCACATTTTTCACATGAAACAATGGATCACCCAGAAACTGTTGAAATATGGCTTACTACAATAGGATAAGTTTAGAAAGAACAACCAAAGTATAAGCAAGCCAAGAGAATGTGAAATAACCATGCAGGCTCCACAGTTAATTCTAAAAAAATGCAATGATGAGATAGAAAAATGGGAATAAAAAGGGAAGAGAGTCCAGAACAGGAACAAAATAATGAAAACAAGCAAAGGGAGATTCCAAGAAAATGTAGAGCAAATGAGAAATATAGTGCATATTCCCTAACTAGAAGTCACAAAAAGAAAATAAAAAATAAAAAAAACAGAAGAGAAGATTATTTGATTTAAAAATATACTTTACAACCTAACAATATAACAATACATATACATATATATATACACACTTTACAAGAAGGAAAGAACAAGTTTGCAAACAATCTAAGACATTGGAAAATGAAAAGGAAAAAAAAAAGGGCCATATGTCAACAGCCAACAGGCATATTCCCTTTCTAAAATAATTATTAAACAATGACAAGAGTTAAGGTAAACTTACCTCACTGACATTACTGACAGCATAAAGTGTAGCCCCAGCTATCACAAGCAGGTCTCCTTTAATTGGGTTGCTTCCTCCTACAAACCACAACAAAATTAATTTAGGTGTCTTAAAGCATTGATAGCTGAATTTGACACTCCAAGAAAATGGTAGACTGCAAAACTGTCATAAAATCCTTGAGGGGTAGTTGATATGCCCCCTCTTTCTGTATCAAGAGCACATTAAAAATATATGGTCTCCATTTGGGGAGCATGAAACAAAGAAATTTGAGAACCCAAGTCCCACTGCCAACACCCCCCCACCCCAAAAAAAGGCAAAAAGTGATTCATCCAGTAGACAACCATACATAGCACTGGATGGACAATAAGAAAGAGTTATCATCTACATGAACATAAATCTTTATCATCGCCAAGCCTTAATCTCACTAGGGTTATCAGTATACAGAGCACAGGATGGACAATAAGAAAGACATCAAAAATCAAAAATGAAAAGCATGCACAAACCTGATCGGTCCTTTGAATGTACATCTGAGAAGACAACCGCCACTAGACCAGCAACACAGATAGCAACACCAATAAATTTTTTATATCTGTATTTTGTCTTCAAGAACATCCAGGTAAGGAATATGACAGACGGGATTGACCAACAATCCAGAAGCATAACACTTGTTAGTGATGTATACTGATAAGCTTTCACCACTGCATGCGAAAGACCACCAAATCAATTCCCTTAAGTCATTTTCAGTAACAAAGATGCATCATCTATGCAATACACATGATGAAATACTCCATTTATATTTGGTGCAAGATTTTTAATTTGCAAGCTCAATAATTTACTGTGTGTATTACGTTTTCCAAATGTCGTGATTGGAGGTCAACAGATATGTTAAGCATCTAGCTCTTAAAATTTGGGTTGCATTACAAATATGTATAACAAATAATAAGAGGAGCATCGACCCGACTAATTTTAAATTTAGCAAGTGAATAAGATCACATGAATCCCAATGAAGGTAAAATTCAAGAAAGCTGTAAGACAAAAAAAGTTTAGAACTAGTCTAAACACATGCCTCCCCCGTGTGTGTGTGTGTGTGTGTGTGCTTTGTTCCTTCACTATATGTCCATATGTTTATACACTGATACTTCACATAGGAGGTCCCAAAATGTTTCTTGAATTGAACTGAGAATTTGCCAAGCAAGTCAGGTTTTATGCTTTTCCTGAACAATTCAATGAAGTTCACGTGCATATTCATCCTTGCTTTCACTAGAAACCCAAGGACTGGGTTTTCCAAGTCCTACACCTTAAACCAGTAGCATTGTCTGGTGTAGAAACTAGCATCACAAACTAAAGTCCTAGGTATAAACTAATACTCTTCTTAGATATAGATGGCCATTTTTCCAAAGCAAAATGTAGTTCAAACAATAAGTCTTGATGTTTCCAGGTGACTGCTCTCCAATCGCGACATTATCAGTCTGCTTTGCTTGAAACTCTGGATCACCATTTTTGGCAGTCCAGTTCTCAACCAGGTCATTTTTAACCCTCAAATTGGGACATTTGTCCCGATTCGTGGTTCCATGGGGAGTACCACGACCCTGGCATCTATGGTATACTATCTCATTATCCTGTATCCACTAAATTAGACAAGGCATGGTGCAGCATAATGCCTAGAAAGTAATCAAATAGATGGGGAAGGGATGCACAAATGATGAGATTCATTTAAAGAGAGGATAACCTAGTTACATATCTGGAAAAGATTTCTTTCCTACCTTTTCTTACGGTCTTAATAATCCTAATAGCCTCAAGTTGATCTATATTGTTTTTAGCAGTGTTGAGAGAACTGGACTACGCCAGACAGCTCGACCAGGAAACAAAAGAACCAGGAGAACCAGTCCAGTTCAACCAGCCAGTTTTTATTTTTTATTTTTTTCTATTTTATTTTAAATGTTAAAAGATAATAATAATTTGGAATTGACATCAATTTTTTTGATTTTCTATAAGTTTGGAGGTTCAAATCCTGTTCAAAATAAAGAAAATATAACGATGTGCAATTTGGACAAGGTTGATGTATGATCAAGTTTTTGTAATTGTTGGTTTGTAATTTAGATATTTGACCTTGATGTATTTTATTTTCATACCAAACTTGTGTTAATATTATTGCATGGACTTCAGGACTTTCTGTAATTGTAATATAATATTCATAAATGTTAAGTCAATTATGATATTTTGGTTATGAATTTTATTATTAATTTTTACATATAAGTTCTAATTATTAATTTTATAACTTAGTCCAGGTTTCAAAACATCGATTCTTAGAAATAATTACTTGATCCCAACTCTTCAGCCAAGAAAGACAATTCCAACATTTATGTAAGTGATGATCAAAAGCAGTAATCAAGTAGTAGCCTTCTTCTAGTATCTAATGCTCCTCAAAACCTCTAGGTTCGTCAAAGTTCCATGTCCTGTGGTCTCACCAACCAACTCTTGTCCAGTACCCATTCTAAATGGACTTAGGTTGTTAGACGAAATTGAGGTCAAGCATCAGTCATCATAGATAGATGTAATCAGTTGGCATACTGGCATCACTAGGCTTACAAGCGTAGGTACCAATAGCACAATGATTGTCAAGTCTGTAAACTGGAGACTCTAATTTGTCATTTAAGCCCAGCAGTGATGTGTTAGGTTCAAAGCTTGGCTGCAGGTTACACAATAAAGCAGCTCTATGCAGGGAGCAAACAGATTGCTATAGCCAGAGTAGGAAAAGTAGGCATGAACAATGTTATTTATTTATTCCATCTAAATGCTATTTTAAGATTGACGGAGACTAGAAATGGTGGAAGAATGATCAATACAAGGCCATTCTGTACTTCCTTTCCCACATGCAGCCTTAACATCATCAGCTGAAACATCATAACAGTCTTCATAGGTCACCAATTATTAGAAATTCACTAGGACCAATTTGGTGCATGATATTTATTTAAGCTTAGCGGTAGGATATACATAAAATATTTCATATTACCTATGCTCAAAATTCCAGAAATGATAACCGTAAGGAGCAACATTTACATGTAGAAGTAATTATAGCTCAAATTCATAACATTCTTTCAGAAAGCATCCATCAAGTGAGGATGATAAGCAGTTACAGAAGGAACCATAAATGTGAAGTGTCCCGTATTTGAAGCAATCTATCATAGTCAAAGATTGAATCCAAAGGTCTTGACAGCTCAGAAGTGCAAAGCAACATTATGATAGGCCACCGGTGTACCGGACCTACCAAAGACCAGCATGCATGAAGGTTAGAATAGAGAATTAACATATGCAGGTTGTTACAACCAGCATGTGTGTAGGGGGTGGGGGGGGGGGTAGTTTTGTAATCCATATGCGGAGAGAATAATCTTGCATGTGCAAGGGAATTCGGTTAGAGAGGGGCAGAGGAGAGGTATAAATAGCTGAGAAGAAGAGGGAGAGGGGGGCTGGTTTTTGATAGAAGAATTGGGAGAGTTAAGGGCCTCTCGAATGCCTTGGATTGTGCTTGTTCTTGACCGAAAGCTTGGATAACCATTGTTAATTGATTACAGCTTGGATTTTCTAGCTAGGTTCCTATCAATTTGGTATCAGAGCAATCGATCCACGGGGATGACTGTTTTTGAAAGAGTGGGTGAGCTAGAGGGGCGTATGGCGGGTTTACAAGATAGTATAGAATCGGTGAAGGCAAAGGTCATGAGGGTGCAAAATATTGAAAAGAGCATGGCGGGGATGATGGACCGATTCAACCTATTAATGGCGCGATGGGATGAGCAGGAGAAAGGGAGGAAGGGGAAGCGAGATGAGGAAAACCAACCTGCGGGTTCGCCCTTGTCACGGGAGGGAACGCCGGTAGCTGGAGGAAGAAGTGGCAAAGGGGGCGACTGGGTCGATGGTGTCGGAAGGCAGCAGTACCGTGGGAGACGCCTGGAAATACCCATCTTCGAGGGAGATGATCCAGATGGTTGGGTCTTTAGGACTGAGCGCTACTTCATTGTGAACCAGTTGTCCGATGCGGAGAAGTTGGAGTCAGCAGCCTTATGCTTTAAAGGAGCAGCTCTGTCGTGGTTCCAGTGGGAGCAAAGACAAAGACGGGTGAGGAGCTGGAAGGAGCTCAAGGCGATGTTGAGGAATAGGTTTAGGCCCGCGCAGGAAGGCACGGTGGAAGAGGGGTTCCTTGCACTTCGACAATGGGGGTCCGTCAAGGGCCACTTTATCAGCAGATTAAAGCCGGTCATCCGAGCCGAGATAAGGGTGTTGAGGTCAATCGGGCTAGAGCAGATGATCGCGAAGAAGATGGAGGGGATGTAGAAAGGAGTCAACGCCAAAAGAGGGGAGGTGCAATCGATGGAAAGGAAGGTAGGAATCATGCTGGACCAGTTCGCATACTTGAGGACGAAGAAGGAGGATCCAGAACGAGAAAGGAAGAGCAAAGCGAAGGAGGGAGATAGACCTTCGGAATTTACCCAAAATTCCGAGGGATCACCTGAAATCGAAATGGGCAGGGAGTTCGAGGGTGGAATTGGAAGGAATGGGCGGCCGGAAGTGAGAGGAAGAAGGCTGGAGATGCTGAATTTTGAAGGGAAAAATCTGGATGAATGGATTTTTTGAGCCGAAAGATATTTCTCTATCAATCAGCTATCCGAGGAGGAGAAAATCAAGTCGGTTGCTCTGTGTTTCGAAGCAAGGGCTGTGGCGTGGTTTCAATGGGATACTCGGCAAAAGGAAGTTCGAAATTGGGAGGATCTGAAGATCCACCTAAGTAAACAATTTTGATCTTCACGGGAGGGATCAATGGAGGAGAGGCTGTTAGCCCCCAGGCAGGATGACTCCATCCGGGAATACCACCTCCTCTTTGAGACTTTGGCAGCCCGAGTGGGAGAAGTTTCAGTGGCCATACTGGAGGGCACATTAGTTAACCAGTTGAAGCCAAAAATCAGGACAGAAGTTAGGGTGTTACGACCATCAGGTCTATCGCAAATCATGGAGACCACCTAGCGAATTGAAGATAAGATTCACATACTCCAAGCCCAAGTGGGTCCTGGACCACCTGGGAGCCCTACAATTCAGCAACAATTTCCTACTTTTCACCTTGAGAATAAAGTGAAAGTATGGGAGGGGAGTAATGATAGGCCACCCGTGTACCAGACCTACCAAAGACCAGCATGCATGAAGGTTAGAATAGAGAATTAACATATGCAGGTTGTTACAACCAGCATGTGTGTATGGGGGGGGGGGGGGTAGTTTTGTAATCCATATGCGGAGGGAATAATCTTGCATGTGCAAGGGAATTCGATTAGAGAGGGGCAGAGGAGAGGTATAAATAGCTAAGAAGAAGAGGGAGAGGGGGGTTGGTTTTTGATAGAAGAATTGGGAGAGTTAAGGGCCTCTCGAGTGCCCTGGATTGTGCTTGTTCTTGATCGAAAGCTTGGATAGCCATTGTTAATTGATTACAGTTTGGATTTTCTAGCTGGGTTCCTATCACATTAGTGCTTAAAAACAAAAACAATGCATTTTAGTATGTACTGGGGAACAGCATGTTTGCATTTCAGTAACAAATGAAATAATATGCAGGGTAACTTTACTGTTGAGATGATACACTCACCGAGAAAATTTGCTTCTACATCCACCAATCCAAGAAGTATGTAATAATACCATTTGGCCTGCAGATATTCCACCAAAAAAAAAATGAATTTTTTTCTTAACAGGAGGACTATACATTGGAAATCATTTGACAGTGCAATAGTCTAGTACCATTACATCACTCATTCTAGACTAAGCATTGCATATCATCAAACCAACTAGCTGGGATCAGCAGGCTAAGCATTGCATAAACTTGTAAAATTTACCATGAATATTTTGACTGGTAAAACAATGAGTTTACACGGCCTTAGCCCTCGTATAAAAAATGGAATCACTTCACTCCATTCTAACCACTAGTAAACACTCATGCAACTTAAACATGTAATGTCAAATGATCTTTGAAAGCCATTCAATCCCTTATTTCCAATATCTCCATATCAAAATCACTGTACCACTTCTACAGATTTACTGAATGTTCTTGAAGAATATTCTGACCATCTCACTAGGTAATGCTCTTGGAGCATCTATAAGCACTATGTTCATAAGTCATTATTCACTTACAACCTCCAAATTAGAAATGCAATGTTTTAAAACATATATACAAGTATACCTTATGGGACAATTTCAGAACATTGGTTTATACCATGATCCTGTCCCACTTCCATGTACCATCTGTGTTTAAGATTAAGCTTAAAAGAAGGAATTTCTATACACTCATAGAGCTGAATAAGCAAAGATAGAAGTCAGTTCAATTTGCTCTCTATCACCTACATGGCCTAGAAGCATGTAATCTCCCCCAGCTTCTGTCAGATAACCATACAAAGAGCTAGACAATCTAAACTTATAACACTTATATCCCTTTGAATCTCCTACTTCCTTTTAGGGACCTCAACTTTGACCGATGCCTACCTTTTGTTATTTGGAGTGTCCAGAATACAAACCATTAGTGAAACACGAAAACACATAAATTTTTCCTGGCATCCAATCAAGTTCATAAGTCCTAATGCTGTTTACTAAAAAAAAATATAAAATGGGAAAGTCATGACTGCGGCAGATGATGCTATTGCAATCAGTAGTGTAGAGATAACATTAGTTTACACATGAAATGAGAACTGACCTTGAGAGCTTTCTTCCGATACAGTAAAGTGCCTCCGTAGACTAATGCTAGGAGAACATAATTTAGAAAAGACTGAGATGTAGGTGCATTCACTCCTGAATAGTAAAATTTAGTTAAGCGCAAGTAAGAAGATAGGAATAGAGAAGCAGAACTTGAGATGTGCTATAACAATACAAAAAAGATTCATGACTCTCAGTACCCATAAACAGCAACAACTGAATACATATTTAAGGAAGAGGTGAACCATAATTTGAGACAGTGGAAGAAAAAAAAAGGTGAACTTTGCGGGGAAAATGGTAAGAATAACAAATGATTCTCCGGTAACAAAAACTTGTGAATAAAAACATATATAATCTCAAAATTCAAGAAACAATACAAAAATAACAAGATGCCAGTAGTCTGGAAATCTGGTAAGAATTTGAACAAAAAGGAGATATACCTCTTCTTGCGAGCTCGGACGAGGAAAAGCCAGTAGAAGTGATGAGTAGAGAGAGAAACTGGCCCAACCCAAGACCCACCAAAGTCTTCTTCGTCCAAAATCCATTGGAGGTCGCCATGCTTAACATTAAAGATTTGCAAAAACTAACAAAAACCCAGTTCAAAAAAGACCATGAAAAACCCGGGAATCCAATTGCGAAACCCCAAAACTGATCCACCGCCCTCAGAATACAAAAGGAATTGCACTTTCTCACTCACGCAATATACATATTTAGGGTCCTGTACCCACCCACCAACCGTTGTCTTTGAAACTGATCGCATGCGGCTGAGTACGAATCCAATGCGGTGGGGATAACAACAGCGACATCGACAGTGAAATACCTACCGTACCATTGAAGCCAAGGCTGTGGGACTTGATCAAATTGTTGCTATATAGAATTTTGGGTCTCCTCTCAATCTGAACCAGTCGGTCTTTGGACTCCTCTACTCTTCGGCACTGGACAATGATATTATCGACCCTCCACCTCCAAAGAAAGTCAGTGTAAACAAAGAAAGTCAACATAGTATCGTATACGCTAGAGGGCTCCTACCTGCAAGCCGCATTCGACACCTCACAAAAGCCGCAATAGAATATAAAAACCCAAAAAGGTTCTTTTTATTCCTCTTTCCAAAAAAATTACATAAAAATTCAACATACTTATTTGGAATAATTTCTAACAATCCAGTTAATACTTAAATTTTACAAAAATAGTCAAATAATAAAGTAACAAATAGGTTAAAGTTATATATATCTATAATATTATTTTTTATTATATAAACTTTATAGTTCATACATTATTAATTAAAAAAAGAGAAAAACAATGTCACGTAATTATTTATTACGAGAGACCTGTCTTATCTTGAAATTATCTCACGTATCATCTTAATCTTTAATAAATTTAATTATTCTTGTCACTATCTTATCAAATATTTAAAATAATTTTTTATTAAAATTATTTGAAGTGATGAATTCTCATTTTACCCATCTTAACCACTCTTGCTTATATTATAAGTCACTTAAATAATGTTATTAAATTTTTAAATTATAAATTATTTATAGTTGATAATTATCGTATATCACCGTATTTAAAAGATAAATATTTAAATTTCTTATATAAATGATATTTACCAATAAAACTACAACTTTTAATAGTATCCCAACAGGGTTTTATAAAAAAAAGATGAAATCTTTTATAAACACGATTAAATGAAATGTTAGAATTTGGATTTCAATGAAGTTTGTATTTGGAGTTAATTTTATTTATGTTTTCATCTGTGAACTTTTATTTGGGAGAGAGACAGATATTTTATGATTAACATCTAATGTGCATGACAACAAACACAACCTTTTTAATACTTTTTAATAATATTTATTTATATATCAATATATATAATCACTAAAAAGAGTCGTAAAAAGTGTTGAAATAATAAACAAACGGACGGCTTTGAATTCATGCCCTTTTGGAATTGTTAAAAGCCCTTTTCTATGGTTCGTTCCTTTTGGACTCGATATCTCATTTTCCATCCATCCACCCACCCACCCACCACCCCTTCTTTTTCAAGTGGAAGAACCCTCCCTAGTCTTCAAAGAATCATGACCAATATTATCATATATTTTTATGGGTAAAAAAACCCTATAAAAATACCAATTATTGTATCACAAGCAAAAGTACATTAAAATATTAAAAAAATATAAAAGTTCAAAATAAATTTTTGAGTTAAAAAGACTTAATTTTCCCCTAATCAAGAGATTTCGCACATTGTGAAAATTAGATAATTTAGACATTCACAAATTTATCTGGGAGTCATACAAAAAAAAACAAATACTATTCATAAAGAATTTTAATTATTATAAAGTTACAAAATATCAAAATAAATATTATCCATAAAAATTATAATTTCAGTAGATTCCAAAATATTAAGATAGATATTATATGTAAAAATTTTAATTCTAAAAAATTTATAAAAACTCCTTGCTTCTCTATAACTATAAATGAACATGTATTCGTTCTAACAAGTGTATATTTTTAATATTGGTGTTAATTTGGCATTTCAATCTTCAATATCTTTAGTATTTGATTTAAATATTAGAATGTTTACACATATGCTTCATTGTGCACTCTTATTGTTCAATTTTTCACAAAATTGTGTAGTTTGACGATGAAATTTTCAAACACTAAATTTATTATTGCGTTTGAGTGATAACATTAATAGTATTATAAATTTAGTAGGTGTTTTTGATTGCGAGTAAGATTAATAAGTACATTAAAAATGTGGGTATGCGTTTAATGGAAAATGTTATTGATATTTATTAGGCTACCAAAAGCAATTAAAAAGACAAAACTACCCTTGCTCAAATTGCAAAATCCTATTCCCTCTTCTTCTTCTCACTAATTTCTCTCTCTTCACCCAACGACCCGTTGCCTCCTTTCTCCCCCATTCCCATGGTCGCCCTCAGTAGCAATTTGCAAATGAGAGGCAAGGCAACGACAGTGAGAGGATGGAGACGACGGGCGATTGTTAGAGGTAATCATAGAAAATGGGAAAAAAAGAAATGAGTATGGTCGTTGAGTGAAGGGAGAGAGACGAAGAAAAGAGAAGGGGGTTTTGCAATTTTATAATTTGAACGTGAATAATTTTATCTTTTTAATTATTTTTAATAGTTCAAGGCGTAGTCCAAAATAGCATGGGTATAGAATTCAGGGTGATAAGTACATTGAAAATGCAAACGTAAATGCGCAACCAGTTTGGCCCATAATCTGAGCTGAGCCCAACTTCCAAGGTTTAGGCTAGATGTGGGCCTGATTGTACCATTCGAGCCCAGCCCAGTAGGCCAGTACCGTGATCCATAAACAAACAATAAGTGAACGAATTAGACGATCGAACTCTTCATTCCCTTTTCTTGGCATTCCAAATCCTTCCATCCTTAACGCCGGTCGCCGGCCGTTAATGTCACGAACAAACCACCAATCCAGCTTACATTTGTTGACACTTTCGCTGCCTGGACTGCTTGCTCTGCTCACTTCAATTAATCCGAAGAAGTTTCGAATTCGCTGAACCAGCCGTTTGAATCAGTAAAAACTCAGCTCCATTCGGCGGAGAATGAGCAAGCGGAAACTCGGATTCGCCCTCTCTCGACCGATTGCATACTCTCTCAGACGCAACGGCTTCTTCTCCTCCTCCACCTCGCCTTCCCAATCTCATCCATTGAAGCTCACTCGCCACAGTTTCTGCTCTTCTTCGACTGACAATCTGCTGGATGGATTATTCGATCCTGACTTAAATCTCCCAGGATACGTCTCTCACTTCCCGAAGGATTCAGGGGTTCAGTCCCCTAAGCCTCAGGAATTCGCCTTTCTCAAGGACTCTAACGCTGCTGATTCGGAGACCAAGCTCGGGCCTGACTCTGGTATGTATTCCCACGATGCTTTATTGGTTTCCAATGCGATTAAGAATATAAATGATGGTTTTGGGGATCAAACCCTAAAGTTTCTTAGCCAGTTTAGGCGGAAATTGCACGAGTCTTTGGTGGTTGATGTGCTGAAACTTGTGCAGAATCCTGTATTGGGCGTGAAGTTTTTCTTATGGGCTGGTCGACAGATTGGTTATGGTCACTCCGCCCCAGTTTATGATGCTCTATTGGATTTATTAGGCTGTGATATGAATGAGAGAGTGCCGCAACATTTTCTTCAAGAAATAAAGGATGATGACAAGGAAGTGCTCCGGAAGTTGCTTAAAGCATTGATTTCCAAATGCTGCCGAAAGGGGTTGTGGAATGTAGCCTTGGAAGAACTTGGGAGGCTTAAAGATTTTGGGTACAAGCCCCAAAGCGCTACTTATAATAATTTAGTTCAGGTGTTTCTGGAAGCAGATAGGTTAGATACAGCATACTTGGTGTACAGGGAGATGTCAGATTCAGGTTTTCGGATGAATGCTTACACTCTGGGTTGCTTTGCGCGTTCCCTTTGCAGAGCAGGAAGATGGAGGGAAGCCCTGGATTTGATTGAAAAGGAAGAGTTTGTGCCTGATACAGTAATTTACACAAAAATGATATCTGGACTCTGTGAGGCTTCACTTTTTGAAGAAGCAATGGATTTTTTGAGCAGGATGCGGTCTAATTCCTGCGCTCCTAATGCCATAACATACAGGACTTTGCTTTGTGGTTGTTTGAACAAAAGACAACTGGGTAGGTCTAAGAGAATACTCAAAATGATGATTGCCGAAGGTTGTTATCCAAGTCCTCACATATTTAACTCCCTTCTTTATGCATACTGCAGAGCCCAAGACTATTCCTACGCCTACAAGTTGCTCAAGAAAATGGCACAATGTGGTTGCCAGCCAGGCTATGTGAGTTACAACATATTAATTGGTGGAATTTGTGGCAATGAGGAGGTACCAGGCGAGAGTGCTTTACAATTGGCTGAAAATGCTTACAAGGAAATGCTTGATGCAGGGCATGTACTAAATAAAGTCAATATCACCTATTTTGCTGGTTGCCTTTGTGGTGCTGGTAAATATGATAGAGCATACAACATTATTTGTGAGATGATGACTAAGGGATTTATACCAGATTGTTATACATACTCCAAAGTTATTGGTTTTCTGTGCAATGCCTCAAAAGTAGAAAAGGCTTTCCAATTATTTGAAGAGATGAAGAGGAATGGTATTGTTCCAGATGTATATACCTACACAATGCTAATAGATAGCTTTTGTAAAGTGGGCCTTATTCAACAGGCTCATAGATGGTTTGATGAAATGTTAAGGGATGGCTGTACCCCTAATGTGGTGACCTATACTGCTCTTATTCATGCTTACATGAAAGCAAAGAAGATATCCAGAGCAAATGAGCTCTTTGAAATGATGTTATCGGAAGGTTGCACTCCAAATATCATCACATATTCTGCCTTGATAGATGGTTACTGTAAAGCTGGAGAAATTCAGAAGGCTTTGCAGATTTATGCAAAAATGAGGGGAAGTGTGGGAAGTTCAGACATAGACATGTACTTTAGGGCTGATAGCAACACTCAGGAACCAAATGTTGTCACATATGGAGCTTTGATAGACGGTTTGTGCAAAGCACACAAGGTTAAAGAAGCTCATGAATTATTAGCTGCAATGTCAAGAGAAGGTTGTAAGCCTAATCATGTGGTATATGATGCCCTTATCGATGGATTTTGTAAGGCTGGGGGGCTAGATAAAGCACGGGAGATTTTTGCTATAATGTTGGAACATGGCTACAATCCAAATATTTTTACGTACAGCTCTTTGATTGACAGATTATTTAAGGACAAAGAGCTGGATCTTGCTTTAAAGGTCTTGTCTAAAATGCTAGAAAGTTCTTGCCCTCCTAATGTTATTACCTACACGGAAATGATTGATGGACTTTGTAAAGTTGGCAAGACCGATGAAGCCTATAAACTTATGTTGATGATGGAAGAAAAGGGGTGTGACCCGAACGTTGTAACTTATACTGCCATGATAGATGGCTTTGGAAAAGCAGGTAAAGTTAGCAAGTGTCTGGAACTCTTTAGACAGATGGGTACCAAGAATTGTGCTCCAAATTATATTACTTACAGGGTTTTGATAAATCATTGCTGTGTCTCTGGCCTTTTGGATGAGGCTCGCCTACTTTTGGAGGAGATGAAACAAACATACTGGCCTAGGCATATGGCAAGTTATCGTAAGGTTATTGAAGGCTTCAATCGAGAATTCATCATGAATCTTGGCCTCCTGGATGAGATAAGTGGCAACGACCATGTGCCTGTTACTCCAATTTACAGAATTCTGATTGAAAGCTTTCGAAAGGCTGGAAGGCTGGAGGTTGCACTTGAGCTGCATAAAGAGATCTCATCATCTTCAGTATTTCATTCTGCTGACAGGATTATGTACTCTTCTTTAATCGAGAGCCTTTCTGCGTCATGCAAGGTTGATAAGGCCTTCGAATTATATGGGGAAATGACAAGGAGGGGTGGATTGCCAGATTTAAGTGTCTTCTTTCACCTCATCAAAGGGCTTATTAAGGTAAACAGATGGGAGGAAGCACTTCAGCTTTCGGATAGCCTATGCCATATGGTATGCTGATCTTTTCCCTTGCCTATGTTGAACTATGAAGTGTGCGTGTTCTGCTGAACTTCACATGTCTAATCAGTTCCAAATACCAAGTTGTAGTTAACTTTTGAATGGACTGTTACATTATAAAATTTGCTTAAAATCAGCTTTTGTTTTCTGTCCAAAAAGCTCTGAATTCATATATGTTCAGAAGACACATTTGTAAAGGTTTGACAAGTTTCACATTTGACATGTTGCTGGTGGTGTTTGGGGATAATATGCACATCAAGATGGTTATGACATTCCATCCTAAATAGTTCCTTGAAGTTTCCATGTATTAACCTTAGTGCTTTTTGTTTATATTTTTATTTTAGCTTCTGATATTTGTTGCATTTCCTCTTCACAGTTCAGCTTTTATATGATGTTTTTCAGTTTTTAACTTATTTATGCATTTAATTTGGTGGTTTTTGGTCCAGATATTCACAAGTGCTTGGAATAGGCAAGACCTCTCAATAGGTTTGTTATCCTTATTAAAGGAAACTTGTCTGTTATCCCCACTTACGGCATGTCTCTCTTTAAGTCCCTACCTTGGTAGATAACATATTGGAGAAGCTTCAAAGAGACACTTCTTATGGAATGATATGTAGCACCTTGTTGTTTAGGTTAAGGATTGTAAGCCAATTTCTTGGGGTTGTCTGGGCACTAGAAAACTTATTGCTTCAACAAGGCCCCACTTAGTGAGTGCTTTGGAGATTTGAATTATCTTAACATTATGTGAAGAGCATTGTGGTATTATGCATGTTTGGGATGATTTCTACTGTCACACCCTTTTATCCGGCTGGGTTCAGCTTGAAATTTTAGATTGTAGTTAGTGCAATCAATTGAACTCTATATGAGGCTTTTTTCTAGATCTTTTTGAGTTGCCAGGGTTACTTAGGATTGTATGGAGGATTCTTTTTCTATTTCCAAGGAGGGTATTGTTTGTTCCCACTTTTTAGATGAAATCTCTAGCATTGGGTAATTAATTCCATGGTTACCTTTTTGGCATGCTTCAAGACTAGCCATAACTTGATAAGGGAAGGAAACTTGGGTATAGCGCCCATAAGAGAGGGGTCCCCTGCAGTTTGTTCTTTTCTTTGTGATGTAGGGCATCAAACTTTCCTTGGATGGCTAGAGATTGAGGATCTCCTACTAGGCACTCTTCTGCAGTTGGCATGCACCTCTATGCTCCATTTGTACTGTTGGCAATGGGAGAAAAAGGAGATGTTTTGGTTGGTTAGCGCTTTATGTGCAAGGTGAGTGGAGAGTTGGTGGATCATCTTCCCTTGCACTGGCTAATGGCTCACCAGTTGTGGTACACCTTGTTTACTCTATGTTTTAGAGTTAAATGGGGTGATACTGGCCTCTGTTTCATATTTATCACATTCTTGTGCACTGGATTGTCCATGTAGGACTTGGAGATGAGATAGGGCTCTCATCATGTTATGTCGTGCACTGATAAGTCAACACTTCCACCGACTTCAGTTTCTGGTTGACCCAGTGATTATGAACTGGACTATAAAGCTTCTCAAAAATGTCTTACCATAGCCATGTCTTACTATAAAGTATCTGGTGCATAAAGTGTAACGATGTAAAACGTTTTTTGTCCTATCTGATTTGATTTTATTATGTATGTTCTCTTATTATACATTTTCTGGTTTCATATAACATGAAACTTCTTCAAAAATTTCTACATGTGCAGGATATCTGTTGGGTCCCTAATGAAGATACATTTGGCGGCAGCTAGATCATACATAGTTTTAGTTTATTTTTTGTGCTCGTTGTATATAGGCGGCGCATGCCAGCCGCTGATAATTTTCACAGTGGCTTTTCTCCTCTCAAACAGCAACAAATCCAACGAAGCTTCATCTAATCCAGTGGGATTCTTGGGTTGAGAATATTGTTTCTGTTCGTTTGTTCTCGGTAGGTATGATCTGGCATTGGCCTTTTTACCTTATTTGGCATTCATTCACATTTTAACTTGACTGAGCCTAGCCTAGCCTGTTAGTGATGTTTCTACAGGTAAAAAAACACTTGAAGATCGTGTTATGGCAAAAGGGGGCATCCTTCCAATGAAACTGGGCTGAATGGAGGTGAAATTTTCATTCGCTTGTGGGCCTTTAGCAGGTAGAGGGTATCTAAGTTTAGAAGACAGTGTGTTTTCATTTCGCGACTTTGTAAAGTTAATTGCATTGTTGACACGTGATCTTTATGAAATGGAGGATATTGTACTTTTGGTGCAAGGGAGGGATGCCTAATAACCTATGACCAATTATTATTATTATATTTTTTTTAAGCTTTGTAGTGTAAATGTCAAATGAAGTGGGTCTTCTGAACTACTTGCTATTGACTCTGTTCCGCCTAGAACCTTGGCCCGTGGCTGGGCCCGGCCCTACCCAACCTAGCCTGTTTAATTATCATGCAGGATACTGTCACTATCAATTAGTGATGCAAATGAATTGAGCCGCTCGCAAGCGGCTCAGTACTCGACTCGTTAAAAATTTGTTCGATAAGGTAAATAAGGCGAGTTTAAGTTTAACATTAAAGCTTAATTTGTAAACGAGTCGACTTTGAACTCAATTAGGTAACACGAAAATGGAAACAAAATAGAAATGCTAAAACAATATTTTTTTAAAAAGGTAAGAAACAAAAAGTGAGATAAACTGTAAATTTAAAAAAATATAGGAAATTTTTTTGTAAATATAATTTTTAATGCAATATGTCATATTATTGATATATACAATTTTGCAAGAATCAATGTAAATGCAATATGCCCTGATGATTCAAACTTAATAAAATTTGAAACTAATATACAATATGTCATATTATTGAAAAAATTTGATTAGTTTAAAACTAATTTAGTTTTGATATAAATAGATTAAAAATAAAATATCAAATAGAAATCAAACAAAGAACGTAGAATACAAAGAATACATGCACCTCAAAACATAATTAGTTTGATGAACAGAGAGAGGGGTTGCTCAGCGACAACTTGATAGAGAACAACGATGGTGACCAACTAAAGGAACGACTGACGATGAAACTTCGGGGTTTGATGACAAGGCTTTGTGGTTCGACAATGAGATGAGCGATTTTTGGCAAGGAACGATGACATACAACTGGAATTGGAAAGCGACGAATCGACAGTCAGCGATGAAAGAGCACCTAGAACAGCAACTTGAACGTGCGTGAGTGACAGTGGATTTAGAGAAACAATCAGAAATAAGAAGAAAAGATAGGGAAATGGGGGGTTAGGCCAGCCTTTGGGATGCGTCCAACATGGGGCCCCAGTTGGCCTTCAGGATACGTTGTCATTGTCGTCGGAAATGCGTTTCTATCTAATTTTAGTAAATTGCGAAACGACGCCCGTATGTTTCGCAATTTATAGAAATGACCCGAAAATTGTTTTGGGATGTCTTCGCCATCTTCGAAATGGGAAACGGTTCTGAAATGCCAAACGTGTTTCCATGCAAATTATGAGCTCAGTAAAGCTTGGTTCAGTAGCTCACAATGTAAAACCTCATTTTCTCGTGCATATTATAACTTAGGACAATTTTGAGATAATAAATTTTTTCTTTCAAATTAATGCTAAACTATATCATTCTTCATATATATTCCAAAATTTTCATACATTTTCTCGAAAGAGAATTATTATACACATCAAATGCAGAAACAAGGATCGGACCTGAAATCTTAACATTAATCAAAATTTAGTTCTTACATCATCGTTCATCAACATAACTTAATTCAAAGCATAAGTTCTCAACTAACATTAACCCTAAATAAGGTTATACATCATCATTTCTCAAAACGTTCAGAATTCAAAGTAGCAGAGCTTAAATACATGGGCTACATAACATACATTTCATTCACCATGCACTCTGCTAAATGCCATTTCATGCCTCATTAATCCTCGTTTCTTCTACAATCTCCATCTGAAACGTTTGAATATTCTAGGGACAAAACTCAAATTAGATGATATGAAACAATAAACATATTTCGTGCATGAATGCAAAATGCAAAAAAACCATTTCCATATCATTTCAGTTTGAGTCGACCGTACCTAATTACTGCTCCCCATTTTTACAGTCTCCTTACCAGGTCGAGGTGTATGGGTGCACCCCTGGCAGAGTAGCAGTGCTAGTCCATAATCTCAAACTCTTATGCGATGCATGATCAATAATATCATCGTGAACATATGCACATTTCATCATTAAAACATGTAAATGCAATCTACATGGTATTTTCATATCAAAGCATGACAACATGATAAAATCATTTACTTAAAATCGGGTTTTGGGTTGAACCACTTATAAATCAAACATTTTCCATAAAACTAAATCCAGTTGGGAAGTACCACTTACCTTCTCAAACTTATCGAGCTACCTCGATATTCGTGCATCATCTTGATTTGCGTGCCAACCTCAAAATTCGTACAAGTCACTTCAACTTAAGCTTCAAAACATCCTAATCACCATATTTATTTAAATAAGTATTAAAACCTATTTTTTCATAATTTATTGCATTTTTTTTATTTTTCTTTGTATTTCTTCCTATTTTTCCTCAATAAATTCAAACTAAATATTTTTGAAATATTTCACTATAAAAAGACATAAAATAATATTCTTGAATTTCTGAAATTTTATATAAAATTTTACTTACCTTAACTTAGCTTCTCAGGCTTTCTCGGTATGCGTGTAATATCCTCAAAATGCATGCCCAAACCATTTTCTAGCCCAAAATCTTTGGAATATTAATAAATATCCACATCCTATTTTTTGGGATTTTTCCTGAAATTTTTTCCATTTTTTTCTATTTTTCTTTCATTTCTTTTTATTTTCTTCCATTTTCTTTTCTTTTTCTTCCATTTTTTTTTTCTTTTCTTCTTCCTCCTCCTCCTTCCTTCCGCCTGCATGCAAACCAGCCATGCCTGTAGCCTCCCGTGCGCCAGCCGGCCTTATCGCCGCCATCATCGACTGCTAGCTCTTCCCGCCGGTCAAGCACCGACCTCTGACCTCGCTGGAAGTTGCTAGCAACTGTTGTGGCCATGGCCACGCTCCTTGCTTCTCTGGTCGCGCCCCGAATTCCACCGAGCTCTCCCGTCACCATCGCATCGTGCGGCCATCACTATGGCCGATGCTAGTTGTTGTCGTTGCCCCTGCTTCACTCGAACTTGTGGCTATAGCCGCTTGCTGCTTTGGGCCGCCACCGATCGACATCTCTCTCTCGCGCACAACTTTCATTCAAACTCTCTCTCGATCTCATGCCAGACCAAAGCTCTATCTCGGCCATTTCTCTCGCCGCAAGCTCTCTCTCAATCTCCTTACTTCTTCTCCTCTCTCAGCCAAGCTCGAGCTCCCTGCCTATTCACTCTCCTCCTTCCCATTTTATAGTCATTTCCACTGTCAACAGCTTGCCTTGCCCATCCTTCTTGGCATACAAAACCTTCCAAAACTTGTAGAGGTATGGCTTTCGGGTTGCAGAAGCATGGCCATTGCGTGCGAATATATATATATATAACTATATATTACACTAATTTATACATTTAAACCTCACATTTCATCCTAAATTCATTAGGACAATTCCTTAATTGCAATTACATCTTCAAACACTGAATTAAATTGCATTCTGATATTAAAAATCCAAAATTAATAATTTAAAGCTTAGTTGGAATGGACGATTTTGTCCTAGAATCCTCACTGGGCTATTGTTTCATCTCGAAACCATCGAAGGATTGCTCATAACGAAAAACCGAAACCCCCTCAAACTTCCGTTGACTTCCCGAAAGTCCCATACTACAATTCGATTTTACAGCCTAAATGACAGCTGCATTTTAGTTGTACTGAAAATCATTCTTGATCCAATTTCTTTCAATGCCATAAATTCTATCTCGAAACGCTCGTCAATATCATATCATGTTCCTTAGACATCTAAGCTCCAAGACACTTCCTGCAGTCAATTCGATACTGATAACTACTATCAAACCAATTTTTCGATATTCTAAACTTGCTTAAATTACGTGACAACCTCACAAAAATATGGGTTCTCAAGCTGACTCAAATAGAGGCTCATGAATAGCCTCAATTAAAGACATGCGAGCTAGCTCGATTATAAGCTCGCAAGTAGGTTCAATTAAAGACTTGCGGGTTGGATCGTTTAGAGGTTTGCAAGCAGGCTCAATTAGACATGGCCACGGTTCATGAACCGCCGGTTCCGGTTCATGAACCGCCGGTTCCGGTTCAAGAAATCTTTGAACCTGAACCGAACCGCCCAAGGGGGGTTTGGGACGGTTCGGTTCCGGTTCCGGTTCGTGCCGGTTCGGTCAACGGTTTGGACCGGTTCGGTCAACGGTTTGAGCCGGTTCGGTCAACGGTTCCGGTTCCGGTTCAAACCGAATTTTTTTAATTTTTTTTAAATATTGTTGTATTCAATTTTGGTCCTTGTTCCGTTGTTCGGTTCGGTTTGGTTTCGATTTTTAATTGTTAAATGTAATTGTAAATATAAATATTCTCAACCATATTTTTAATAAAAAAACACTACTAAAAATTGAAGAAATATAAGTAATAATTTCATTAAAAATAATTAAAACAACTAAACAAGTATGTAATATAAGTAATTAATTTTTACAAATGTGAAAAATAAAAAATAAAAAATAGAATTAGACTTAATTTCATTAAAAAATAATTACAACAAAAATGTAATACAAGTAATTAATTTTTACAAATGTGAAAAAAAATAAAATATGGACTTGGATCCTACGCATCTTCATTGGAGTCGGAAGTCGCCGTTGTTGAACCATCATTAACCCATTCGTCAGATGATGATGAATGGATAAGTTCTTCTTGACGTCGCATGTTAGCTCTTTTCCAATCATCGAGGCAAACTTGAGCTTCCAATGATTCTAGAGCCAATCTTGATCTTCTTTCGTCCAAAATGTTGCCTCCACTACTGAATGTTTGTTCAACGGCTACAGTTGAAGCTGGAACTGCAAGAAGTTGACTTGCAATAATTGCAAGAGTTGGAAATGTCTCCTTGTGCCTTTTCCACCACTCCAAAATTTCAAAATTTAAACCTGTATCATCACCAAACTCAAAAACTGTGGTTAGATAAGTTTCGAGCTCCGAATGTGAGCTCGATCTAGGTTTTTTCCTCCTTTGATCTAAAAATTTATGACCCTATTTCATTGGTTGGGAGGAAGAGGAATGCGGAGCCATGGATAGAAATGATTCTTCACTACTAGGAGCAATAACATATGCTTCATATAATTGATTGCATAAAGTTCTAACCTTAGAAATTATAATATTCACATCAATTTCTTCATTATTTTCTAATCCTAACAACGAATAATAGTTAGACAAACACTCAATTAAACCATCAAATTTACACCTAGGATCAAATACCATAGTAACAAGAAAAATTTCAGGAATAAATTGATAATAACGTAACCATTTTTCTCTCATTTCTAAAACAGCATGACAAATTTCTTCAACATTAATTCCTTCCATTAATACACCGGCCACATTCATTGCTTCTATTAAAAATTGATGTGAAGTTGGTTTATAAACACTACTAAGTGTATGAGTAGCATCATTAAAAATTCGTAAAATATTCAAAATTGAACTACAAACATTCCACATAGTTGGAAAAATAGGATATTGTGGAATATAATTTGCTGCAAAAGAACACAATAAATCTTTATATTCAAAAGATTGATTAAGTAATTTAAAAGTTGAGTTCCAACGAGTAGGGACATCTTTTGAAAAACGTTTTGGGGTTTGACCATTGGAGGTGCAAAAATGTGCCCATGCTTTTGCAGTTCGAGGGTGTACCCAAATATAAGAAATAACATTTCTAATTGGATCTAAATAAGAATTAAGTGACTTAATACCATCTTGAACACATAAATTTAAAACATGACATGCACATCTAATATGAAAAAATCTTCCACCAAAATTTGGTTGGCAAATTCTTTTCAATTCATTAATAGAAGCAGTATTAGCCGATGCATTATCAAAAGAAATTGAAAAAATTCTATTAACTAATCTATATTCTTGTAAAATTTGTTGAATTAATCTACAAATATTTTCAGCATTATGACTTTCATCAAAACATCGATACGCAAGAATTCTTTTTTGTAAAACATAATTTTCATCAACCTAATGACAAGTAATACCCATATATGAATGAGTTTGCCAATGATCACTCCAAATATCACTACAAATAGAAACATTAATATTATTGTTTTGAAAATATGTTATCAATTCAATTTTTGAGTTTTTAAACAATTTTAACAAATTCCTTTTCAAAGTATTTCTAGGAATTGATTTAAAACTAGGATTAACAAAGTTTTGACAAAATCGAGTAAAACCTAATTTTTCACCAAAACTAAAAGATAAATGATCAATTGCTACCATTTCAGCTAAACCAGACCTACAATTAGCTTCATTATAATGAAATAATTGAGGAGAGTTTGAAGAGGTAGCAAACCCGGATATTTGTGTTTGATCGCGGCTCAATCCAACCTTGAGTGGGTGCTTTGTTTGCAAATGTCGGGCGAAAGTACCATATCCACCTCCTTGCTTGAATTTGTATACTTGATTACAATAATTACAAGATACATCAAATTTACCATCTCCTTTTGGTGTTTTCTTGAAATGAATATTAAAAATATCAGAAGTAGAAATTTTTCCACCTCCTTTTTGTTGAGTTTCACTCTCTTGTGTTTGAAAATTTTGAGCTTCAAACTCAACATTTTCAACATTTCTACCTTCATTTGCCATTTTTTTGAAAAAAGTATGATAATAAAAAAATATAATAATGATAAAATAATATAGTAACAAGTAATAAATAATTAACAATATAATTGAATAAATTGATAAATAACAAAATGAGAAGATTGAAGAAATTGAAATTAAAATATTAAATGAGAGACAAAATTGAGAGAATAATAGCTTGAGACTTGAGAGAGAGAGAGAGAGAGAGAGAGAGAGAAAGTGTGAAAAATGAGTGGGGGAGGGAGGGGTATATATAGATAGGAATTATAAAATTTAAAAAAAAAAAAAAAAGTTGGGGGGGGTCCAACAGTCCAAATTGGACCGTTGGGGGGGTGTCCAACGGTCCAAATTGGACCGTTGGGGGGGGGGGGGGTGCACGGCCGCACGCGCAGGGGGGGTGTCCAACGGTCCAAATTGGACTGTTGGGGGAGGGGGGGGTGTGTACGGCCGCACGCGCACGGGGGGGGGGGTTGGGGGGGGGGAGGGGGGGGCCGGTTCCGCGGAACCGGAACCGGCGGTTCCGGTTCTCCGGAACCTTGAACCGGAACCGGACCGAATTTCGCCGGTTCGGTCCGGTTCCGGCCGGTCCGGTTCCGGTTCGAACCGCCGGTCCGGTTCAATTTTGGCCATGTCTAGGCTCAATCATTGGCGTGAACAGCTCATGAATAGTTTGTTTATAAATACATTAATAAATTTATTCATAATTTTATAAAAAAAATTATTTAACATAAAATTATTAAACTTTAAATTATTATAATAATATCATTAATATAATGTATTGATAATAAGGTATGTTGAAACTTTAAATTTAATTAACTAATGTATCGAGTAAGAAAATGTTTAGTTGAGTAACAACTAACAAGTATTGTATTCAATTAGTTTTTTTTTAATTAAATAAGACCTAAACATTTAAATGATTAATCGATTATATACTTGTTTTGCTCAAATATATGATGAAATAATATTATTTAAACAATCAAATAGTTAATCGACTAAGTGGTACATTAGTTGAATAACTATAACATTTAATCGAATAATAAATCTGGATTAAAATGACAAATTTCTATAATTGTATTATTAATCGATTAAGAATAAATATTAATCATATAAAATTATAATTTACTAGAGTATTAAAAAGACTTACTCAAATAATTGCATATTTCACTAGAGTAATACCTAGTTTACTCAACCAATGTTATATTAAATTTAAAAAAACAATCATTATAGATATCATTAAATGTACATTTCAAATATTTTATATATAAAAAAAGTATAAACTGGCATGATACTATAAAATTTATTATAATTTTATCTAAAATCAATAATTGTTCATAATAGTTCTACCAAAAATTAATAATAATTTATAACGATGATTAAAATTATTATTAATTTTAAATAAGACTTATTATGAATTATATAATATTACATCAATATATATAAATAATATTGTCATGAAATTATAGTAATTATTTAAAATATAAGAAAATTTGTACATATTTTGAGTAATATGCAAAATGAAAACTTTTTTATTTTATTTTATGTATTATATGTTGCAAAACACACTAACACCATACATTAATTTTCAGACAATACATATTTATTGTATCTTATTTTTTAAGTCTAACTATTTATTATTAATTAATTTTATTATAATAAATGTATTATTGAAAAAGATATATTTAATGTTTGTTGACTATATATATGGATCACAAAAATTAATTGATCAATAAAAAAGATTAAGTCAATCAAATTATATATTATAATTCATCATCTATATGCATGTTTCTCATTTAACTAAATTTTTATTTTGAGTGCCTTAATATAATGTTATAATAATTATTCTTGATTATTATTATTTTTTCTATAAATATATATATATAGAATAAAAAATAAGTTGTTAACTATAAGGGTTGGAATAATCGAAACTATAAGGGTTGAAATAAAATAAATAAGAGCGTATATGAAATTAATTTATAATTTATATAATATAAATAGTATATAAGTTGTAAACCCTAGTTTAACCATTTGAAATGCAGAATTGCCAAGGAATTTAAGCTTACTGAAGATTTGGAGCAATTAGAGAAAGACCTATCGTCATTGTTACTGATCGCTATTACATTCTCTATATTTGTCGGCAGTTGCCACTGTTGCTTTTCTCGCCATCGACGTATCTCTTCGTCTCTCTCGCCCTCTCGCTACTCTAGCTGCCATCTCGCCTCTCACCCTTGACTGCCACTATATCCTCCACTATTGTCGTCGCCTCGTCGACCTACTGTTGCATCTTCCGCTCTCGTTGCCCCCTCGTTTTCTCATATTTCTTATTTTAAATTATGGCCAAAATACACAAACTTGAGCTCTTGCTCGCCAAGCTTTGGCAAGCTCGAGCATGGTGGCAAGCCAAAGCCCGAGTTCAAACTTGAGCTCAAATTTTTTGAGTTGAGCTTAGCAATGCTCGACTCAGTTTAGCTCAATTATAATCATGAATGATAAAATTTATGGATGAATATGAAGTTTATATTTATTTTTAGATTGAATAATTATTTTTAATATTAAAAATTATTTTTAAAAAATATGTTTTTTATTTACATATATTTTTATATTTTATTTTTTTAAATATTATTTTCTTATTTTCAGTTCATGTCGTATCAATTTCCCCTTTCGTTTCCGTCGAAATTATGGTTTAACTCGTCTTACAATTGGATCAGATTTGCCTTGCCCACCCAACCCGCGCCTCCTCTGCTTGAAACCAGAAACTTTGCTGCTGCTGCTGCTGCTGCTTCTTCTTCTTCTTCTTCTTCTTCTTCTTCTTGTCTAGAGGGCAGAGAGAAAGAAATATGGCTGAAAGCAACAAAGATCTTCTGGAATTGGAACGAAAGAATTTGTCGTCTTCAACTATAGGTCTCCTTCCTCCTCCTCCTCTTTCTCTCTTGCTCTATTTATGTACATATAGGGTTGTGTGTCTCTCTAACTGTGTATTAACTGGGCTTATCCATGGATATATATCTTTTCTTGCAGAATCAAAGCTTATTGTCTGCAAAAGCAATGACTTGAGCCAGACTCAGAACCAAAAACCTAAAACCCCTCCCAATGGAAAAGGGATGCCCTTCACTTCTTCTGTTCCTAAAAGCCAAGGTAGGTGTGCGTGGCTAACTTGGCCGATTCCGCTCTTGGCCTGCTTTCACCCTCTTCCTCTTTAATCTCTGCATATGCGCCGATGCAATAGTGATTGATCTCTCTCTCTTTAGGATTCTCGATAAGTTTTAATTGATGATTTTTAGTTCGCTTGAGCAGGAAAAAAGAAAATATATATGTATGTATATATATTTGATTTGACGAATGGTACATGCTATGTTTCGGAAGAGTAGTTCTTAATACTGAAGCAACAGATTGTCATACCAGAGAACGTTTAAATTTTGACTAGGGCAAAACCGCATCCTCTCGGAAACGGAAAAATTTACTCTTACATTGTGTTTGGAACAAGGATTTTTGGATGGAAAAATTGACATTATTCTTACTAATTTTTAGTTTTAGATTCTCCATCTTCAAATGTTATTCTAGGTTCTCTAAAGCTGCTTAGTCAACTGAACTTTTCTATGTTGCTCGAGAAAAAAAAATGTCTCTTTACCATGTAATTTGAGGTTTTCTTTTACATTTAAAGTATGCATTTTTTTTTTCCTCACTTACATTTTGATAATACTAATTGGTCTTGATGTTTGTTCATTGATGAATTTGCTCAATTTATTTTTGGAGAAAAATCAGTATTCTAAATAATGTCTTCTTTTACCAAACATAAAAAGAACTATTATTTAGATATTTCTAAATCCTTCCAATTTATTAATCTTGGTCAGGTTTCTTTATCAAAAGGTCCTGGTTTAAATATTTCTACAATCCTTTTCTCTAAAATTTCTTATAGAAGTTTCTTTTTTTTTTTCCCAATCCATGGATTACTTACCATTCAACTGGTATCATAATCTCTTGGCGTATCTCTTGAGAGTATGCAATGGCATAGATGAATTTTTTTCATTGGTTTAGCTCTAACTAATTGAATTTGAGTGCAAATTTAATTACTTCTATACCATGTCAGGATGGCACGATGGTATTGAAGGATCTTAGACTGAAAAGTCTTGTCGGTTTTATATGTAAAGATTGGTGAAGGACTTGGAGTCTATTAAATGCCTTTATGAGGAATGCTAATTTTTAATGTCTTTTTACTGGTATATGAAGTGGTTTACTCTAGAATTCACAATGTACTTCTTGGATTGCCCTTGAAAAGTCATATACTTTGATGTAACACACTATTAACAATTCTGTTAGCTCGAAATCTAATGCACTGTTTAACAATTCATTGCTTATTCTGATGCCACCTGCATCAACATATCCTAAAGTTTATGTTATTCTGAAGTTTCTAGCAATGTAATGATATTGAGCAGACAGAAACAGTGACATCTCGCAACTGGTGCCTAACAGATTGTGTTTCTGACAGTTATGGGAAAAGTGAAAGATTTCTTAGGAGTTCTATCTGAGGCAAATGAAAGGTTGCAGGATGATGTAATGGTATGCATGTCAATACCCCAACGATTTGCATTATTTGTGTAAAAAATATATCAATTCTCTGTTTCATTCTAGTATGAATGCACTCTTAATGGAATGCAGAATAATGCCAAAGATTATGATATTGAAATGCTTACTGGGAATGAATCTGAATACATTGAAATGGTAAGCGTTGCCTTTTTTCCCCCCCTCTGTGGACCACATGGCACCAACAAGATTTCATTATTGATGTTGAATCTTATTCAACTCAGGATTTGATGCTGGGTGTTGCTGATTTGCATACACCTGAGGCCATTGCCGCTGCTGAGTCTGCAATAGCTGGCTATCAACCCACGATTTCTTTGGCAGCTTCTAGTAGTAGTGAAACAGAATCAGAAGCTAGCAGCGACAATAGCAGTGACAGTGACGATGATGATGCCACATGTTCTATTACAAATTCTAAAAGAGACATGCCCCCTGTTGATGATTCTTCAATCAAACCATCTAGAAACCAAAAGCTGAGAAAAAGGCCAAAGATTGTTGAGCTCTTGTAGAACTGTTTCAGCTCAAGGGAATGCCATAGACGAAGGTTGGATTCATGACTATAGAGTAGATTGCGGCCGTATACATATGAGTATGCGCGTGTGTGGATGTCTCATATGAACAGGCATTTTAATTGTTGGGGATGAAGTATTGTAGTTGGTGACACAGCTGAAGACATTTGCAATGCATCCTTGCTCGTTTTCTATCAGCCTAAAGTTTGAAAACACACCCTCGATGTTGTGTTCAGTTGTGTGCATTTTCAATTATGGCTCTTTTGATGCTGTATTTGCATTTCATTTCATACCAGACTGGTTGTTTGGTTTAACTTCTGGTCTTTCTCGTTGCATGTTCTTGCGAGTTTCTTTGGATATATGTCATTCTTTGTGGGAAACTTTTGGCTGCAAACTTCATTGCCGGACAGAATGTCAGGAACATGTTCCATTCCTTAGATAAGCACCCAAAAATTTATGGATCTGCCTAACTGCTTTTCTTTCTAGCTTTTGCTAAAATATTTTTTTTTATCAATAAATAAATATATGCATTGATCAAAATGGACTATACATATACACTGGGTATAATTAAGAGGGACACATAAAAAGACCAAGGCTAATGACCCATAGCAAAGGGATTCAAAATGAGATAAAAGGTAAGGATATAAAGAAAAAATGATCCTATATACTTGTGTTTTAATCTTATAAACAATCCTGTCCATAGATGGTTTTTGGCCTTCAAAAATATGCCTATTATGAGTTGTCCATAAGTAGTAGATTGTGCTACATAGAGTTATTCTCTTGGTCTTAGGTTGCCAAACAGATACTCAACTCTCTTTTTTAATCCATTTTAAAGCGCTGACAATGGATGACATAGATCGTCGGAAACCAATCCAAGCTTTAATCTTTCCCCAAACCCCTGAACTCACTGGACATTGAAAAAATAAATGCTGGTGGGATTTATCGCATGAACCACAAAGCTCGCAACCTCTATCTATGTCCAGAAAATGCAGGTTGTCCTTCGTAAGCAATTTGGAATTAGTACTAAATCATAGAATAAATGCTTGTTTAGGGGGGATTGCTGAATTCCAAACATCCCCAGCCCAAATTTTCCTGGAACCCTTAGGCCGAAAGTGATTGTAAACAGATGACATTTTAATAGTGTCGCCTTGATTCCAAGTCTCAAATAACTAAATAGTTGCTAACATCGACCTCTCTGAGCAGCACAAAGAATCTCTAATTGCAAATATTTTTTTCATTAGAGGAGAGTTATCCTTTCTGCATGCTTTCTCCCAAATCGAAGAATGCCCAAGGTAAACATGGTTTACCCATCTAACCCAGAAAGAGTCTTTTTTGTTGTGGAAGTTCCATAAAACCTTGGCTAGCAGAGCCAAGTTCCAGCATCTCAGGTCTTTAAAACCTAATTCTCCTTCGATCTACAAAAGTCATACATCTTTCCAAGAAGTAAGAGAGTGAAGAGAGTTCCATAGAAATTGCCTACATAACCGAGTAATCTTGTCAATGACAGCAGCTGGAATAGACAAGATCGAGAGCCAAAAGCACTCTACCCTCTGGAGAGCACTCTACCCCCTGGAGAATACTCTTGATCAATTCAGATCTATCTTTATAGGATAGAGAGACACATTTCCAAGACTTAATATTACCAGCAATTTTATCAATAAGAGGCGCATAGTAATTAATTTTGAGCTTGGTAGCCGCAATCAGAATTTCGAGATACCGAAATAGCATTTGACCCTTCTGGATAAATTCTGGATAGCCTCAATGTCATGATCATCAATACCAATATAATACATATTAGACTTGAGGTCATTCACATAAAGACTAGATTTTGCTCCAAAATTAAAAAGACAATCTAAACAAGTTTTAACTGATGGAATGTCCCTTCTAACCAGCAACAGAAGATCATTTGCAAAGGCCAGATGGGTAATATGGAGGCTGCCATAATGAGGGTGGAAATTAAAATCAGAATTGTTAGTCACAATTTTTGGCGATCTGGAAAAGTATTCCAGACATAGAACAAATAGAAATAAGGACAAGGGATCCCCTTGTCTTAGACCTTTCCTCCATTTAAAGAACCCACATAAGCTGCCATTGATTAAGAGAGAAAATAAGGTAGTGGTGACATGCTCCATCACCCAATTAATATAAGTAATGGGGAAGCCAATACCAACAAGAACATCCTTAATAAATTACCAGGTAACAAAATCAAAAGCCTTCCTGATATCTACCTTAGCAATCCAACGAGGAGAAACTCTCTTATGATTGTACTTCCTCATAAGTTTTTGAGCTAAATGAATATTGTCCACCATGCTTCTTCCTTGAATGAATGTTGATTGAGCTTGATCAACCGAAGAATCTAGGATGGGAACCAAGTGAGTAGCCAAGATTTTGGAGACAACTTTATATGTAACATTGCAGCACACAATTGGTATATAGTCCTGCACCTTAGACGCATGAGAGGATTTAGGGATTAAGGCAACAACAGTATGATTAACCTATTTCAGGAAAGAGCATGAGCTGAAGAATTCTTCGATTGCCTCGTAAAAATGATCTCTCACAATATGCTAGGCTTTCTTGAAAAAACAGGATGAATATCCATTTGGGTCTGGGGATTTGTCATCACCTATGCTAAACAAAGCATATTTAATTTCTTGTTCGGAGATAAGCCTGGTAAGGTCCTGAGCTTGATCATTAGAGACTTTAGGCCTAGCATCAAACACCAAAGCATCAATCTGATCACAATTACCCTCTATACCCAACAACCCTTGATAATAATTGAGGAATTCTTCTCTAACTTGTTGCATGGAGGATGTGGGGAAACCATTTTCCTTGAAGACTGCTAGAATGAAGTTCCTTTTAGCATTCCTTTTGACCATTGCATGAAATAATTTTGTGCACTTGTCACTATTAAGAAGGTAAGAGCATTTAGCCTTCTGGGAAAAGAAATATTTTTTTGCCTTAGCTAGATTTCTAGCTTTCTTCCTTAGATCAATGACTTTAGACTGCAAGTCAACATTCCTCAGTTGGTCATGAAACTCTTTATAAGCTAGATCAAGGGCAAGAATTGATGTTTTGGCCCTTTCAGAGATATTCGAGAAGTAACTCCTATTCAACTCCTTAAGATCCCCTTTAGACCGTGAATTTTTTACATAAAGTGAATCGTTTAGAGCCTCTAATCCTCATTCTTTAATTTGAATTCAGAATCCCCTAAAACCCAGGATGATTCACCCACATATTGTGGAACCATAAGTGCTTTCTTTTGGAAGGGACTTCACAAACAACGATACAATTAAGGTTGAGCCCAATAGAGGCCGAGGCAATGAGAATGAGAATGAAATCATCAGAAAAGAATATTTGGTTGTTACAGGAGAATGGAATGACCCATTTCTTTAAAATGATGAAAAGACTTTTTATGGAATGTCACATATATAAGTTGGTTGAGTTATAGTTACTTTTGCCATTTATTTGCGCTTGGTTAAGGTTGCAAATGAGCCTCTAATCCTCCAACAGCTCAGTGTTCAGCTCGATAAAAACTGGTTCAAGTTCGTTTGTTAATGTAAAAAAACTGATATTGAACTTGATTTTGAAATTCGATTTGTAAACGAGCTGAATTTGAACTTAGTAAAACTCAGCTCATCTATTCGCAAATTGACTCGATTAGAAACTTCTGAGTAGCTTCAATTTTAAAAGTTTGTGAATAATTCGTAAATAGACTTGTTTATAAATATATTAATAAATTTATTCATAATTTTATAAAAATATTATTTAACATAAAATTATTATAATAATATCATTACATTTTTTTGAGTTTTATTTTGAGAATATTTTGATGATGAGAAATTAGTTAAATGCAAATTTTTTTTACACTTTCTTCATTAAAATGTGTTGATGATAAGATATACTATAACTTGAGGATTAATTAACTACTGTATGAGTTTAATAGAATAATTATAGTTTTGATCTAGTAAATAAATGTTTAGTTAAGTAACAAGTGTTGTATTTAACTAATTTTTTCTTTTAATCAAGTAAGATTTTAACATTTAAGGGATTAATGGATTATATATTTACTTTACTTGAATATATGATACAATAACATTATTTAAATAATCAAAGAGTTGATCGATTAAGTGGTTAACTATCATTTTAAGGGATTAATCGATTACCAAGTTTGACCTAAAATTATTTTTATTGATTATTTACATATTAGATTATCAAATTTTTTTAAATATAATTTTGACAAATTCGAGTTTGAGCCCGAGCCCGAGCCCAAGTCCAACCTTGAGCTTAGACTTGCTAGAAGCTTGTTGAGCTTGAGCCTGAACTCAATGAAATTTGCCTTGATTCGATTGCAACCCTATGCTTGGTTAAATTTCTTTATTTTAACATTTTGAGCACTAAACATAAATCACATTGCGTGAGTATCTCACAATACTTTGTTTTAATTAAATCGTTAGTTTTCTTTGAAAGTTACATATCTATTTTGCCAATTTTCCCTGCCCACATTGTTTATTTGACTAAAAATTGTTCACCTTGAAAACTTGATGCGGTTATAAGTACGATTGGGCATGACAGACACTCAGTATTCTGGATTTTTCATTAGTTCATTGCAGATAATTTTATTTAAAAATTAATTTTTTTTATTGTTATTTAATACTCTTATCTAAAAGAGAAAATAATTTGTTGGAAAAACATTTGGTATTTTTATGATTCTTAAATTAAATATATTTTTAAAAATTTGTATAATGTAAAAATATATTTTTATAAACTATTTATTTTTATTATTCCATTCATGAACTTGTACTAAACATAATAATTGAGGAATCAATAATTACAATGATTAAGTTGTGTAATACTATATTTTAAGCAAGATGAAAGTGGAGGAAAATTAAATATCAATATATAAATATATGTATAAAAAGTACTAAGAAGGGGCCATTATTTACTTTGGTAGAATATAAATGTTTTTTAGTTATGATTATATATTACTGCTCAACTTAACTTTATATTATCATGAATTTCTTAAAAAGAATTATTCATAAAATGTGAACTGTTAAATAATGTTAAGGAGACACAGGGCACTTTCTTTTAATTTAATTTGGGTTGTCTTCAACACAAATGGGCCTAACCCGATATGATACGGGCCAGAGCTTGGACCGGCCTTTTGTTTTGTATGTCTACTAGGAGATAGGACAATCCATCACTGCTTCATCCGGTTCGATCCATTACGGTTCGGTAGGAGGAAACCGATACTTCAGATCCCGCGGTGACTAGAAGACCCACGCCATCGTCACTCTCAATCCTCGACCGACTAGAAGCTTGATTGGATTTGGGATATTGCATTCAATTGCTCCACGATCACTGTACCTTCCCCAAGTCTGTCTTTCTCTCTCTCTCCATCTACGGTCTTGATAGTCGTCTAATCGTTAATACTGTCTCAAATTCTCTGTTTCGTCACTCTTTTTTGCTAGGTATGTTATGTTTCGTCGTTTTATTTCGGAATCTGTAACCTCTCGTCAATTTACGACTAGAATGATTGTGGGTTTTGAGGAACATACGTCCTGATACAAGAATAAATTATTTTTCCTTTTTCGGGTCCCTGTTTCGAGCTTTAGGAATAGCTACGGAGAGTTTTTTTGTGTATTTCCAGGTGAGTTCTTGTATCCAGAGTTGTGGTGAGTACCCTGTCTTTGTTGTGGACCTTGTCCACGATTTGCTTGTGTCCTAAATTTTGCAGATAATAACTGTTTTTGGTAATATTATCTGTAACGCGGACAAAATTCTTAACTATTTCAGAAAATTACCTATAGCCTACTCTTAAGTTCCAAGGGGCATGAGAATAGATACTTTACTTTGTAAAAGGTGTGATCTTTTGCTTGTCAAATATGGGATATGGAGAAACGTTTACATTCTTACGATCTGGGGCAAGAACCCTTCTGTGAAGGGCGGACACGCTGCAGGTTCATCACATTAGAAAATTTGAAGATGGGCACAAATTTCTATAATAAGTTTCCCTTAATGGTTCATATATGTTCCTCAGATATTTTTGGTTTAACTAATTTTTTAACTAGGTAAACTATTAAGGTTCAAAATTATTTGATAGTTTTCAGACTGGTCTTTTTTCTTGAGTAGTGTAAACAATTTGATTTTTGTCTTACATACATGGAAATGGATTTAGTTTCTTCTTGAATGTGCCTCTACATTCAAAGATATTTATGTCAAAGTGCGCTGTGGTTCTTCTGGTTGGATTACCTGACCCTCTGCCCTTAGGTTTTAACTTTTTTAATCCTATAGCTCCTTACTTTGTTTCTGATTTGGTCTTCTTGTAAAATAAAAAGTCCTTTCTTTCTTTATCTTAAGCTAACACTATATAGTCAATATCCGTCCAACCATGAATTCTGTTCTTTTTACGTTATTGAGCTTTCTATGAAACATAAGGAGTTTGAACGAAACTTTAATTCCATTGAATGTTCATTTATTTAATGAAATTTTTAAACAGATGGAGCCTTCGGTCTCTTCTCTTGCTTACAAAGGTACTATACCCGAAGCAATTGCTGAAGCCAAAAGGCAGAAGAAACTTTTTGTTGTCCATATTTTAGGTAAGGAATTTTATTATCTTTTACTTTCATGTTTGAATGGAATACCAACTTGTGATAAGGTGCAGATAAATGATTCTTTATATGCTATTCTCAATCAGTTATTAGAATAAGACTAAGCAAAATGAAACCAAGAATGAAAAAGAAATTTGGCTGAATGTATGTTAAACCACTCCAATTTTTAAGGCTTTTGTCATTCCACATAGAGGAGCATTGGTTGGTACAGTCAGCCTTTATTTACTTAATCATGCCAAATATATATAGTTGCCTTAAAATAAGGAATATTTCATTTTGGTTAAATATCACGACGTGGTGTATTCGTTACAACAACAATCACAGGCCCGAATTCCAATAGGCAAGGTAGATGTGGTGTATTGATTGCTAAAATATTTTTACTCTTAGTCATCTTTTGTTGTCAATGGACTTAATAACAGAGGTTGGAAGCAATAGGCTATGAAATGTTTGAGCATTTTCCACAACAGATGTGCTATGTGGTGTTTGTTATAGGAGTTTCTACTTTCTAGTCATGGAGCATACTAGGTAAAGTAATTTTTTCCTTCACCCCATTTTTGTGACTTGGTCAACCATGCACACATTCTAAATGAAACTTCTACACATTGCCTCTTACCCATTTGAATACTTTGGAAGGGGGAAGCGATATTGAATCTTAATATAGATTTTGAAGGTGTGTAAGATGAGAAATCATATTTAGTTTTCTTGAACTTTGGATATTTGACACACAAAATAGGGGAAAGGGGATAGCATGTTAACTAGTTACTCAAAGTTTGGGGTAAGTAAATATTAAGACCATTTGAAGAAGATGATAAATATGGAAGAATAGGATTGGGATACAATGCATGTACATTTAAATGAACAAACTTGTAGGTAGGAGAAATTTTGAAAGTTACTGTTATTCTTATAAATGTCATCAGAGTGCTCTTTCTCTGCTCATCTGACATCCTTTTTTGTTTGAGGATCACATTATATAATTTTGTTAACCCTGTAACAACTTAATAAGATAAATTTCTCGACATTAACTTGTCCATTCATCCTTATGTGTATTAAGATAAATCCTGCTATAAATCATCAATGAATCAATTTAATGAACCAATGTCAGCCTACTTGAAACACCAATACCCACTGAACTCATATCCATGGTCTCCTAATCAATGGATTGATAGGCCTGCTAGGGAACAAATATTATATCTCCCTCTGCTTTGTGTTTTCCTGGTAATTCTAATGTGTAAAAGGGCTCTCTCTTGCACATGATTTAGACTGCACGGGTACATGCTCTTTTACCATTTTGTTTTAATGCTTTCACTATTCTTTTCCTGTAATTTTAAGATTACCTGATTTTCATTTATACTTCTTGTTTTGGTCTATCAGGTAACAATGCAGAGTCAACTCATTTAGAGGAATCAACATGGGTAGATCCAAATGTAAGTTCCTTACTGTATTTGTCTTGGAAAATGTTTGTGATGTTTCATTCCTGGCACCATGCTCTTATACTTGCACTCTGCTTTCAGGTGGCAGAGTCTGTATCAAAGTACTGCATTTTATTGCAGATCCCTGAGGGAAGCACTGATGCAGCTAATTTTTCTGCAATATGTATCCTGTGCTAGATGACAGTTATCCTGTTCAATTCCAAGAATATTACATTTTCTAAATTCATATCTATTTGGGACTGTTTTCCTTTTGGGGGATAAGGAATAAAATTGAGCATAAAGAAGGTTCCAAGCCGGTACTTCCTCCATAGATCAAAGATACTCTCCCCTTATCCCCAAGAAAAAAGAAATAAAAACAAAGAAAAAAGGCCGGATCTAAATTAGTCTTCTGATGGTTTGATACCTCTGGAGAATCTATAGTGCAAAGAAAGAGAAGTCTAGTTTTCATTCTAAAAGTAAGAGGGCAGGCTCTTGATCAACATAAGCTCAACTCCTTTGTACAAATGCTGATTTTCCAACCTGCAAGACTCCTATGGAAGCATTTGATGACTAAATGTCAGGAATGCTCAGCATTAGAAGAAGCTACAGGAGAAGAACCATATAACTATTAAGGCATTCCCAATATATCAGCTAAACCCTTAGCAGTAGGAACATTGAAAACTGGTAGTGGATCTGTTTTCAGAGATTCTGCTATTTTTTCTTGCATGTTTGACTGAAATCCATCCCTTCAATTCAATGTCTCCTCTATCTAGAATCAAAGAACCTCCTGCTGTATCAGCTTCCTGCTCCCTGACAATAAATTAATTGTCCACCCTAATCTAAACAATAAGATTAAACAAACTCTAAAACAGTAAGCACTGGCTTTTTCACCATGAGGAGAACAACTCCTGTTCTTTTTTTGGAACTGCAAAGGAAAAGGTTGAGCCACTTATAGTAGAATGGGATCTGGGGGCTGTTATCTTTTGTTGGAACTAGGATTTGATTGGATGGGAAATGAAGGGTAGGTTATTTTTTATTTTATGATTTTTTTGATGAATATCTTTTTATTTTCTTCTCATTTTGCAAGAATAAATACATGAGTAGATTTGGCTACAATCTATTAAATACTTACCTTTTTGCCTTCTTCTATTTCCATGAACCCAGATTCCAGTTTGCATTAACGTTTTACCTATTTTGGAATCTTCCATGTAAACAGATGCATGAACCTCAAAAACAGTCATTAGTCAGTTCTTTGCCTTAACTACATTTATAGGTTACAGTTTTTGTCCTTCCTAGTGTTTAAAGTCAAAGTAGCTTCTGTTGAGAAGATAAGATGCATGAGAAGTGATTAAAAAGGATTGATCACTTGAGAAAAAGATCAATAGATTGAGGAGTGGATGGAATGGCTGAAGTTGATAGCAAAAGAGTTACTTCAGGTAGAGGAACACCAATAGAAAGTTGGGGGGCAACTCTTAAGCATGATGTAGATTATAATGGGCTGAAAAAATATTTGGTTATAGATATAGATGATCAGTGATCTAGGTTCAATGTAGCTGAACCCATCTTGTGGGAACAAGGCTTGGTTATACATGTTTCCAGAGTTTTACTGGTCCTGTCCCCTTCCCCTTTTGTTCTTTCTTCTTCTTCCCCCTTTTTGTAAAAGCATGATGAAGTTCTAATTGAAGCCATGCTAGGTGCAGAGTAAGATATCAAGACAATGCTGGTGTTAGATTTTGTTTCATTGAGTAGTTAAGGTTTCACAAATAGTTGAAAAAATAGCATGTTTCCTTGCATCATCCTGTGCAGATCCGCATAAATCCACCCCATCTATTGCAGTTATTGGATACAATGGGGTACAACTTTGGCAAAATGGTAACTTCAATAGAATAGAACTTTCTTTATAACTTTATTTTTATTGGAGTATAAATATCTTTCAAATTGAATTTATATGCAGAGGGTTTTGTCAGTGCTGATATTCTGGTATCTAGCCTTGAAAAGGCATGGTTGAGTCTTCATATCCAGGTTGGTGATGCACGACTCTTACTGTCCTGCCAGCTTATCCTCAGAACTTGGGTTATTGTATGGGAACAGCTCCTGCTAAGGGATGCCTGTTCTCCCAATTTGAATTGTGCCGAGTCATGTAGGACTGATCTTTGATCTGACACTTGTTTGTTGAGTTGTGGTCTATTTTTGATGATTAAGTATACATGTACAGGAGAGCATGTTAAAGAAGTGATGCATTACCTATCAATCAGCTTGACCTGTACACATGTCATTAAATTACATATACAGCATGCATTGATGCATTTATCATCAAAAGTAAAATTGCAAGCCTCCCTTTGAGTGTATTTGTTTGTAGGTCTACTATATACCTTGTGATTGTAGTTAATGGTCATTGATGCACTTCCTTAAACATGGACTTACAAGTGTGTTGATATGATTGTCAAGTTGTCAACTCTTTACAGAGTTGAATTATCAATTATGTCGCCTTTTTCAGTATCATTTTTACCACTCTCTAAACACATGGGTGCAAGCGGCAAGCCCCACCACAGCCACTACTGCCATACTACCTTCACCATCATCTCTAGTGCTGTTGTTTCTATTTCCATCCACCTATTTAGCATGAACTATCTGTCAATTTCTTAGTCATTTAGGTAGCAATTCTCAAATTCAGTTAATAGGAAAAATATTGATGTACCTTTTCATAATTTTAGTCAATTGATTAAATAAAATAAAATCCAGATTCAGAGACATAGGAGATGAGCTTAACTTATCGTAAAAGTCTATATTGAGATTCATTGTTGCAGGATGGAGCCTTATAAGTAGATTTTACAGTGTTACCTTCCATGGATTGATGATGTCTTTTACTTCAATATTCACAATGGATTGTATTATACTTGAAAATAAATGGAGAGAACATCACAATTTGGCATTCAAAGATCCAGGTGCTGCTGCTTCTGTGTGTAGACTGTAGAGGTATCTTTAGAACCAGATGAACAATTGGCTTCATCATTAGATGATCCAATATTTCCCTATCATTAATTTTAATTCTAAGTGATGGCATTTACTGGATTCCTGGTGGTGGGGTATTCGCGTTATTCTGTGAATGTTATTGCTACCAGTTAGTGTGAAATCATCCTTCTTATTGGCACACATATTTATCTTTGTTTACAAGATTTTCTAGTCCAGAACATTGTTTCATTAATGGATATGAGCTTATTCAATATCAACTTCAGGAGAGTTCGATTTCATTTCTGCCAGTTACTTTCTTGAGTAGACAAAGATAAGAAGAAACATTCTATGACTTACAACTGTCATGAGAGGTCATTGTATCATGGTAGTTTTTCACTTTACATGCATAGACATGGTGTTGATTACACTCTGCATTGGCTTCTAAAGTTCTAATAATTTTTATAGAATAAAATGCACTTGCAGTTCACCTTAGATGGGTACTATTTTATTACAAATTTCAGGAAACAACAGCAACTTTCCTAACTGCAGCACTTTCTTCAAGAAAACCTGAGCCACACGACACTACAGCCTCACTGGAGCAAGGAGGTTCTTCAAGACCGGATGTTCCTTCACTTTCAACAGACAATCATGGCCCTCCTGCTCATGAGGTATATGCAAAATGCTTTGATTGAGATCTAGAATTTTATTTTAGTACGGTGTGCTGATATTAGCATGTTATATTCTGTGTGCTGGCACAGGACAAAATTTCCAAACTAGCCAACAAAACTCCTCCTGGTGAAGTTGAATCCTCCAGCTCTTTGTGTGAAACAACTAAAGAGTCACCTAGTGCTGTGAATGATCCTAAAGATTCTGGAGTTGGTCATATTTCTTCTAGAGCTGGAGATGAATGTCCTGTCCCAGGAAAAAATCTAAATGCAGTTGATCATCATTCTCTACCTACAACAGGGGCTTCTCAAGCAATTGGCAGTGAGGAACCTGAATCTCGACAGTACAAAAAGACTGGTGCTGCAGGGGACAATAAAATTGATTCAGGAGGTAGAGCCGAAAAGGCAACTGTTTCCGTCTCCATCCAGGTTAAAAAGCCTGATGCTGTAGAGGAAGACAAGAGTGATGCTTTAGATTCCTGCTCGAGTCAATCAACTGATGTTTATTTAAATCTCCGATTGCTTGATGGCACTAACTTACAAAGGAAGTTCCTTCTGACAAACACTTTGAGAATGGTAAAAGACTATGTGGATGAGAACCAAGCAAGTGCATTTGGCTCTTATGATCTTGCTATCCCCTATCCTCGCAAGGCGTTCAATGACCAAGGTATGGTTATCGTGCTGCCTTCCTGATTCCCTTTATGCTGATGTTATCATGTAATGCTGATTCACTAAATACAACAACAACAACAACAACAACATATCTAGCCTTTATCCCACTATGTGGGGTCGGCTACATGAATTCTAGACTTCCATATATTTCTATCTTTTGTCATATCTTCATTGAGATCCATACACTTCATATCAAACTTTAATGTCTCCCTCAAAGTCTTCTTAGGTTTGCCTCTACTTCTTTTTTTGATTAATTGTTCCATTTCATCAACTCTCCTCACAGGAGCGTCTCTTGGTCTCCTTCTCACATGACCAAACCATTTTAGTCTAGTCTCTCTCATCTTCTCCTCTATTGGCACTACTCCTATCTTATTACGAATAACTTCATTTTTAATTTTATCTTTTCTTGTATGGCCGCACATCCATCTTAACATCCTCATCTCCGCTACACTCATCTTTTGCTGCTAATTCACTAAATATGAAGATCTTTTGCCTAGTTTTGGCATTTCACCCAGTAAAGTTTATTCTCTAGATGAAATACCGGGTTATAATTTTTGACTAATTAGATTGATGAAACGCTCGATTGGAAATGGTAAAGGAATACATAATCTGTTATGATTGTAATATGCTAACAGTCCAACAGGTTGCCTATTTCCTCAATGAGGAAGGAAGAAAATTAACGAGAAGTTCTTTGATATGTAGGACCTTTTGGAGTTAAGCATGATTGTTTTATGGCACTTTTGTGAGGCATGACATAACTATAGATTTAACGCTTCTCTTTCTCAGATGAACACTTTATTGCACCATTTACAACATATGCTACTAGTAGAAGTGTCAGGAATGCATTTATTTAGGGGCCATGCACTTACCTTTAATAAATTTAACGACCTTGATACAATTGTTCTTTGATATTAAATTTTAATTAAAGAGAAACAATTCGTGACACTTAAAAGTTTCTTTGACATGGGAATGACTATGCTTGAGTTCAGAGAAGTGAATGTCCAACATGTTACCAAAATGGCAATTACACTTGATGTCTCCAAAATGGGAATGATTCTTTGTAAATGTAAATGCCTTTATTCCCAGGAACTATGAAGTTGAGTCCCCCCAATTACCTAGACTTGTTAAAGGTCAAAGAAAAACTATGAGGTATTTGTCTGTTTGAAGGGGGGTGGGGCGGGGTTATTGATCTCAGATACATTTTCATACTTGTAGATAAGTGAAGCTGCTTATGGAAATTAGTTTTTTCTCTCTCTCTCTCTCATGTGTGCTTATGTACGCATGCGCACATTCCAATATAGTTTTATCTGTTATCATAATTTAGAGGCAGTGCATGATGGAATGAGAATCCTACTGATTTAATTACATCAGGAATGTGTCAAACTTAAACTCATACAGAGTCCAGATATAAATTGTTTAGGATACAACAATGGTCTTATAGTGGTTGGTTGTTACTTTCAGAGTCCATAATTTGATGTTTTTTATATTAGTGCAGATTTAAACAAAACATTGTCAGAATTGGGTTTGTTTGGCAGACAAGCTCTAATAGTGGTGCCACTTAATCGGGCTACTGGTTACCATAGAGGAGGGTCTTCATCCCTTGGCCAAACAATTTCCACAACTGGTCAAGGTACTTTGAATAGGAGCAATGAAGGATATCTTGGACTAGTAAAAAGGATTTTGTCTTATGTAAACCCTTTCTCCTATCTTGGTGGGGGTGCCAGCTCATCAAATTCTGCACAGGAGTCTCAAAGTGGCATTTGGCAATACAGTGAGTCTCTCCATCTATTATCGCATTCTCCAGTTAGATCTCAATAAAAGCTTTTGGCTGCGTAACTCCACACACAATTTATGATCATGGCATAATTAGCTACATAAGTTTATACATATTTTTTGTAATGGATTTGCACATCGTTTCCTTCTGTACGGTCAGGTTCATCCAAAAATCAGGGCATTTGCCATGGAAGAGGCAATATTATTATATCTGGGAATTTTCATTTCACATGTAGAACTTGAGATAGAACAAATTGCTGATAGTGGATTAACCTCCCCTCCCTACTTCATTTCCAGGCCATTGGTTCAGGAGATTTTTATTTGCCTAATATGATACTTGGTTTCAAATTGTACAAAGAGCCTAGTGGTTATGTTATAATCTTGGGGCACTGAAATTTTAGAAAAATGGAAAGAAACAAGTTCTCATTTCAAGTATTAAAGAAAGGTGAAGCTACCATATTCATGCTCTGTCATTCCTTTCACAATGTGGATTAATCTTATTTCTTGAATGTTTATTTTACTGTAGGGCCAAATCCTGGTCTGCAGAATAACCTCAGAAGCACAACAGGGAGATCCCAAACAGCTAAGTCATCGGATCAAAGCACCCTTGGAAATAATAGCAAGAGCAGGCAACCGCAGTCGACCCGATTCGGAAGCAACATCCACACCCTCAAGCACGAGGAGGATGACAGCCGGTTTAGCGACCGAAATGCATTCTGGAATGGAAACTCCACGCAGTATGGTGGCGGCGACAATGATGCCAAATAACGTTAACTAAAGGGCTCTTGTTCAGTTGTTTGATCATGTTGGAGCTTCAAGCTTTTCTTGATTTATTTCAGCTTCTTTATTTAAGCTTGATCTATCTATCTATCTATATATATATGTGCGCGTGTGTGTCCAGAACAATGGAAGTAGGGGAAGATGTTACCATCTATCATCAATAAATCTTTTAGTGGGTTGACTCTCAACTCTTGGAAGGGTGTAAATATCATCTAATGTTTCTTGTTATGAGTTTTGGACATCCCGAGTTGCTGTTATTATTGTTTATTTTAGGTAAAATTCATATCCTTGTGCTTTAATATTTTTTCGTGTGGTTATCAAGTCTTTTTTTTTTGGGTTATTTTGATTATATTTTTAAATTAGATTTTTAAGTCAATTTAATTTTTATATTTTGATATTTTTCATAAGTTTTTGTTATTTTAATTATATTTTTTAATTAATTTAATTTTTATATTTTTATGTATAAAAAATAAAAAAATATAAATAAAAAAATACACGTTACATACTATGTGTTAAAAAAAAGGGGTACGGTGAGACGAGCACTCATCACAATGTATGTGTTTAAAAAAAAATAAATTGACATATAAAAATATAAAAGTTAAATTAATTTAAAAATATAAATTTAGTACTATATTTAAAATAATAAAAATTTTAAATTATTATATGAAAAAAAGTTAAAAATAGAGGTTAAATTGATTCGAAAATATAAATTAAGTGGTGTAATCGAAATAACAAAAAAATTTGAATGATCATGTGAAGAAAAAAAGTAAAAGAATAAAAGTATAGATTTGATTATTTATTTTATGATGAAAATAAAAAGAGGTATAATTTAATTAAAAATATTATTTAAACACTCACTCTTGAGGCAAGGCATGAATTGTATTTTGTATGACATGAATTTAAATATATAACATAATAATATGTAAGTGTGGGGGAGTTAATGTTAGAATGACAATATAATTAATTATCTTGTACCTATTTTTTTCGAGTGTGCTATCATAGAAAAAGAATATAAAAATAATTTATGGTTAATATAATTTTTTTATAATGTGCTTAAATTTTAAATATCTAATATTTTTCTTATAACATCACAACAAATTTTTTATTTCCGTAGTGATAGTAATTTTATATTTTATAGTCATCATTTTCAAAAATTTTATGTTTAATGAAGGTTTTATATTATAATTAATTTTAATCAGAAATACATATATTATTATTATTATAAGCAGAATAACTAAATAGTCGCCCAGAGAAAAAAAAAAAGGCTCGACTCGTTTTGCCGACATACAAAATGTCTTTTTTGCCCCTTCGTTCTCTCTCTTCTCTCTCTCTCTCTATTAGTAATCAAGCTTTGTTCTTTACAACGATGAAGAGGCACTTGAGGCCTGAGGGCGTCGGCTGTGGCGCGTGAGGCATCTCAGAGAGAGAGAGAAGAGAGCCGAGTTGCTTGTTGACCTCCGGCGACGTGGAGAGAGAGAGAGGGCGTTTGGGTTGGACAGGAGGAAATGAAACGGTGGTCGAGGCACAGGGAAATGAAATGGTGCAAAAAAGACATTTTGCGTGTCGGCAAAAACGAATGGGGCCTCTTTTCTCGGGAACTAACTAACTTTATCACACTTGAAAGTCTGCCTCTTTAGGGTTTCATTGATCAGGAATCGGATGCTCTTTGGCGTAGATAAAGCTTCCCAATCCCATCAGCCTTCAGTCCTCCTCGATTCCACCGTTTTTCCTGCCTTCAGGTGAGAACTAAACGAAACCCCTCTCTCTCTCTCTCTCTCTCTCTCTGCGAGCCTGTTTTGATGTTTTCTGGCTATTTCCCAGTTGTTTTGCCCTTTGCCGTCTCTGCCGTTCATTGATCGCTATGATTTCAATGTCCTTTTGGAACTGACGTCAAAGCATGTCTCTGTCTTCAACAAATTGGGTGAGTTTGCTATTTAAGATTTACCAGCTAGTGCCCTTCCCCTTTCTGTGAATATCTCGTTGAATCATTTCTCGGATTTTGCTCCTGTAATCCAATTTCGCTCTTGTTTCATCAACACTAGTATGGTTCCTTTGTGCAATGGGATTTGCTTTGTGTTTTAACGTACTGTTATTCTACGTGCGATTGCTGACAAAGTGCTCACACGTATGTTAAAGATGAATTTTTTGTTATTTGACCTACATGAAAGTCGAATGCGTTGATTATCTAAGAAAAGGAAGTCGAATGCATCCAGGTAGTATTTTTTTTCTTCTCTTCTGTTGTTCTTTCCCATGACCAAGCAAGATCCATGCATAGGTTTACTTTGGTTTAACATATCCAAAACCATTATGTAACGTCATTACATTTAGATTAACCATAACAATTGGAACTTTTTGTAGCAGGCATATCAACTTGTTACGTGGTTGCTACAGTGGAAATCTAAATATTTAGTAGAAAATTCTGCTTCTCTTTCAGCTTCTCTACTCGTCCATCACTCTTCTTTCTCTCCATCCTTTTGCTGACCAGTTATCTATCTCCCAATATCTCTTACATGGGATGGGATGAGTAAATTTATCCTTTTCTTGTGTTATGTTTTTGGTTTTGCTTTTGTAAATTTATCCTTTCATTGATGTATTTTTTTAGTCTTACATCCTTATTCATGGCAAGTGAAATCATTGCTTATTCAAAGAAAAAGGTAAACTCACTCAGAATGGTCTAAAAATTAGATTCTTCAAATGAAATTATTTGGTCATGTTTATAAAAAGATATGAAATTCTTCAGAGTTAAAAACCATTCCAATCCTAATGAATGTGATTCTAGGAAACAAGCGTTTATTTTAGTTTATTGTATTGCCAAGGTTTATAGTTTGTTTTTCTTTAGGGCTATGTGGTTAATTTCCGTGTTAGAAAAACCGAACAACACCTGATATCTGTTGAGTAGAACCTCTTCTTTTCATGACAAGTGTGCTATTAGTATCAGTTTCCAGAAGCATTACAGCATCCTGTAATCACTGCTATCAGTAAGCCTCATATGTTATTATTCACTCATATTCTACCTACTTTATATACAAGAATAACAACAATCACAAGCCTTAATTCCATTAGGTGGGGTCAACTACATAAATTCTATTCCAACAATCTCTATCTATAGCCATATCTTCTGGAGGATCATTAGACTCCACCCTCTTTTGCTACAAACTTCATTTCATCCACTACCCTCATAGGTGTGTGTATCTATTCTTACATTCGGATCAAACCATCTTAATCATGACTCCACGCTTCTATTTTTACTTAACATACATTCTACGTAGTCAGTTTTTGACCTGCTAATTTAAAATATTGGATTCTAAGATGTTTCACCATAATTCAAATTTATTATTCACTCATTATTTTGTCTCATCTACCAAGATATTATGTTTACAAATAACATACACCAAGATACTTCTTCTAGGATGTGCTCTGTGAGTGAGGTTGCGGGGGAGAAGGGGTGGGAACCCATAACATGAGTTAGGGTTTCTTGTATTGATGCTCATTTATGCTTGTGTATTATCATAAAAGTTCATCATTTATAATTTCAGCCTTATTTCTGCTGTTGTCCCCTCTGCATTAGTTATGAATTGATCAGAAATTGCTGATGATCTAGCTCATTGGACCAAGACAATAGGTTGAATTTTTATTTTAACATAATGTGGAATTCTGAATTTAGAAGGGCTTTAACTTATTTTAAGCATTTTAGAGTCAGAAATTCTAAAAGTGAAAAAGAAGGAAAAAGAATAGCACAAATGAATATTTATCTATTCAAAATGTCTATGATACTACAGGAACAATAGCAATCACAGGCCTTAATCCCAAGAGGGGTTGTATTGGTATATAAGACTATTTAGTTAATGGAGACATTGTAAATTCTTGTTTTTGAAATATGGCTGTAATCTTGTTTTGAGTGTACAAATTTATGTTGCTTTAAAGTTTCCCTAATTCTGTTCATATATTTTGAGTGAAATATAAGCTTTAGCACGGTTGTATCTTTTTGTTCAGGTAACTCTTATTATTACTGAGTCTAGTATCTCTTTATTTTGCAGGAAACATCATTCTTGAAGCGTCTTTGGGATACTGTAGGGACCTACCTTTTTGTATTCCAGTTCTCAAGATCTTCTACCTTTTCAGGTCTGAAGTACGGGAATGTTACTTCTGCATTACTAGCAGTGAGATAATTCATTCATCTGGATCTTCTTTGTCTACGCGCCGTAAAGATTGATTTGCTTTATTTGGCAACAATGACAGAAATCTTTGGCTACACAGCTTGCAGACAGCTGTCCCAAATGTTATTTGCAGTAATTTTCTTCCACGGGTCTGAATACGCTCTAGCAGTGATCATCCATGGTAGATCAAATGTACGTCTTAGTTCTCTTTTAATTAGCACAAACTATCTCCTCGCACTGATTGGTGCACTGCTGGAGTATGTCGCCGAAATCTACTATTTTCCTGGGATGAAAAAACACTGGTGGATTAGCAACTTGGGTCTTGTAATGGTGGTAATTGGGGAAATCATACGGAAGATGGCTATTGTAACAGCTGGTCAGGCCTTCACTCATTTAATTAAGATTTACCATGAGGAGCGCCACAAATTGGTCACTCATGGAATCTATAGATTTGTTCGACATCCGGCATACTGTGGTTTCTTCATTTGGTCAGTAGGCACTCAGATAATGCTCTGCAATCCAATTTCAACAGCTGCTTTCGCCATTGTGGTTTGGAGTTTCTTTGCAAGACGGATACCATATGAAGAGTACTTCTTGAGGCAGTTTTTCGGGGCAGATTATGATGAATATGCTCGATCAGTACCTTCTGGTGTTCCGTTTGTGAAGTGAGAATCAATCATCATCATCATGCTCTATCAAGAAATTGTTTTTGCTGTTCGGAAATACTCTAGAACCATTTCGAGCTGGACTGGACTGGACGATTCTTCTATGCTCTTTCTTCGTATGCCCGAATGCCGCTTCCCTTTTATTCCGCTTTATTATTATTATTGTCGGTGATGAAATATTTGAGATCGTTTCTTTTCGTGTTCTTGGCTTAGTGATCTCATGTGAAAATTGAACTTCTTGTGATTCGTAATTTGGTTATTATAAAGCTCTTAGATTCACTGCCACCATTTAGTATCAATTCACATGAAATCATGGATGCAATTCTTACCAGTCTTTGTGCTTCGACAGATTTGAGGCACAATGAATTTCATCAAGGAAGAATAGATGGATGCGGCTGAACCAGATAATGTTTGGCTCAAGGTCAAGGTTAAGACTATTACTTTGTTGTGTTCATAACATTTGTAGGAGGGAAGTTACACACCATCAGACAAAACAATATGCAACTGACTAACTGACGAACTAAACTTTTGAATTGGTACCCATCATCTCTCTGGCTGGTGATTGTGCATGCAACTGTAGTAGTTACCTCCGTAAGGTAGATGGCAAGAACAATCTATTTGGGTATATGATAACGAAAAGGATAGTCTACCCTCTGATATGGCAAAGTTAGAACAAACACTTGGAAATACGAGATAAATAAGAATTGTGAGACATATTTCACGACACACCATCAGTATAGTTCTAAAAAGGCAGCATCTTTTAAATCCACACAATGTTAGCAAACAAAAACTGTCCAAAAGTCCGTAGCAATCCATATTGCTTCATATTTTCCAGCACCCCAGAAAGCTTCCTATCACTACTAATAAACACAACATGCATAAATGGCAGATCAACAAGAAGAATCAAAGAGCACTGAATAGACAATAAATTATCTGAAGAGCCCTCTCCACAGCCTTCCTCTTATCTTTTGTACAATTAACATGGGAGCACCACAGGCCAAGAAAAGAGAAAAAACAAAAAACTTCCTAAAGTCTTCATGAAGACACCCTAGAATTGCCTGCCTTTGCCATTACTTCATGTTGGATGTTGAATCCTAATATCTTGTTTAGAGCATTGATGTAAGCTCGAACACTGGAGACAACAATATCCATTCCTGCACCCGTACCACTGTCACCAAAAGAAGAGCAAATAAATCAAATAATCTCAAGTACCTGAATTCTCACAAATAAAGTTTCTAATAGGTCCCGATTCATGGGACTTACCAAAGAGGGTCCAAGAGGTAGGGGTGGGGTGATAAATTGGCTGGCTGGCATAACAGCTAACCATGTGCATAAGGGATAGAGTAGGGAAATTACACAACCCAACAAGTGTGCGTAACAGAATGTAGTTGAGGGGGGAGAGAGGGATATATGTAGAGGATGAAGATATTGATAAGGAGTGAAGATTTTGGTATTGAGTTCTTGGGAGAGTTAAGGGCCTCTTGAATGCTCAGTTTTCTTTTCATTTTGTTAATTTCCAGTTTGTAGTTTCTTTTGATAATCAGTATCCTATCAATTGGTATCAGAGCGTCATCAATCCTAATGGTGAACTTGACGGACCGAGTAGGAAAATTGGAAGGGGGATGGAAGGCATGCAAGGGGAACTTGATGCTATGAGGAGTGTGGTTCAATCGGTGGGGAAGAAGGAAGCGAGCTTGTTGGAACGGTTCACTTGGATGAGAACGATGTGGGAAGAGCAAGAACGGGAGAGGAAGAATGGGGAGAGATGGGAAGACCAAGAGAAAGGGAGGAAGGAGAAACAATATGGCGAGCACGTATTGATTGGGTTGTCCCTCACTGAGAAGGCCACGCCGGAGCTGGGAAATCGGCTCAAGGAAACTGGCAATGAGTACGACGTCTATGGGAGGTTGGGCGGAAGGGGCTGACGCCTGGAGATGCCCATGTTTGAAGGAGATGACTCGGATAGTTGGGTTGTTCAAGCTGAGAGATACCTCCCTGTAACCCAGCTGACAAAGGCAGAGAAACGGGAGTCCGTGACTCTAGGTTTTGAAAGAGGGGCCATTTTGTGGTCCCAATGGGAGCGACGAAGAGAGATTCGTGTGGGTAGGAAAGCAAATCTGAAAGACGAAGCCATAGGGAGTCGCCATCACATCTTTGCTCAAGCAATGGCGAAAAAGGGGAAGGCGAAGAAGAAAAAGTCGGAGACTAGACAACCACAAGGTAACAACAAAAGCATCAAGAAGAAACGTAGGAGGAAGAAGAAGCTTCAGAAATACCAAGCTCCAGTCCCAACCAAAGACACCGCGATGCCAATTTAGTCCGATTCGGACGCCGACGATGATTCCTCCTCCGGTGAGACCAAGCCCGAGAAGATCCAAAAACTTCTCGAGCCCTACACCAAAGTACCAGCGGATTAACTTCCTTGTCGATGCAACCGTGCCCACGCTTTCCTCTTCACTCACCTCCGCGATGCCGCGAATCGCGACATATCTCGTCGCAAGCTCGTTGTCTACGGCCTCACGTGGGACACAACGCGAGAAACCTTAGTCTTTGCCTTCGAGTCATACAGCGAGATTGAGGACTGCAACGTCATCTTTGACTCGGTCATGGGCAAGACCAAGGGCTACAGCTTCGTCCAGTTCAAGACGAGACAGGAAGCGGCCAAGGCATTGAAGCAGTCGAGGAAGAAGATTGGGAATCTGGTGTCAAGGACGGCAGATCTGGTCACGTCCACGGAGGGCATCTTACCGATGATTGGGGTGCCATCAATGGTCCAGGTTATCTGGGAAGCTGATTTGATTCTTAGCCCAATTTCTCAGAGATTTCACATGGGGTGGGTTGATAATGGAGGGGCCCCCATGTATTCTCACCATCATGAGAGGGTGGGTGCCTCGTCCAAGCAGGTCATGATGGTGGAAGGGCAGCCTGTTCCTAGAAGTCAAGGGCTCATGTGTTAGAGGTGCTCATGCAATGGAATGGGCTACCCCTATTAGAAGCTACTTGGGAGCCTTATCTTTTGATCCAAGCAGCAATTTCCATTTTTTCACCTTGAGGACAAGGTGAAAGTTGGGGGGGGGGGGGGGGGGGGGGTAATGATAGGTCTCGGTTCATGGGACTTACCAAAGAGGGTCCAAGAGGCAAGGGTGGGGTGGTAAATTGGCTGGCTGACATAACAGCCAGCCATGGGCGTAAGGGATAGAGTGGGGAAATTGTAGAGGGTGAAGATATTGATAAGAGAAGATTTTGGTATTAAGTTCTTGGGAGAGTTAAGGGCCTCTCGAATGCCCAGTTTTCTTTTCATTTTGTTAATTTCCAGCTTGTAGTTCCTTTCGATAATCAGTATCCTATCCATTTCCTTACATGAATGCATATGTATGCGTATATGTATGTTTATATGACTTTGAATACAAATGAATTTGAAGGGATAAACAAATTTAGAAAATAATTCAGGGGAAAGAAAGAATAAAAAAAAATAAGAAGACACAAGTGCCTGTCATACCTAAATGTTCGATGGATAGTTTCTCCACTAGCATTAGTTGAAGTATGATTGTTCTCCCCACGAATTAACACTCTGGTAGTGGCAATGGCATCAATGCCTTCCGTTACAGCATTCAGGGAGTACTCAAGAAGAGTTACAGGTACCTGAACACACGAGAACACAGAGTTAATACCAAACAGGTTTTTGAAGCTTTTATGGTGTTACTGCATATGGGACAGACAAATGTCCAAGAGACGAGGGAAACTATACTTAAACAAATAACCACAAACTACACTTAAACAAATAACCACAACATTTGCATATGTTGTACACATTCCACAAACACTTCTCATATGTCCTATGAATACTTTCCATGCATGATAAAAGGCTTGGGGAAACAAGCATGTTCTTTGAATTCTTCCCTGCATATTAGAACATGCAGCTTTTTTGTACTGCATTTTCATAATATGGGAGGATATGCAAATTCACTCCAATTTGTTTCCACCAAAATGAACACAGATCATCTTGATGCTTATGCAGATGGACTGTCAGTAATATCCAAGGTATGTTCTATTATATGTTTCCTTAGACGCAAACTGATGCTGCATGCTGCATGCTGCATGCTGCATGCAATGGCCCTTCTCAAGAACATTTCGGTTAGATTCACCACAAAACCACCATGCCTGATGTCTAGAAAGTGATTATACTTAGAAATGAGGTTATCCAGATTTGATCACCAAAAGATTAGGTTCAACAGTGGTTTTTCTTCCTTTTCTTCTTCTTGTGATAAGTAAATATAAGAATATATCAAACAAAAACACTGCAAGTGAATGGTATTCCAGGAAATGGAAGAAACAAATATATATCTCCAAGCCGATACAAATTATTGAATGTATTTTTGTTTTTATTACTAGAACAAATATGAAAAAAAGTAGTAAGGAGTTTTCAGAGTTGGATTTTGATTATTGAGAATATTGATTACCATATTTTCCTTGGATTTTGATTGTTGAGAATACTCATTACCATATTTTTCTCCCCTATCACAAATTCTCTCTTAACTCCTTATTCTTTGTCTTCTGCCCTCTTTTAACATTCTTTCTTTTCTGCCTATTTGCTTCTCCCTGTGTTCTTTATCTCCCTCTGTTATTTCTGTAAGTTCTAAATTACATCAATTAGCATAAAGTATCTAGAGAAAAAGATACTATTTTGTTGGCTGATAATCATCCTTCTGAACCTTTTATCTGGCATTCACATGTAGCCTGAAGTGGTCCTTGTACCCTATGGCAACCTACCACAAGCAGAAACTAAGAATAGATCCATTTTAAGTGTTGTAAGATATTAAAAACAGGTTTTCAAACCTGCACAATGGAATCAACAGCCTTGTATGCTGAATCAACTGGGCCAGTTCCATTTGCACAAGCAATATGCTCTTCCCCCTCTGCATCGATAAGTCTAACAGTTGCCATAGGAAGACCAAGAGTACCACATGTAACCTGTTTGTCATGTCAGTCCAATTAATTGTTAGGGTCACAGCTTAACTGGACATATTGAATAGTTAGGATGAAACTTGGAAGTGTAGTCAAAACATACTTGAACATCTCCAAGCTTCCAAACAACTTGTGGCTGGAAAACTACATCTGACACCAGGGCTATCAGATCATCATCAGTAGTAGTCTGGGACCAAAAAGAAACAACAATACTCAGTATACTTGCATATGATTGTAAACAAACATCTCAGTAGGGAATATACACAACAAAAATTGAATAAGACGGTAAGAGATAGAAAGGGCAATGACAGAACATGAAACTCAATGATGCAATATCATTAATGAATTGTGTTCACTAAATCAATAATGGGAAGCTAATACAACCCGTGCAACCATTCAGCTCCAACAGAAAAAAGTATCCAACATGATAACACAATCTAAGAACCATATTAAAGAGGAGACGTGAAACTTACAGAACCTCAGATTGACAACTAGCAGGCAATATAAAGCAAATTTTGAAAGAAACTGTGTAGTAAATTTTTGGAGGATTTGGCTTGTGGTTGTATGTACAGTTTTATAGAATGAAGATCTAGTATGTTGAAAAGGTACAGCCATTGATGTATTTTGATAGCTGTTGCAATTTTAAGGGATAAGAATTACAGTAATGAGCCTCTAGTTGCATACTTAGCATATGTATGGTGTGAAAGATTTGACGAGGGTTGTTCCTTGTAGTTGTATACATGGCATTTGTAGTTTAAGGATGTTTTGTCAAACTTGAGGTTGTATATCAAGTTGAAAAGAACCTGGTTAAGGTTTCAAATGAATGTGGGATGATTATGGCTTGTGAATAGTAATAAAGTGTCACGACTCCAAGGGTATAGTAGTAAATGTACTAGTAGTTGTAGTATATGAATTGGCTGTATTGTACCTTAGGCTGCTGATTCATGTTGTACCTTTCAGTTAACTACTAACTGAAAGATAGAACAACCTATAAATAGGCTAGAGTAGTTAGAGAATGTGTCAGTGTGGAATGATAATCTGAATTCAGTCATCTCTCTCTTGATCTCCTCTGTCTTCCCTCAATTCTCTTTGTTCTCTCTCTCTTTATGTTCTGTGTCTCCCTCCATTTCTGCTCTCCCCCCCCCCCCCCCCCCCCCGGGCCCGATTTCTGCTAAACCCTAGGTTAAACCTAGGTGCATGACATAAAGGTCCCTAGTATGTTATTGTATAGCAACAATTGAGTTTATCCTTGTGATGATATTCACGTATGAGTTGGCCTAGGCAACAAGTTTGATCTCTACAGGTTTTCCCAAGTGTAAAGACTTACATGAACTGTCAATAGCCTCAAATATGAAATCCCTTGGCAAGATTAGCATTGTCACCAATCTAGCATTTTACCTTCATTGCTAGTTTGGGATAGAATTGCTAACTTCCGGGTTCTTCCTTGGTAAGAGGTCAAACATGTATGCATGCACGATCAGGATGACATTATGTTATTTCCGTGTTTTATGAATTGTGAAAACTAGTGTGTTTCCCTTAAGGGTTGCAGGAGCTTTGGCAATCCAAGGCGGGTGTCAATTTCATAGCTAATGGATTACCACACAGCTGCAAGGGTCTGTTTGAAAGACAGAACAGGAGTTTGCCCTATATTTTGCTTTTTAACCCATTACCTATTAGAGGAAGGTGATATCATTTACAAAGCCAAGGCATCCTTATCCATTTCCCTCTCATTATCAGAAAATAACCTTGACAAATTCAAAAGTATATAAATTCTGAGCAAAAGAAGGATCTTTTAAGTTAATTTAGTTTAGCCTCGTTTCTTCAAATAGTGTATATAGACAATGCACCCAAGCAGCTGGAATGCAAAAGTACAACAACAATGCAAAGTACTTAACTAAAAAATAGCCACATCATTAAGTGTGGAGATTTCAAGCAAGACCTGTCTTGGCCTTAGTTGAGTAATTAACAGTGTTAGTCGACTAACTGTCTCAGTATTAGTCGAGTAACTAACTTTGTTAGCTGATTAATTACTCCATTTAGTCGATTAACTAACCAGTTAGATGACTAATTAATTGACTAATTCATTCATTAGCTGAATTAGCCTTGTTAGCTGCCTAATTATTCTGTTTCCAAGTTTCTGAGTTTCCTTATTTTGTAAAGTCAACTTGTTTCCTAGTTTGAGTAGAGAATAAATCACTCTCTCAAAACTAACTGTACACTTCCTAACTATTATAGATGTAATTCCTAGTTTAGTGTACATAATAGGAAACTAGCAAGGATGTATCCTGCATGTATACCGATCAAACTTATGAATAAGTGTGAGCTCTTCTTCCTAAATATTTCTGCTTTAAGCATAAACCACTTCAATCTAACCTTTTTCTTTTCAGCTACAGCTTTGAAACGCCAGAAAAGGTCATCAAGTTGCTTACCATCAATGTCATAACCAAGCTGAAAAGGACAGCAGAAATATTAATGCATGATATCAAAAGGTAAAGCTAATTCACCACCAACAAAATTGAAAATTACACTACCTCTAAAAGTCGAGATCTCAAAGCATGACGTCCACTATACACAAGTTTTGCACAAAAAAAAAATGTTATAATGCACTCAAGATAATAAAAACATAAATTGAAATGACTGTCAAAAATAAAGACTGAGAATTCAATTGATAGGCCTATGCCATATATAGTAGTTTCATGTACACATAAACTACAGCTTGATAAATTAAAATGATCACCTTCACTCTTCTCAGCCTCCAAAAACTCAAGCACCAGTTATCCCCAAAGGATACTGAAGAGTTCAAATCCAGCCTCCAAAAACTAGATAATCCTAATGTACTCTTATCTCACCATTTTCTTGCATACCTATTTCTTCCACATCTAAAATGCAAGAAGTGGTTGTTTTGGATTAATTCTCTGAATATTCACACAACTCTCGACGTTTAATTCTTTGCATGTCAAAGATTTGTTTTTTCTTTTTCTTTTTTTTTGGGGGGGTGGGGGGGGGGGGGGGGGGGGGTGGGGGGGGACCTAACTCTGAGTTGACCTTTCTATATAGCAGATTTAAACAACAAATGTTAGTTACATGAGAGACACCAATGATAAGAGCATACATGAAGATATATTATATTAATTAAAAGGCCAAGGAGCAATAGATTTAGATTTAACGCCAGCTGATGTTTAGCAGGTTATATACAACATTTTGAATTATTTTCTGGAGAGTCTCATTTAATAAGATAAATGATTGGCCAATGTACAACTTCAATCAATCTTTTGCTTGGTGCTATAGTGAATACTAACAGGTCAGGAAGGAGATTAATCTTACCTCTTCCATACATTCTTCAATGGAAAATGTTACTCCTACATCCCCAGATTGAAGGCTCTCATGTTTACCCTCTCTAATCAATGCTACATTTTTGCCGGGAGGGATTTTGGGGGTGGAGTGGGGGGTGTAACCATGATCAATGTTGGAAATCTAATTATCGATTTTCTCCATACCAACAAGAAGGTTTTCTTTATCCATAACGCTTTGACCATAAGTGATCTGGTTGATCCGGTTCTTAGCCACAGGATTACATCACTTTGGTTTCATAAAGGTCTTAATGGAAAAGCGTCATCTGAAAATCATATATTTTGTGAGATCTTGGATAGGGCTCAACCCTTAAGCCACCTTTGTTCTATATGCAACTTGCCTTTCATAAAAAGAAGAAAGAACAAAAATTGTATACTTTTGCAATTATATTTTGGCATTTTAGCTATGAATTCCCAATTTCATTTTCCCAACAACAGCGCATCTAACACTTCAGTGCAAGATGATTGGTGATAATTTAGCATGTGATAACACATTTTGTTCTCATGGCTGTTCAAAAGAAAGGAAGAAAATATACAAGAGTAGGATACATAAAAGGCCAAAAAGAAAGAAGGGCGGGGGGGAACAACTGAACACAACAAACATAAAAAACCAACTTCACAGGGAAAAAATGCATAAAAAAAAGAAACAAAAAAAACAAGGCCAGGAAACATAAATCAATAAAACTTACAATCTGGGAAATATACACCTGGAAATAGCATACCTGAGTTTCCCAAGGACTATACCAGACTCGTTAGCCCGGTAAAGCCCAATATCTTCAGGAGATATAATCTCATATGTGTTTTTATGTTTAAGCATTCCATCCTATCAAAAGCAAATTCAAAAGATTAGATCAATGCTTGAGTGTTAAGAGTAAATCAAAACAGAAATACATTATATAACAACCACAGATTATCAAAATTAAAGACACAAATTTAAGGTGGTTTGACAATATGCCTACATCCATGGGTGAAAAATGATTAGAAATTCATTATGTGAATAAGAGGTTTACAAAAGGAGAAAATCTCTCTTAACCCCAACACACCCAATCTCACAATCCCTACATCCATGGGTGAAAAATGATTAGAAATTCATTATGTGAATAAGAGGTTTACAAAAGGAGAAAATCTCTCTTAACCCCAACACACCCAATCTCACAATCCCTACATCCATGGGTGAAAAATGATTAGAAATTCATTATGTGAATAAGAGGTTTACAAAAGGAGAAAATCTCTCTTAACCCCAACACACCCAATCTCACAATCTCTCCAAGAATCCTGAAATACTCACAACACATTGAAAATCAGATACTGGGGCAATATTTATTGATAAAGGATTAGTCAGCAATCCAAAGGTATCTGAGTTTTGCATTAGGCATAGATATTACAATAACTATACCCTAATTTGGATTGGATCAAAGGAATCTGAAATCAACACAATTTCAACATCAAGACAAGAAACAAACACAATAAACATGGGCTACTAAGAAAATAACACACCAGCCAAAAAAAAAAGCAGACACTTCTTCCCCACAACTGAAGACAACAAAAAATACAGATATATCAGCCTAAATTGAAAATAAAGTATAGGTCCAGAGATTTAGAAAATAACTAAATATTTTCTAAAGATAAATGCAGTTGGAAATGTGTTTCTTTAGATTATTTACTCCAACAAATCAATGAAATGCTTCAGGACAAGTGTTAAAAAAAAAAAAAGTATTGTAAGGGTGGTTATAGTTGAGCCTTATAAAAGCTAGTGTAAAGGTGTAGTTAAGCATTGTAAAAGCTACTAAAGGTTCTTGTGAAAAGCTGCATAGTAAATATCATCATATCATCCTCCACAAGATGGCACAAGAGATCTAGGATGTCACAAAGGAGAGGTATTCTGATCTTGAAGACACATCAAGTCGGAGTAAATTTCATCATGCACAAGACGACACAAAAAGTCGAAGATGATGCAAAAGAGACGTATTCCGACATTGACGACACAATAGAGGCGGCGTCACATGTCAAGTAGACTTCTCAGTTACCCAATATCTTAGTCATCTAACTAGATATTGATAACAACTCAACATGTTCGAAGTGACGTAAATAGAGAGGCACTTCATAAAGGAAAAAAAATGAAGGTGGACAAAGATCTACCGAAAACTCGGTTTGAAGATGTGAAGATCCAACCTGTGCTTCTCTAATATTTACAACCCAGCTTGAGGAGGCATATAGAAAATCAAGTGATTACAATCTTGTATTTAGGTGTACAATTATTTTTTTATCTCTAGGTGACAGTTTTTCTTCCTAACCGATTTAGTTTTTCCCTTCCTTAACTGACACCATATGGGCGGTTTCTCCCTTGTAATCTCTATATATGCATGTCTGATCAAAGGAAAAAGTGTGAGAAGTTTTTTCTGTCCAAAAACTACATGCTGCATTCTTTGTTTTTTCTGTCCAAAAACTACATGCTGCATTCTTTGTGCTAACACAAAACTAACCTGATGGATGCCACTCTCATGAGCAAAAGCATTAGCCCCAACAATGGCCTTGTGGGGTTGTACATGCAGCCCACTATACTCTTCAACCTAACAAAAGTACGAGTTAAATGAGAAATCATCACAGAAGTAATTTTACTTGAAAAGATGATGCAAGAAATTGAAAAGAACGGTCACAGGAATATTACCATCTTGCTTGACATAACAATGTGTTGAGTGTTTATCCCTGTGTAAAGGCCTCCCAACACTTGTTCTCCTCGGCATTTAAGGGCCATAACAACCTAAATGGGAAGGAGAAGTAGTTTGACAAACAAGTTTCAAGATGAAAAAAGAATCGAAAGCTATAAATAAATTAATTAAATAACAACCTTGGAGAAGAATTGATAAATATAATGGATACATAACTTAGATTCACTAAAATGGTGGCAATGACACCCAACATCAAAAATGATACCATCCACCTTGTGAAATACGTAATTCATAAGAAATACAACAAGACATGTACAAGTACATGAGACCATCATCATCATCAACTGCACTCTTAATCAAGTTAAAGGTCAGTGGCACAGCATTCATGTCAAGTGACTTCACAAGGTTACATTGACAATACAAATCCACGCAAAAAACTATGCGGCTAAAAAATTTCCCATATGCCCTTCCCAACACAACCCTCTAGCGAGGGAATGATGAGACAAAGTTCCAACACCATTTTCATATGGTTTGTTTCAAGGGATGGCAATAAATGAAGATGATTGATATGGGTGTGTTCCATCACAAGTATATGAGACAAGACCAAGGAAAGATAATAAAGTATCATCACTGCTACATCTCCCAAACAGGCATGTCCATGATTGGAGAAGCACTCTTAATTCCACAGATATATTCCAAAAATCCTGGCATATTTGGTATTACACGGATGGTTAACTTCAAATGAAGTGCCCATGCAGAATACCAATATAATATTTGAGGGTATAAAACAACTATAACAGCAATTCTTGTACGTGTCTCTTATGTCTGGGCTATATGAGGATGAAATGAACAGACAGATAGACATGCTACAACTGGAAGTGCCTTAGCCTTAAAAGATACAAGACAATACAACAAAAATAGCAACAATCACAGGTCTTAATCCCACTAGGTGGGTTGGCTACATGAATTTAGAAAACCATCTTAAAGATACAAGACTATAATGACAAACAGTTATACCAAGAAGCCTCTAATATATACGTATCATGAATTAAAAATGGCAACATGAATGAAATTTATGAGGTGAAGTTATAACGATGCAGATGAACTTAAATCACTCATACATCAATTGAACCTAGGTAGAAGAAAATAAGTATGCCAAATAAAGTTAATAGGAAAAAGCAAGGCATTGTCTAATATTATTCCACCCTACAAAATCATCAAAACAGTATAGGGAAACCCCCTTACATATGCCTAAAGAAAGGGCTTCAGATAAGGAGGTATGGAAATGCGGGGAGAGGGAGGGAGAAGGGGGGGGGGGGGGGGGGGGGGGGGCAATAGCACTGACAAATCCAACAATGCTGTCCCAAATCTGAAAGCAAAACAGCAGCAGTCCAGAAAGCACAATACACATACTCCCACAAAATAGAAGTATATCTAGATCCAGCATTAGAAGAGGAGAAATCTAGACTCCAATACAACAACTTTGGTCATTCCATGTGCAAAATAGAGGCTCACCTCCTCCAATGATGCATTACCAGCTCTTTCACCAATGCCATTGACTGTCACCTCTACTTGTCTTGCACCGGCATATGCCCCCTGAATTCAGAGAGGCTAGTATGTGAATGAAACTTCATATATCACTGCTTAAATGCTAAATCTATAAGGCAAACAAAGTCACATACAGCTAACGTGTTGGCCGTAGAAAGCCCAAGGTCATTTTGACAGTGTGTTGAAATAATCACATTTTCAATTCCTGGTGTGTTGGCTTTTATGTCGGCAATCAACTGTCCAAATTCAATGGGCAGAGTATACCCAACAGTATCAGGGATATTGAGAGTTGTGGCGCCAGCTTTAATAACTTCGCCCAGAATCTGATAAAGGAACTCTCGATCAGACCTGTTAAAACAAAAGGTAGAGAATGTTATGTTAATACAACCAACAAAGCCTATGTTGGACGAGATTGGGTGTTCAAGTTTAAAAAGGAAAGATAAGGTGATTCAATAAGATAAAAATTTAAAAGATAGGGAAGTCTGGATGATAGGATAAAGCTCAAAGATTCAAGGGAGAGATTCAAGCTTGAAATCAGAAGATAAAGGCCAGCATGTTTTGAAAAATAAGTTATTTTTATCTAAATTTGAATTTGCTCTTATTTTCTAGGAGATAGAGTAGATGTTTTGCCTTGTATAAATATCTCCCTTCGAATTCAATAAATTCTTAAGTAAGCTTTCAAGAATTCAGCTTATTTCATGGTATTAGAGCCAAATCCTGGTCACCTAGATCTTGAGGTCTAGGCTGTTTACAAAATCATGGCCAAAACTCTACCAAACCCAACCATAATCGAAGCCTCAGCCACAAGTTCTTCTAATCCTCAATCTCTGCCAAATTTTTCTACAAATCCTATTGATAATCATCCTCTACAGATTACTCAACATAAGTTAAATGGGAGTAATTTTAGTGAATGATTTCAACAGTATTGCTTGTAATCAAAGGAAAAGGAAAAGTTGGATACTTGACGAGCAACTCCTACTCCACCAACCACAACAGCCAATTATGGCACTTGGGAAGCAAAAAACTCAACTATTATAGCGTGGCTTATCAACTCGATGGAGCCAAGGATCGAGAGAACCTATCTCTCCTACAAGACAACGAAGGAGATTCGGGATGCAATCCAAAAAATGTACTCAAATTTGGAGAATACCTCTCAATGTTTTGAGATCATATCAGCTATTCGTACAACCAGACAAGGTAATCTGAATGTTACAGAATATTATAACGTTTTGGTTGAGTTATTGCATGAGATGGATTTATTCTACAATGTTTATTGGGAGTGTTCGGCTGATAGCACAAAATACAATAAAATGTCATAAAAAAATCGTGTTTTTTATTTTCTCCATAATCTTAACTTTGATTTGGATGAGGTTCATGGAAGATTATTGGGTACTAAATCCTTACCTATACTTAGAGAAGTGTTTGTTGAGGTAAGAAGAGAGGAGAGCAAGCGTAAGGTGATGCTTACCCAACAGACAAACTCCATTTTTTAGTCATCAAAACTCTACTCTTGCTACTGTCAAATAGGTGGATATGTTGTTAAGAAATCATGGAAAGGACAAGCAGTGGTGTGATCACTATGACAAACCCTGCCATACAAAAGAAACATGATGGAAGATTCATGGCAAACCAGCAAACTGGAAGCCACGAAACAAGAGAGAAACAACCAAATTAGCCTATATTGCCAAAGTCTCCAGTAAATCTAGGAACAACTCGAATCTAAACCTATCAGCAGAACAGGTTCAAACCTTGTATAAGCTACTAAATCAAGGTATAAACCCCTCAATTCCTCCTACTCCTAAGCCAACAACTTCAATAGCCCTACAAGGTATTCCTTATTACTCACTAGTCTCACAAAAGCTCCCTAAACATGTTTGGATAGTGGATACTGGTGCATCAAATCATATGTCAAATTTGGCTAACTCTATGATGGATTATACACCTTGTAACACAACTACTAATATTTTTATGGCTAATGGCACAATCTCTCTTGCCTTGGGGTTTGGAACAGTGTATTTATCAAAACGAAAGTTGAAATATGTTCTACATGTACGCAATGTAATTTACTAGAATTGTAATGTATTTTTTTCCCCATCCTACTGTATATTTTAGGACCAAACTTCAGAGATGACGATTAGCAATGCTAAGGCTAAAGATGGCCTTTACTATATGACAAAAGATGTTCCAAGTTCTTCAACCAATAAAGTTGTATTTACTGTAACAGCTAATGCCAATGTTCTGTTATGGCATAAACGCTTAGGACACTCTAGTTTCTCATATCTAAAATCCTTGTATCCTCACATTTTCATTAATAAAAAACAATCTTTTAAATGTGAGCAGTGCACTCTTACAAAACCACCTCGTTCTCATTATTCTATATAGCCCTATAAACCATTTAAACCCTTTCACTTAATCCATAGGGATATTTGGGGTCCTTCTAAGCATCCCAATATCTCAAGTTCTCGATGGTTCATAACTTTCATTGATGATCATACTAGAGTTTGCTAGGTCTATCTTATGAGAGAAAAATAAGAGGCCAGTAACACTTTCAAAAGGTTTCACAAACTCATTTTGAATGTGTTTCAAACTCCTATTCATGTTCTTCGAACTGATAATGGTAGAGAATAATTTTCTCATGGTTTCACTATCTCTCTAAACATCACATATTTCATCAAAGCTCATATCCATACACCCCTCAATAAAATGGAGTAGCTGAGAGAAAAAATAGACACCTGCTTGAGGTGACCCGAGCTATGATGTTCCCCACCTATGTTCCTCATTCCTATTGGGGGGAAACTATTCTTATAGCTGCTTATCTAATTAATCATGTTGAAATTGAGTACTAATACGGCCCAAGAATCACTCAATGTTCTCATCAAAACCAATCACAACACAAGATTAAAACAGAAAGTAAATAATCAAATGAATTGAAAAGAGAAACAAGAAAGCAAATCACAATACAGCACACCCGATTTACCCTGGTTCATGCCATAGAAATGGCACCTACATCCAGCACTCCAAGAAGAAAACAATCAACTAAGAACTTAGGAAATCAGTACAAGAATCCCTCTCACTCGCCTTCTCTTATCTCTCAAATACAATACTCACATGAAGACTCCAAGAACTATTCTATCACAGCCCTTTCTCTTCTCACTGCACTTGAACACAAGAGAATGAAATGAAGAATATGATTGATAATGATAATCTGGCCTCCGCACCCTTCTATTTATTAACTAGAGAGGCGGATCTTCCTAGGGGAAATAATCGACTGTTATAAAGTCTAAACCACCCCTGTTAATTACAGTTTATTACATTTAAGTCTTGAAATCTAACTGTCATTTTGATCATCTTTATTTTCTCTCTGATTTCTTCTAAACTTACAGCAGTTAAATGGGTGTTTAGATATCTAAAAGGATCAATAGATAAAGTTCTGATTTATGGTGGAGCTGATGATTTTAAAATTCCAGACATTATAGGATACTCTGATGCTGATTATGCTTCAGACTTAGATAGGAGAAGATCTACAACCGGCTATGTATTTAAATTGTGGAAGTCTACAATTAGTTGGAAATCTAACCTTCAATCAGTTGTAGCTCTATCAACAACCGAATCAGAATATATAGCTGTAACAAAGACTGTTAAGGAGTCTTTGTGGCTGAAAGGCTTGATTAGTGAACTCCTAGGATATAATGTGAGGATTATTTTAAAGTGTGATAGTCAAAGTGCCATACACTTGGCCAAAAATCAGAGTCATCATGAAAGAACAAAACATATTGATATTAGATATCATTTTATAAGAGAAGTCCTTCAGAAGAAGGAGGTAGAGCTTATAAAAGTTGCTGGAAGTGAAAATGCTGCAGATATTTTCACTAAGGCAGTCCCATTGTCCAAATTACTTCATTGCTTAATGTTGTTACAGTTTGATGTGTTTTGATTGATGTGTTTTCAGGATATCCAAGAAGTAAGCAGGGCTAGAAGGCTGAAATTCCAGGATTACTTAAAGCAAAATGGTGGAGAATTGTTACTGTTTTGCATAAAGTAAAGCTGGGTTTATTGAAGAAACCAGAAAGAATTGAAGATGATGTGGCAGCAGTTAGTTAATAGGACTTAAGTGTATCTAATTGCTTTAGTAAGGGTAGTTTAGACTTTATGTAAAATTAGTTATCTCCCTTAGATATTTCCGCCTCCCTTAGTCTATATATAGAAGGGTGTGGAGGCCGGTTTCATCATCAGTCAGTCATATTCTTTATTCCTTGGGTTCGGGTACAGTGAGAGGCGTGAGAGAGAGCTGGTTGTTTTAAGTTCTTGTTAGCTTCGGTTGAGTATTGTATCCGAGAGTAAAGAAAGAGGGAAGAGGGGAATTCTTGTACTGGTTTCAGACTTGTTTCTAGTGGATTGTTTTCTTCTTGGATTGCTGGATGTAGTGCCATGTAAATGGCATGAACCAGGGTAAATTGTGTGTGCTGCAATCTGGTTTGATTTCTCCTTTTTACATTCTGTTTTTATGTTCTACTTTCAATATTCATTGTTGTTATTGAATCGATGAGTTTCTTGAGTGATTCTTGAGTGATTATAGTCTCGATTTTTACACTAGGCATTTCTTCATCTAAATTTCACAGCTTATACCCCTTTACTCCTGATGGATAACCGATAAACACACACTTCTTTACCCTAGGTTCTAATTTTCCTTGTTTTACATGTGCATAAGCTATACACCCGAACACCCTAAGATGATCTAGGTTTGGCTTATGATTATTCCACATTTCATAAGGTATCTTAAAATCTATGGTTGATGAAGGTGATCGGTTAATCAAATAGGTTGTTGTAGCAACAACCTCTCCCCAAAATGCTTTTGGAAGCCTAGCATGGAATAGCATACATCTTACCCTCTCAAGGAGGGTCCTATTCATGCGCTCGGCTAGGCCATTATGCTTGGGATTTCCGGGGGCAATAAAGTGTATTAGGATGTCACTCTCATTACACAATTGGGTGAATTCCTTATTTCAAAATTCTATGCCATTATCAATTCTAATGACCTTTAATTTAATACCTTTCTAGTTTTTAATCAAGGTTTTTCAAGTCTTAAATGCATCAAAGGTATTATCTTTTGATTTTAGAACAAAGACCCAAACCATTCTAGAGTAGTCATCTATTATTATGTTTAGGAGCACTCTTGACAACTCAATCAATGATTCCTAATGCCAATTCTCTCAACTCCTCACCTGAAATCAATCCAACCAACAGAAAACTAAAGACAGAAAGCAAGAACAGAATTTAAATGAAAGAAAAAACAGAAACAATCAAGACACAAACCAAACAATAGGCGCAAGATATACCCTGGTTTGGATTGCTTTAAAGCAACCCTACATCCAACCTTCAAACACCCCAAGAGCAATCTTCTTATTACCAAGGATGATCAGTACAACAGCTTGAGAAAAAACCTCATATTCTTCGAGTACAATCAACACTCACTCTCCAAGATTACAAGGCAGTCTTGAACACTAACCTTTCTCTCTAAATGAATGTTCACTCGGTACAATAGAATAGAATAGTAAAATCTATCCCCTTGCCCTCTATTTATAATAGGAGGCAGAACCCCAATGAAGACTTTCAAATATTTACAGTTTACACCCCCAACTTATCACTAATTACAGTTTGGGTTACAACTTCTATTTAATACCTCATTGGCCCTCAAAAAACACTGCCATAACTGATCTTATTTAACCTATACTCTAGACAACATTTTAACAATTCTCCACCATTGTCTTGAGTATACTTCAACCTTCATCCATCAAGCCTTGGCCTTCCAATAGATGAACTTGACTTGCTCTCATGGGTTCTTCCTGCTACACCTGATCACTCAAAGAACACAAACACATCAAAGAAACAAATCAATGCTGTAAAACATAACAATGGATCACCTTTGGATAAAATCAGCTGCAATAACTAAACCTGCAACTCTCATTAGATATTATCTACCTCCTCAAGGGTCTTCCTAATGAGTAACTTTTCCTAACATCAATATGATTGATATACTCCATGGTGGGACTAAAGACTAAGCCAAATGGACTGCCCATTGGTTGTTTCAACTCCTCCTACCTAGACTATATTTTAGGGTTCCTGTTGCATACAAAATGCAACATATACACCCTAAATGCATAACTTCCAGCTAGGCACACTCCACCATAAACCAAATCCATACATGATGTTACTCATTAATCCAAAGTGTCCAAACATTTTATACAGCATCACAACACAGTGAACCTTACCCGGATTGTCCTTAACTTTACTAAACTTCCTCCTAGCTCCCAAAACCGGCCTTTAGGATTTACCACTGACTTTCTCTAATGTTTGCTTCAAACAATCAGAACTACTCATCTCTACCTATCAGTCTACCAAGATATGCTTAAGACTAGGGTAACCTAGGCTGCCATAAGCTGTCATATTCTTATTCCAACCTCTATGCCTTATCATTCCAGCTTCTCCTCCTTCCAACAATCTCAAACACTGAATTACCACCTCAGCTACACCTTGAGATTTCCATTGGATAACTATCAATGAAGCTGCCTTACTCTTCCTAGGCATACCATTGAAATTGACACAGCTACTCCTATGCACTCAATTTTAACCCCTTGGACCATCATAAGAGACTCCAATTCTTATAATAGTTTGGCTTAGGAATTACTTAACTCATAGAGAAACCTTCTAAGCAATAAACCTTGCTTACCTTTCCCGCTAACCTCTAATCCCTTGGGCTACTCTATAAGATCACTTTTCTCTCTTAATTTTTCATGGATACTAGCTGATTAGTGACACCTATTTGATCCAAATTAAGCCTTCATGTGCTGCTATAACCAATGGCCATGTCTAGCCATTTCCCTAGACTTTTCCCATTTCCTAGCACTTCCTTAATTTACAAATAGACACTGCAACAGCACTCCACCCCTTTAACCTAAGGGATATTTCATCTAAGTCCAAGCCTCAACCCAAATTTACATGGCTCCATGCCATTCATTTGGACATGAGTGCATCACCTTTTCTTATACAAGAGGTTCTATATCCCAGTCTATCCTTAGCACTCAAGGCAGTGCATAAGCTTCTTAAACCCAGCATTCCATACCTCACTGGAGCCTAACTTAAGACCTATCACTACCCATCCTAGGCAGCACTCTAAACCTTCTATTCCCTTGCTCATTTCCTGCAAGATGATTCTATTTCCCTTTCCTTGCTTAATCCTGATTTTGATCAACATGGACTACACCATACAAGACAACACTTGCACACACCCTTTTCCCCTCATTGTTTACAAGGACGCTCACTGCAAGAGCCAAAACTATCTTAAAGACTAGCTTCCTCCCTCTCACAATTCAGCCCAAGCTTACACAATGAATCTGATCAAAACATTTTCCAGATTTCCCTATTGCTATATCCTGGTTCATAGGTTAGTTCAGGACATTCCCAAAGGTTTCTCTTTGCTGTTTTCTTTACACAGCATCCCAGATTCCATCCTTTGCCCTTGGAATCAACTAATTCCGTGTCCTATTAGTAGAGTTTTCCCTCATAGGTAAGAACCCTATCTTTAGGAGACCTAGGTATACCTATTACACAACTCTACACACCTAACCCTTCACACCAGAAGCAATTTCCAGCAATCTTCCTAATTTCCAGCAAGCTCATACGTTTGGGAATTCCTTAGGAACACACCATCTTCACTAGGTTCACCTCACCTAGCTCCACCATGAGACAAGGCCTAGATAGGTTCCCAAAACATCCTAGAAACTGATTTCTAATGGGATTTACTGATTTTGGAGACTTCTACATCTGGAGAGCTAGTCAAACTACCTGGTTTCTATTCCTATATACCTGCAAATTTTCCCCTCTCCTAATATCCCTAGCCTTAGATACTTCCTAGTCCTTGCTCACCATTGTGAGCCATCCTCAACAAATGACACAGCCTAACCTTATCATAGGCTATCCTTTAGTGGCTGCATCTTATCCACATATAAATGCAAGCATGCACCACATAACCTTCATTCTTGAGGGTTGCTACCATCTCTCTAAGAGATCCTTGCAACTCTTAGAACTTCAATTCTCAATATCTAATTATTCCTAAGGACATTAGGCTTTCTATTACAACAGGGATATATTTTACAACTTCTTAATAATCTGGAATAGCTCTACCATGCTTCCTATTCTCTACCATCTCCAATTCCCTCAACCTTACTTTGATGCCTAGACAAACCATTCCCCCCTCCACCATGACTCTATGGGTAAATACCCTTTTCCTATGAGAAGAACACCCTAACCCTAGGACCTATGCTATTTTTACTGCATACCTAGAAAAAAAAAAAACTATAGGACATCCGCACTCTCATAGCCAAAGCCACACATGGTGCTTGAGCATTCGAGGTTGGTTTCCTCCTGGGTTTCTTTCTTCCTATTTGGGCTGTTTCTCTTGAAGTGGCCCTCATCATGACAATGATAACACTTAAACTGTTTCTTGCCATTCTTAGACTTGCTTCTTGACTTCCCCTTTGATTTAAACTCTCTTTTCTCAGGTCTGCTTCTTGCTGTCAAAACATCACCAGCAGAACCTGTTCCTTCTAATTTCTGTTGCAACTCCTTAGAGTTTAATGCTCCAAAAACATCTTCTAGGGATAACTTTTCCCTACCATGTTTTAATATATCAACAAAGGTTTCATATGTTTTTGGCAAAGAATGCAATAATACAAGGGCTTTATCTTCTTCATCATACTTAATATCTATGTTCTCTAAATCAAGACATATTTTATTGAACTCATCTATGTGATTATTCAGTTTCTGCCCTTCTTGCATTTTAAATGTGAAAAACTTTGCCTTCAGATACAGCCTATTTGACAGGGTTTTTGTCATATAAAGACTATCCAATTTAGACCATAAAGCCTCAGCCGTTTCCATCCTTGAAACTTCCCTAAGAACTTTATCTCCTAAACTTAGAATTAGAGTATTATAGGCCCTCTTGTTGATTTCTTTCCGACACTCACTGTAATCCTTTTTCTGTTCTTCTGAGGCATTCTCAGGCAGTTTCTGTTCTACCTCTAAAGCCTCTTTTAATCCCAAATTTCCCAATAGCGCCCTCATTTTAATTTTCCATAGACCGAAATCATTTGATCCATCAAATTTCTCTATGTCATACCTAGTGGAAGAAGGTGCGGAAGCCATAATAGGGATTAAAACTAAAGATTTCTAGGGTTCTTGGCAATTCTTGAAAGGGTTCTTGGCTTTGATACCAATCTGTTATGTTTAGGAGCACTCTTGACAACTCAATCAATGATTCGTTTACACCCCCAACTTATCACTAATTACAGTTTGGGTTACAACTTCTATTTAATACCTCATTGGCCCTCAAAAAATACTGCCATAACTGATCTTATTTAACCTATACTCTAGACAACATTTTAACATCTATTATAGAAAGGAAATACCTAGCTCCACCATGAGCTAGAGTTTGACTAGGGCCCAATAAGTCCGAATGGACATATTCTAGTGGGCCTTTAGAGATATGGAGTACTTTCTTAGGGAATTTTACTTTCGCAAATTTTTCATAGATGCATGATTCACATGTATCTAAATTTGTTACCTTTCCGGAGCATAAGATCCCTTGGCTAACTAGTTCTCCAAGTCCTTGGATACTCATATGAGCCATCCTAAAATGCCATAGTTTTGTGTGCTCATAGGTCTCTTCTTCCCCTACAGCTACATTCCCACAAACTGTGGAAGCTATCATAACAAAAATTCCATTTTTAAGAACTGCCTTCATACATACAAAAGATCCTCTAGCTACCTTGAGAGTATCCCCATAGCCACGATAACTGTAGCCACTCTTAGCTAGCTCTCCTAGGGAAATCAAATTCCTTTTAAGGTCTGGGACATACCTTACAGATGACAGGGTCCTAACTGACCCATCAAACATCTTAAGCTTAATATCCCCAATCCCCTTTGTACCACACTCTTGGTTATTTCCAAGTAAAACCTTCCCCCATTAATGTCTTTATAATTCAAGAACCATTCTATATGGGGTGACATATGGAAAGAACGCCCAGAATCTAAAACCATACCTCTTTATCTGAATGTCTTGAAACCACAAGAGCATCCGAACTATCATAGTCAAACTCACAAATTGAGTTTGTGAATTCTGGTTTGCCTTTATCTGAAAAATCTTCCTTTTTCTTGGGGCAATTTCTCTTTATATGCCCTTCTTCATGGCAGCGGAAACATCTAAAAGTTTTCTTGCCATTTCTAGACTTTGATCGAGACTTCCCTTTAGCCTTAGTCTTTCTTTTCAGATCTATATCTAGTTGTGAGGGCATCCCCAGTTGCTTTCTTCATTTCTACTTTTTGCTGTAAATCTTTAGAATTTAGAGCACCTATAACATCCTCTAAAGATATGGTGTCCCTACCATGCTTTAGAATGTTTACAAAATGTTCATATCACTTAGGCAGTGAATGCAACAGAATTAGGGCCTTATCCTCCTCATCATATGATATACTTAAGTTTTCCAAATCGAGACACAATTTGTTAAAATTATCAATATGATTTTGCAGCTTTTGCCCTTCTTGCATTTTGAAAGAAAAGAACTTAGCTTTCAAATATAATCTACTCGAAAGAGATTTAGTCATATATAGGCTTTCTAACTTAGACCACAAAGCCTCGGTAGTTTCCATTTTAGACATTTTTCTTAGAACTTTGTCTCCAAGACTCAATATTAGAGTATTGAAAGCCTTTTCACAGATTTCTTGCCTTCTATTACTTGCTTCTAATATCTATTCATTAGTAGGAGTTTCTGGAAATAGTTTTTGGGGTTCTAAAGCTTCTTTCAACCCTAAGTTTCCCATCGAGGCTTTCATCTTAATCCTCCAAAGTCCAAAGTTGTTAGTGCCATCAAATTTTTCAATGTCATACCGGGCAACAGGGGCCGCAAAAGCCATAATAGACAATTGTTCTATAGGTTTCTAAAGATTCTATGGGTTTCTTGATAGTTTCTTGACTGGGTAACCTATGCTCTGATACCATTTTGTTGAAATCGAGTACTAATATGGCCCAAGAATCACTCAATGTTGTAATACCCCATGTTTGTATGAGTTTGCCACGTAATTTCGATAAGTTTAGAATACCGAAAAATTAGTTTGGTAGCAATTATGAGTACCGAATCAACTACAGGGAATGTCTCGGAGTGAAATTATTTAAGGAAAATGATATAGTCTCAATGAGCGTACCGAGATAGGATTTATGGTATCGAAAGAAATCAAATTGGGATCAGTTTTCTGTACAGTTAAAATGCAGCTGTCATTTAGGCTGCAAAATCGAATTGGCGTAGGGGGCTCCCGAAAAATCAACAGAACCCTGGGGGGGCTCTGATTTTGCGTAATGAGCAACCCTTCAGTGGTTTCGAGATGAAACAAAGGTCCCAAGAGGACGCAAAGGTGAAATCGTCTATATCGAGTAAAATTTAAAGTTATTAATTGTGGATTTTCAGTATTGTAATGCAAATTAATTTGAGATTTAAGGGCATAGTTGAAATAAGAAAATTACCCAAGTAATATTATGATAAAATTAAGGATTTAATGTGTATTTTTCTATAATTATTATAGTGTAATATATAATTATATATATAGTCATATGTGTGTGCGCGTGTGAGCGTGAATGGCCAATGGCCAGCTTCTGTGAAGCTTTAATGGCCGAGATTTTGGCTGCAAAATGGGGAGATCGTGGCAGCGAGATTTGAGGGTATGGCAGCAAGATTTGAGGAAATTTTCAGCAAGATTTGAGGGGAAAAATCTTAAGAAATCGTGGAGCTTAAGTCATGGCTGCCTATAAATTGGCAATAACTTTGGTCCATTGAGAGCAGCAAGCAAGTGGGAGATCGAGAGAGAGAGAGAGAGATCAGAGAGAGAGAGAGAGGGAGATGGCTGAAAACGGCCATGGCAACAGCAGCAAGCTGCTGTTCGGCGGCTAGGGCTGGCAATTTTGGACACAATCCGATTACACGGCACGACACGACACGGAGTTAAGTGGGTTAGGGTTGGGATTAATTGGGTTCGGGTCAACCCGTTTATGACACGATTATTTTTGTGTCTTAGGCGGGTCAACCCGTCTAACCTGTTTAGACACGAAATGACACATTTAATTAAACGTGTTAACGGGTTGACTCGAACACGTTAACCCGATTATATACGAAATGACACGTTTAATTAAAAGGGTTAGTGGGTTGATTTGAACACGTTAACACGATTATACACAAAATAACACGTTTAACAGGTGACACAGCACGACCCGTTTAAATTAAACGGGTTAAATAGGTTAACAGGTGACACGACACGACACGTTTAGTTAAACGGGTTAAACGGGTCGTGTCATGTTACACGTTTAATAAACGTGTCGTGTTCGGGTTTAAGGAATTTGACACGATTATTAAACGGGTCGTGTTCAGGTTAGCCTGACACGTGTTATACGTGTGTCTCAACACGACACAATTATGACCCACCAACACGAATTGCCACCCCTATCGGCGGCCATGGCCACGGGCCTCAAGCTTGAAGAAGCAGGGCAGCAGCAGGGAGGCCGGTTGCGGAGGCTAGCGGCGGCACAACAACAAAGAGAGAGCTCGTTGGACGCCGAGAGGCGGTCGGTGAAGCAAGGGGTGCGGCCATGGCAGCCCTGGCCGCAACTAGTTGCAGCAAGGCCGCAACCAACCGCGGCCGAAGGCAGCTGCGAGCAGCTGCTGCGACGACGGCGGGCATGGTGCGGACAGCAGCGGAGACGCGCGGTGGCGCTGGCAAGCGGCGGCGGCTGGCGGGAGGGCCGGGCGGCAGCGGCAACTGGTACGCGCTGTGCGCACATGGCAGGGGCTATTCGCGCAAGAAGGAAGAGGAAGAAGGAGGGGAAGAAAAGGAAGAAGAAGAAGAAGAAGAAGAAGAAAAAGAAAGAAGGAAAAGAGAAGAGGGAGTTGCAGATGCGGGAGCAGGGGAGCTGGAGGAAGAAGATGAAGTGGAGAAAGAAAAGAAAAAGAAAATAAAAGAAAGAAAAAGAAGAAAAATATGAAAAATTCTCAGAAAAATCCCGAAAAATAGGATTTGGATATTTACTAATATTCCGAAAATTTTGGACAAGAAAAATTGTTCGGGCACGCATTTCGAGGATATGACACGCATACCAAGGAAGCCAGAGATGCTAAGTTAAGGTGAGTAAAATTTCCATAAAAAAATCCAGAAATTCAAGAATAGTGTTTTATGAATTTTTATAGTAAAATATTTGAGGAAATAATTGAGAAATATTTAGTTTGGATTTATTGAAGAAAAATAGGAAGAAATAGAGAGAAAAAAATAAAGAAAATGCAAGAAATTATGGAAAATAGATTTTAATGTTTATTTAATAATTATGGTGATTAGGATGTTTTGAGGCTTAAGTGGAAGTGACTTGTGCAAATTTTGAGGTTGGCAAGCAAATCGAGACGATGCACGAATTTCGAGGCAGGGCACGAATTTCAAGATAAGTGGTACTTCCCAATTAAATTTAGTTTTATGAAAAAATGCTTGGTTTGTAAGTGATTTATGTTTAAAAAAAACCCGATCCTCGGGAATGCTTTCATCATATTGACATATTCCGATATGTATCCATCACGTAGATTGCATACATGACATGCTATGAAATGCATATGTACACGTTGATATCATTGATCACACGCATCGTGACCGTAGGGAGTACGAACTAGCACCGCTACTTTACCAAGGGTGCCCCCATACACCTCGGCTTCGAAAGAGGTGGCCGTAAAAATAGTAGGTAGCATGAGGGGTGCAATTGACACCTATGATGAGTAAGACATTGCATTCATGCACGAAATATGTTTTTTGTACCCTTACTTAGATGATTCATCATCTAATTTGGGCTTTGCCCCTGGAATATTTAAATGTTCCAGATAGAAATTGTAGCAAATACGAGGACGAATGAGGTATGAAATGGCACTTAGCATAATGCATGAAGAATGAAATGTACGTTATATAGCCCATGTATTTAAGTTATGCTACTTTGAAATCTAAATGTTTTGAAGAATGATGATATAAGATATGATTAATGTTAAGATATCAGGTTCGATCTTTGCTTCCACATTTGATGTGCATAATGATTCTCTTCAAGAAAAATGAATGGGAATTTTGGGACGGATTCGAGGAATAATGTGATTTAAAATTAGTTTGAAAGAAAAAATTTATTATCCCAAAATTGTCCCAAGTTATAATGCGTCAGGAAAGCGGGGCGTTACAAATGTTCTCACCGAAACTAATCACAACACAAGATTAAAACAAAAAGTAAATAATCAAATGAATTGAAAAGAGAAACAAGAAAGCAAACCACAATGCAGCACACCCAATTTACCCTGGTTCATGCCATAGAAATGGCACTACATCCAGCACTCCAAGAAGAGAACAATCCGCTAAGAACTTAGGAAATCAATACAAGAATCCCTCTCACTTGCTTTCTCTTATCTCTCGAATACAATCCTCATATGAAGACTCCAAGAACTATTCTCGAATACAATCACCCGATTTAAGTTTATGAAAGTTTGATTCTTGGTTTAAGTTTCGGGTGTCTCACAATAAGATGGTTACAACCTTTAAGTGCCGGGGGTCTCACAATAAGACAGTTACAAGCTTTTCCAGACAATTTTCATAAGGTAATATTTTGTGAAAAGCCTCCACCCATTAATTTTCCAATTGAAGACAAAATTATTCTTTCACCCTGCTTTTTCTTTTTCTTCTTTGTAATGAAATTTTCCACGAACAAGATTAGAAAACTACGTTCAGCATTAAAATCTAGCGTTTATCGATGCAACAAGATTCAGGGAAATTCAGTATTATAGATCATAGCTATTGATAAAACAAAAAAAATAAGAAATAAAATAGGTAAAAGTAAGAAAATATAGTTTATTGGCCCATCGGTGATAGCAGATACCAGCCTCCAATCCCTAATCTTCAGAACACAAGATGGAGTATTTAGGAATTGGATTCATAAAATTTGGGGAATCATAGTGGAAATGCATAGACATGACTAACCTTCCGGCATCTTCTGGACTGAACTCAACATCAACGCAGCCCAAGCTCCTGGCATACCTCACCATGCTCCGCGCAGTCTCGATCACCTCCCCTTTGGTCTTCCTCAGTTTGTACTTCATGTGAATTTCGCTGGTGGCAATGAAAGTATGGATACGCGGCCGCTTGGCGTACTTGACGGCCTCCCAGGCAGCGTCAATATCCCTCTTATTGCAGCGAGCAAGACCGCAGATGACGGGGACGTAACCGTTCTCATCGACGGCATTGCCGACCTCCTGAGCAATGATTTTGACGGCGTCGAGGTCGTCCTTGGAGGCAGCGGGGAAGCCGGCCTCAATGATGTCGACGCCAAGCTTAGACAGCTGGCGGGCGATGTCGAGCTTCTCCTTGCTGGTCATGGTGGCGCCGGGCGACTGCTCGCCGTCGCGGAGGGTGGTGTCGAAGATCCGAACATAGTGAGGGTCGGGGATCCGATTGGGGATGTACTCGGGGCGGCTTCGGCGGCCGCCAGAGGAGGAGGAGGAGTAGCAAACGATGACAGCGAATCGAGGAGGTGTAGATTTGAGGGAGCGATGAATGGCGGGCGGGCTGTTTTTGTTGGAGTAGAGAAGAAACCTAGTTTGGTTGAAGTGTGAAACGGATGTGAAATTGGGGCTTCCGAACAGTGAGGCCGCCATTGGTTGGTTGAACCAGAGAGGGAGAGAGGCTCGTGAATGATGATACTGAAACCCTAGTAAGGGAGATACCTCCAGGATAATGAAACGAAGATGGTACGATAAGAGGTTTATTATGGGTTTAACTGACGGGGAGGGATGGCAATTCAATTCAAGCGCAAGTAGTTGCAGGCGTCATTTCGGTCGGAAAAGGAGAATCGATCGGAGAAGGCGAATGGGTCACACAGACCTCAGGCGGTCTTCTTCACCGGAAAAGGTGGACGGTCGCGGTCGGCACGAAGTCGCACACGCCGTCGTATGAAAAATGATGGTCGGCCGTAACCGTGCCTTAGATCTGACTCCCGTAGTCCCCTGCCAGTGCGTAGAAAGGAGAAGAAGGGGAGAAGCCACCAGTGAGGAACGGAACAGGCGAAGGAGGAGGCCAATGGCGAGAGGTAAGAGGGGGAACGAAGGAACAGGGGAATAGACTAGGGTCGCCTGGTCTCTGCCGAAACCCTAGTCTAGTCTACCCAATCAACAATTAATAATTTATTATTACACATATCAATATCTATTTGTATTTGTACTTGGCAGACATATAATAGTTGAAATGTAATAGTTGTGTGTGCATATATATATATATAATATGTAAAATTTTTATTATCGAATTTATTTAATTAAAATATATTAAATACAAATTAATTTTATTTTAAATATTTTTTATATGACGAATAATTAATTAAAATATTAATTATATTTAAAATAAATTATATTAAATAATATTTATATTTTTATCGTGTGATTTTTTTTTTTTAAATTGTTAACAAGGGTAATGATCAAGTCGATCACCACCTACTACCACTACACTCTAGAAGTTATCTTGATTTTTTATTGCGACCCACGTGCACTACATGTGTTTGAAGATATGCATTGAGCCCCTACCCTTAGACCGCCTCACTTCACTTCGTTGTACCTAATATTTGGTCTGTTTGTTACAGTTTAAAAGTTACAATTTTTAGTTTTTAGCTTAAAAAAATAGGTACATAATATTTGTTTTAACTTTTAGAATTCTAATTTATAATTTCTACTAACTTTTAAAAGGGATAGAAGTTTACTTTTTTTAAACTATAATACCTCAATTTCTGATTAAACAGTTATATTTTTTTAACAATTTTATCCATATTTTTAATAAATAATTACTCTTTTGTTCACACAATCAAGAGTCTCTCTTCTTCACCACCATCTTCATTTCTAAATCTCTTATTCTCTCTCGTCATCTCCCTTTCTCTCTATACACTAATTAATTTTTTTATAATACTTAAAACTTATACATATACACTAATTAATTTTTAAATTATTAGTTTATAACTATTAAAAGTATTATGGATAATTATATAAAAATAAACTATTTTACAACTTATAATATCAAACACTATAATTGTTTAACAACTTCTCAGAAATTTAAACAAACAAGTTTACAATTTATTCTAAATTTTAGAAACTATAATCTAAGAAATTAAAAGTTACAATTTCTTTAATTAAACTACAACAAACGAGCATTAGCATGGAACTGCTCGCAGGCCGTGGCTTTATTTGGTTTGATGTTGTGGCTTTTCTTTCTCCTAATGCTTTTTGGGTTAAAGAACTTATTAGACCATTCATTCCACCCTTAGATGAGAGGGCTACTTTGCCAAGCATGTTTATGACCATGAATAAAGTTTTCTAAAATTCATTTAGACATTTCTTCGTTAACAGTACCGGCTTAATTAATGATCCTTTCCTCTTCAAGAGTTAAAAACTGTGGAAGTCCACGTTACAAACAAATGACAAAAGGTGACAATTTTGACCCAACGAGTAGGAGAGACCTTCCATGGCCGTATCACTCTCAAAAAACAAAATCATCAAGCTCATATCTATCTCTTCTTTTTTCCACTCTTCTTCGAAGGTGCAGCACCCGAGGTTGATGCAGCAGCAGCAGTAGCGGAAGGCTCTTGTTTTTTGTTCCTCCCGGGATGTCGGGGTACCAACTCTGCTATGCGGAGCATTAGCTGTTGCTCTGCAAACAATACCCACAAATATAAACAAACATGTGTCTAAATGACAAAAAGAAATGACGGATAAAGTATAAAGATGGCTGCATGTCCTCGGTGCCCATTGCAACCTTCCACTGCTAACCAGAAACACTTGTCAAGACGAAAAATTAATTATGCATACTTGTGCATGACAATCAAACACATCATTACTACAAACAATAAATTTATACAATATCTCTCTTCTTCCATCTTCTAGATCCCTATCCTTCCATCTTCCTTCCATTTTATGTTATTTTGGTGTCAGGGACCAAAACCAACGAGAATTAGTCAAAATGAACCTACCAATTTGGCAATATGATTGACCCCCGCCCCCACCGACCGCCCCCCCCCCCAAAAAAAAAATAATAATAATAATAATAAAGAAATAAGAAACAGCAAGGAAAGGATGAGAATAGGGTCGCACAAACAGTAGGCAGCTTGCAATGGAAGAGTACAATAGAACATAATGAGTGTGCATGCATTCAGTGTAACCTGTAACGCCAGTTTGGCGCTCCAACATGTCCTTACAGAATGATTAGTTGAAAACTGACATGAAGATATCGACATGTTTCTTTGGCATTCAGATATTCTACTTTATCATCACACTGGGAGCTAAATAGCATGCATATACGCATTGCAAACTATGTTCTTCTTCAACATCTTCCAGAAGACTTCTTAGGAGACTATGATTTCTTCCAATTCCACACATACCGTATGTAAAAAAATTTCTTCATCTTTGGATGTTTTTGATAGATGTCTTAATAAGCAGATAGCTTCTACTGTTGACCCATCAAGTACAAAACCAAATTGGTTTCTCTGTAACCTTTGCTTAAGTACCTCTCTCAGAGTTTGATAATGTGGCTCATTAGCTTGATTCCTTTATAATTTTCACAACTTGCACATCGATTTTATTCTTATCAATAGGCATGAAAGTGCTCTTTCTCGACTTGTTTGGCATCTTTTTGATTTAAAGATCACATTGAATAACTTTATTAACTAGCAAAAAACTAATTCATCCATATATTTTCATGTTTCTATCAGGATATTATCTAGCCCAATAGCTTTAATATTCTTCATTTTTTTCATAGCTTTATTTAATTAATTAAAAAAAATAACTCTACAGAACATGTAACTTCAATCTTCTTCGAAGTTACTAAGATGTCCAATGTATACTAGTTTATCTACTTTCATTGAAGAACTTCAAGAAATACTCCTTCAATTTCTCATTGATTGCCCCCCGCCCCCTTTACTAACACCTTTTGATCTCCTATAGATCGAGATGATTGGAAAACTAAATTTTATGCAACTGATCACACCAAGTACAATTAAGGCTTATGATGGTGATGATGATGATAGACACCATTGGAAGTTTTCTACTGGAAGGACCAATCATATAAGTTGGAGGACTACAATTATCATATTTAAGAAATAAAGAATTGAGGTCCTTAAAATATTTATTATACCACAATTACTAATCTAGGGCATTGTCTGTAAAAAGATAATGCAGGTCAAATGATGCATTTGAACAATTGATGGTACTATAGTGGCAAAGATTCCTTACTTGAAGGGATTGCTGGATTATATAAAGTTCCATCTTCCTTTTTCAGCAATACCCTCACTCTCCCTCGTTGCATGAAGTCACGTGGATACGCCTTATCAATCTTTGACCAGAAAGTGTATCACAAAAACATGAATCAGTTGAAAAAAAATATCATGATGCCACCAAAACCCACTTCAGGAAAGCTAAGAAAAGTAAGTTTCAAGGCCAATGAAGTATTTTGTAAAGCTTCTAGCAAATTTAATGAAACAAACCTCAATTGCGAATGGGACTTTAAGATGGTTGCAGCAATCTCCAATCTCAGAACAAGTAGGATTTTCACAAGCTTTGCTTGTGCTTATTCGCCTCCCCTCTGCTATTGTTTTCTTTGAATTTATGTAAACAGGATATAACACCATCCACTTCTTTATATTAGAGACTTCTCCATCCATGCCTCCTCTAAGGAAGATTATTTATGAGTCATCAAGCCAAGTTCAAACAAACACGCTAAAATAAACTCACAGAAAAAAATGCACAAAATCAGTGCATCATCTAACATGTATTATCAAAGTATAACATCCTCCTCAAAAGGTTGGAAGAACAAACACTTGAAAAGTAACGAGAGGGAAAATAAAATTCAAAAAATTATCATTAAGCATGAACTCATACAACAGCATCTGCTGACAAATAAATAAACAATGGATTATAGGCAGTTGAGCACTTGAGCTGGTTCACAGACGTTGATGATTGACAAGTAATACTTGACACACTTGTAGCATGAACAATTGCAGCAGTAGAAAGCAATAATATACACAACAAGAGTAAACTATTGAGCATATCAGCAGCTACTGTAGGAGAGCAACTGTACATAATAAACAATCACAGTGGTGAAGCAGCACAAAAAACTAGAAGACAAATAATGTAAAGCACACAAGTGATGTATAGTTGCAGTGAACACCAAAAACCAGCAGAATATGTGCCCATGTTGGAATGGTTTTGTGGTTAGCTCAGGGGTATGTCCTATCTGTTAGAATTGGGAGCACTGGCAGCCTTGTAATCCTCACAAGAAACTGATCAAATACCCCTCAACACACTCTCAACTCACCCGGCCAACAAACTACAACACATCAGATAATTAAAGAACAGAAATAAAAAAACATAAACAGAACAAGAAAGACAATCAAACCACATGAGGAGACGCCAGTTTTTATCCTAGTTCATGCCACGTGAATGGCACTGCATCCAGCCTTGAATAGTATAGAATTTTTCCTCTCTCTCTCTCCCACGATACAAGCTTTCCCAAGAATGTACAAGACTATTCTAACTCACAACCTTCTCACTCTCTTGGCTCTCGTGAAAACAGAAAGAGAACATGCGATTCTTAGACCCTTAGCCCCCCTGCCCTATTTATAGAAAATAGGGTGATATTTCCTAGAGCCGGTTATGACATTATTGGATTTGCCCTCCACTAATAACTAATATTACAAAAGTGCCACCCACCTGTCAACTACCCCATAACTACATACAAAATACTGTACATAATCCTATCACTAACTCAAGACAATCTTCAACACTATCAGCTCATTTTTTCTGTCAATATATCTGGAAATCACTTTCTTCTCAGAGCTTTGGTTGTTGCCGGTATATGCTGCCAATGAGAGAGAGCGGGAGTCCAAAGGAAAGTATTCAGCGGCAGTGTCTCACAGCAACAACCAGAGCTCTGAGAAGAAACTGATTTTCTGTCACACAGACACTCAAAGATTGCAAAGTGCACCTTTTCCATTTGTATTCGGCAGAATTTGAAGAATCTATGTGAATCTCTTCTATTTCTGTTCAATTACCTTCAAGATCTCATAATCCCCAATCTCATACTCAGAAATCAGATCACAAACTCAGAACAAATCCATGCTATCCAAAAAAGCACACTCAAAACGACCATGGAACTCCAGATATGCGAGAGACCATGAATTTCAAAGAAGAAGTTATATGGTCCAATTTGAAGAAGAAACCCTAGATTCAAGGAAGATTAATTATCTACATCCTGTTTGAGTGCATCAGTATAGTCAATCAGGCAGTCCGTGCATAGCCATGTTCTTCCGAAAACAAAATAAGTTTAAGCATCATAATCAAACGGGTCTAACCGCCGGTCTGATTTTAGGCTGAGGTTGGACTGGTGTTAATTTTTTTCTTTATCATACTCCAGCCTTGTATGTGGTATACGATTCAATGTATTTACGCTTGATTGAATTGGTTCCTTGCATGGTGGCATTCACTAATAGGAAAAACTGACTATGTTACTGTTCAATTGGTTGAGAATCACTCTACCTTCCTCGGTTCTCTCTCTTGTTCTGTGACTCCATATGTTGTATCAATAATCGTCTGATATTTAATACCGTATCCAAATTCTCCATTTTGTCATTTTATCCTGGAATCTATAGCCTCTATCTTCAATCCTGGAATCGTTAATTCTGTTCAAGCATCATTAGTTCCACTTAATCTTATTATGCTTTTAGATGTTCAATAATGTTTTTGGATTTGATAACATGTTTGACTACTCAGAACATTTAAAGCGTCTACAAATCTGACCTATTATGAGGATGATTTATCCAAATTATGGATTTCCTATGTCATTTTTCCTTAAAATTTTGGTTGCAACTGGGTGACAGTATTGAGTTGCTTTTGTGAGATATAGTTTTGGACCTTCATGAGTTGTAAGTTGTTTATATTATAATCAATAACCAGATGCATTATATTTCTCCACCCTCATGTGGAAGGGGATGGAAGCCAAGTAGCTTCTATTTTGTTTTGGAAACAAAAAGAGGAAAATTAACACTGTTAAAAACAGTCCATTAGATATTACATTCTTTGGATCTCAAGTTAATAGATATTAGCGGTGTAGCACAGGTAGATCAGAGAACAGGTTCGAGATAAAGAGAGAGGAAGTAGAAATTCTTTCAGTACCCAATTGGTAGGAGCTCAATAATATTTCAATAGATGGATAGTGAAAGAAAGGAAGAAGAGAGATGTTCCCTGCTTCTTCCATCTGCTATTTTTTTTTTCCTGACCTGTTGCTGCAGTTTACTCCTGCTGCGGCTGCTGAGGCATTTATTCTAGCTTTCTATTAATGCATTTTCTCGAGCTACATTAGTTTGATATCAGAGAAGGATTTTATTTTCTTAATGTTGAAGTTTGAAAAACTTGATGTAAGTTACAGGAGGGCATTGACGCAATCAAGAGGCATGGGAGTAGCAAGGAGATGATAACTATTAAATAACATCTTCACTGAATCTTGATGTGTTTTGTTCTTATTATCAAGTTTGGCGTCTCAATATATAACTTTAATGGTAATATATATCTATATGTTAAGGCTGATTTTAGAGGATTTCCATGTGTTTCAAGAATCTTATCAAGCCTATAACACTTGTTAGATATAAAATAATATTAGGTCTCAAAATTTTGAATAAAATTTGATTGTTTTAAGTACAAAAAGTTTTCTTTCTCCCCCATCTTTGTATTCTCTTTATTATTTCTTGTGCCTTTCCCTTCTCCATCTCCTTCCCTTTCTTCTCTCCTTCCTCTCAGGTTCTTTTCCTCTGTTTCTTTGGGACTGGGAAGAGGTTACTTTCCTCCGTTTTTATCCTTGTCTTCTCTTGCCACTCCCTCCTCCCTTCTCTTCCCTCTCTTCTCTCCATTCCTGCAGGTTCTTTCCTCTCTGATTCTATAGTTTTCTCCTTCTCTTTCTTTTTTTTTGGGGGGGCAAATTCGTCTCCTCATTCTTTTCTTCCATTGCCGCTCAACTACTTCTTGTCTCTTTGCTGCTTCAGTTGCCAGCCCCCCCCCCCCACCCCTTCTCTCTCGTTATTCTCAATTTCTGCTAGTACTTATATGTTATACTTTTACTGTTTCCCTGTTTTGCATATCCAATGAAGCATGGATAAGGCTGTAATCAAATCGAGCCGAGCGGAGCTTGGCACAACTTAGGCTTGGCTCGATCTATTTTACTAGAGCTCGACTTGAGGTCGAAATCTTGTTCGAGCTCGGGTTCATTATATTCCTCATGAGCTTGAGCTTGACTCACTTAAAATTCATTTAGATCCGTTCGCGAGCCAACTCGAGCTCGGCTCGTTTAAAATTTGTTTAGATCTGTTCGCAAGCCAATCTCGAGCTCAGCTTGTTAATTTTAAGCGATCTCAACTCGAGCTTGACTCGCTTAAAATTCGTTTAGATCCGTTCACGAGCCGAGCTCAGCTCATTTAAAATTCGTTTAGATCCGTTCACGAGCAAAGCTCGAGCTCGCTTAAATTCGTTTAGATTTGTTCATGAGCCAGGCTCGAGCTCAGCTCATTTAAAATTCGTTTAGATTTGTTCGCGAGCCAAGCTCGAGCTCGGGTTGTTAATTTTAAGCGAGCTCGACTCAAACTCAGCTCGCTTAAAATTCGTTTAGATCCGTTCACAAGCCAAGCTCCAGCTTGACTCGACAAGACAAAAGCTCATTTATGAGCTCGAGTTTAAACTAATAATAAAATAAAACTCAAATTAAAATAACTTTTCTTATATTTGGACTAAAATAAGCATTAAAATAACTTTATTCAATGCTGGAATATAAATGAGATTAAGAGACAAATTATACATAACTAGCAGTCTGTGCAAACATTATAGTCACATAACTAGCAGTCCTAACACAATTTTGTATAAAACTAACATATGTATATTTAAAATATTAATTCCAAAAAATCTTTTAACATTCATCGAAAAAAAAAAAAACAATGTTCAGAGATTTGAAAAACACTGTTGGGGTTGCATTTGGAGTTTTGAGAAATACATTTTTATATAAATAAAAAATTAGAATCAAAATAAATATATATACAAAATATACGAATCAACAAAGAAAATAGTGGGAAAAAAAACTTACCAGTCTGTGTGAACAGTATTCAGATTCGGTGAAGTGTGTATTCAGATTCGGTGCAAAAAACTCCAAGGCGACGAACGGAGGCTGAACTGGAGGTGGCGACGACCGGAGGCTGATCTGGAGGCGGCGAGGACGACGACGACCGAAGACGGAGGCGGAGAGGCGGACGACGACCGGAGACCGAACTTGAGGCGGCGATGACGACCGGAAGCAGATCTCGAGGCAGCAACGACCACCGAAGACGGAGGCGGAGGCGGTGGGGCGACAACGAGGCGGAGGGGGCGACGACGACTGAAGGCGGAGGCCGAGGCAGATCTAGATGCGGCGCTGCGACCGGCGGCAGATCTCGAGGCTGCGACGACAGCCGAAGACGGAGGGGCCGACGGCGGGAGTTCAGAGAGTGAGAGAGGGGGGGGGGGGAGTTTAGGGTTTTCAACTTTTCGCAAAGAGGGAACTCGGAAATGAGAATTTGGGGGCGAGGGGGGGGATGGGTTTGGGAGCATTTTAATTTTTTTAAATATTTTGTTATTAAATAAAAAATAAATAATTTATAAAAATAATATTAATAATTATTTAATTGATAAAAATTAAATAATTTAATATTATAATAAATGATAAAATTATTTAAATTATGATAATTTAAATTATAATTTATGATAATCATCTAACATGATAATAGAATAGTTTAAATTATTTTATCAAATTAATATTTATTTAAAATTTAATAATTATAATAAATTAATTTTATATATTGTATTCTTTTTAATATGTTTCTAATTTTTAATATATGGTATTATTAATAAATAAATAATATATAATTAATTATAATAACTTAATAATTATATTCGTACATTTACATAATTATATTAATAATTATTTATTAGTTATAATTAACAAAAATAGATTTAATAAACAAAATTATAAATATAACCCTAAACACAAAAAAATCAGAAAAATAAAAAAAAAGTGAAAAGATTTGATGGGATCATAACTAATATTAACATAGACGGATATAGACTTAAAAAGTAACTAATATGAATAATTATATTCATACATTTACAGAATTATATTAAGAATTATTTATAATAGTGTTAGTTAAATTTTAATAATTATTTATTAGTTATAATTAACAAAAATAAATTTAATAAAAAAAATTATAAATATAACCCTAAACACAAAAAAAATCAAAAAAATGAAGAAGAAGGGAAAAGATTTGATGGGATCATAAATAATATTAACATAGACTTATATATACTTAAAAACTAACTAATATGATAAACATTGCAAATGACGAAAAAAAATCTAAAATTTCGTAACTTTTCTTTATTTCTATATAAAAAAATTTATGAGATTAATAATACTGTGCATTTGTTAAAGTTTTAGAGATTTTGAAAATGAGCAAAAGAGGGATCTTAAAAATTATAAAACGTGTAGGGATTTAATTATTTATTTTTATATTTTTGGGTATTTAAACAAATATTAAATAAAAATGTCACAAAAATAATTTAATGCATACAAATGAAAATATAAAAATAATAAGATTAGCTATGGGAAATGTTTAATAAAATATATAAAAAATAAAATAATAATTTGTAGTGTTTAATATTCGATTCAAAATATATATAAAAAAAACGTCAACTTTAGTCTTCTAATCTTAATTCCTAAACAAATTAATTATACCACAAATTCAAAACTTAAAAACATATGAAAAACAATATTCTTGGATAACTAAAATGTAGATTGTACAAATATAAAAATATTGGAGTATTAGTCTCACTTACAATTTAATGTTTTAGTATATAAGGAGAAAGATAAATTTTATTATGATATTTAATAATTAATTAATAAATATATAACATGACAATGTAAGTGTTTGATTAATCAAACACGATGCATTTATTGATGGTTAACCTACTAAAAATAATAACTTGCATTTATTGATTCAATTAATATATATGTATTTGACCAAAAATTCTATAATTAATTTAATTAATTTTTCTTATGTTTATATATATCTAAATCTAATTAAATGTAAATATAATATACGATATATTTTTATATAAACAAATATTACGAAACTAAGTGTATATTATATTTTTATATAAAAATATATAGCATTAATTGTCGACTAAATGTGCTTAGTTTAATGGTAAAAAAACTATTCAAAATATACAAATCTAAATATTGTAGGTTTGAATCATCACAAAAATAGTATATTTTTTTCTGAAATTGTAATGTTTTGATATTTATTTACTTGTTGACTTATTTAAAAATTATACATATTGATATTCAATTTATTATATAAAAAGTCATGTGGTTGTCAAAGAGATTATTTTTAATATAATGTTAATATTTTTATAAGATTAATTTATATAAAATTGATATTATTTAGTCATTAATTTAAAGGAATAAAGCATTATTTCTTTATATATTTTATTTTATACATATTGGCATATTGTTAAATTTACATAATTAACTTTAATTATTAACTCAATTCATTTTATTCACGAGCTCATAATCAATCTAGCTCGCGAGTTCATTTGAAAGCCAATTGGCGAACTTGATAACAAATCAATTATTGAGCCAACTCATGAATCTACTATTGAGCCAGCTCACGAGCATACTATTGAGCTAGTTCACGAGCTTTGTTTATGAGCTAATTTGTTGAGCCAATTTGTGAATTAGTTCGCAAGCTTGTTTACAAGCTTACAATTGAGCCAGTTGACGAGTCCATTTGTCGAGCCAAATTGCGTGTTGCAGGGGCGAATCCAAATAGGTGGGATGGGCTAGGGCTGAGCAAAATTGGAGGTGGGCTGGACTAAATTAAGATTGGGCTACTACTAAAAAATTAAAAAAATTACATTACAAAAATAAATTTTGTTGTGGGCTGCCTTGGGCTTTATCCCAAGGCAGCTCACTACTAAATCTACCCTTAGCGAGTCAGTTTGCGAGCTTTCAAATGAGCCAGCTCTTGAGCTAACAAGCTGAATATTGGGTTGCTATAGCTCGGCTCGTTTAACTTTTGAACTTTAAATCCAAACTCAAGCATAGCTCGTTTATGAATTAAGCCGAACATGAACGAGTTTTTTTCGAGCCTAACGTCAAGCGGCTCGTCTCATTACAGTCCTAGGCCCAGACACGTAGGCAAAGAGTTGAATGCAATGTCTGTGTAGTGTCATACACGAACATGGCGACCGACACACGTGTCCGACATGGTATTTTAATAAAAAATAATTAAAATAAAAACACGCATGTCTAACATCCGTTTCTGTAGCCAAGCACCGGTCACCATCCATGATAGATTTTGACTATTGGAATCGTCTTGGTTTAGTGATCCATATACCAAAATATCAACACTATCCGACGGCTGAATCTCACAAAATCTGGAAATTAAATTTTAGGAAAAAAATGGTCGTTTCTGTCATCGATCGCCAACCATCGTCCATGGAAGATTCCATTATGACGATCATAACCGACCATTAGGATCACCTTGGTCTTGCAACCCTACATAGCCAATAACCACAAACAATCAAACTGTTGGATTTCACTAGGTCTTGGAAATTATTTTTTTTAAAAAAAAATCTCAAGCGCTTACCTTAAATGGGAGAACTTCTGTCGTTTGCGTTTAGGACGACAGTTAGTTACCTAGAGAAGACAGAAGGTACTGCCGGATGAAAAGAATAGGGGGTGAGCCGAATGACAGCGACTGTTGGCCGAAGAGAAGAGGAAATAGAGACTCAGGCGAGAGGGAGAGAGGAACAGATGAAGGCGGCGACTACTGCGTCTGCTGCTAGGGTTTCCTCTCCCCAACCTGACATTTTATATCCCAAACTGAGCGGGTCGGGTTAACCCAACCTTTGAAAAGAATATCATGTATATTTATATATATTATTCCTATTATATAATATAAAAAATAATTATAAAGTAATATGTATATAAAAAAATATTATATATATTGTGGTGTTTCGCATCCATGTTGTGTTGCATTTGTGTTTCCATGTAATGTTAATCACTAGACTATTAATTTGATTCTGTAAAATTATTTACATGCTACTAAATTATTAAGAGTTAAATGATAAGTTTCTAAGGTTCAAAATGTATTTTTAAAATAAATTTATTTATTTTTTAAATATAATAAAATCATCAGATTCTTTTTGATAATTTTGTCAGTTTAAACATAATATACGATAACTAATAAAAATGAAAAATATACCAATAACAACGATTCTTTTTGTTTTTTGGTTTAAAATCAATTAAGAATGATGTAATCCTAAATCCAATTTTATATCTGGCTCATTCAATCAATTTAGATGATCAAATTTAATTATCATGTGACATTATATTAGTTTATATTAATCTTTTCAATCTACTTATATAAAAAACACACACAGTAAGATATGAACAAGATAGGATAATTATTATTTTTTGGAATTACCTTAGTGATCAATAAGGAATGGTAGACAGATTGTATTTTCAGGTTCGAATCTATTTCTTTACACAATCATCGTAGATCAAACTCAATTTATTTTTTTTACTAAAAATCGCGAGATCGAACGGTGGAGTCTCTGTAAAGTAGGACATCTCAGGATAATTATTATTTATTTGTTATATCATTATTATGTTTTTTTATGAGTATAGTGACAGACTTAACATGGGACGAAGACTAGGTCTTATTGAGCTTCATTATTTGTATGAATTACTAGTATAAATAAATAAATTCGAGCTAAGAGATTACTGTACATGTAACGAAAATGAATGAATCTAAATAAAGACCGATTATTGTAATGCAAAAGAGGCTGTGATAAAACGCACGCTCATCCGTATATATTACATTAATTTAATATATATACACATGGATAGGGGTGTGCAATCGGTTATAATCGAACCGAATTACCTAAAATTTTCTAACCGAACTGAACCGACCAGCATATAATAACCGAACCAACCAACCCCACTAACCGAACCCAAACTAACCGAAAACTAAAACATGGTAACCGAACCGAACCGAAAACCAAACTAACCTAGCCTATCGAAGAGATTGAACGTCTGTCGTCACCGGCCACCAGGTGGCCGGCCAGTGATTCCAATGATTGGAACCAATCATTGGATTCCCCCAACCACAACGATTCATATATCTAAAAATAAGTTTGATCGGACGGTTGAATTTTTGTAGATCTAAAAATCTATAGTTAAAGAACTCTTAATGCTTCTGGAAAAATAGAAGTTGGAGAGCAGAAAACTTACCGAATGGCAAGCACGGTGGTGAAATCAGAGGAGAAAGAGATGCACACGTAGGCATTGAAGTTGGCGTTGTTGTGTCGAAGGTCCAAGTTGGCGTCGATGTTAGAGCGGAAGCATCGAAGGTGGTTGCTTCGACGGAAACAACAGTCAATGTCGGAGATGATGGCGACCGAGAAAATGAAATGACCAAGGATCGATTCTGTCGTTCCGCCTTCTGGGTCTTCTCAATCTTCTCTTTGATCTACCGTCTACAAAGCCTCGAAGTCGAAGAGCCATCATCTTTGCCATCGGCGACGGCAAGAGATGGTGGAAGAAGATTTGGTATTAGAATGAAATGGCGAGAGAGCGAGAGAGAGAATGACGAAGAGGGAAGAAGAGACGAAGAGGGAAGGAGATCTGGGCATCTGGGGTGTCGCGCTCGCGTGAGGGAGGGGGGTTCACGGTTCAGTTCACGCAGGCCGGGGGGGTTATTACAGCACTCCACGGTTCGATTCGATTTTCGATTATTTTTACTAAAATAATCGAACTGAACCGATTAACCAAATTTTTGCTAAATGAGTAACCGAAATCGAACCAATTATTATGACTAACCGAACCGAACTGACCGAACCAATCAGTTCGATTCGATTAAATCGGTTTACCCGATATTTTGCACACCCCTACACATGGATTGGAGTAAAAACAATAATAATGATTTAACATTCAATTTTTATTCAACAATATGGTCGGTCGGTCCCCCTCCACTTTTATAGGAAACTTCACTTACCCCCGCTGGGCCACACAAAGTTTATCTGGCTGGAGGCCCAACTGATTTTGAGCTGTCCATTCCAATTGATTATTGTTTTATTTGCCTTAATCAAATTATTATTTATTGATTAATTCATATAAATCCCGTACATTTGTCTGCTTCATTTGGAATCTAAGGATTAAATCAGTTCCAATGTTTAAACCATGCAATCTAAATGGTAAGTTTGGAAATTGTTTTTTTTTTAAATTTAAATTATATTAACATGAAAATACATCTTATTATATGATTAAGTATATGTAAAAAAATTATTATTATTTTTTTACCAAAATACCTATCTTTGATAAAAATAATTGGCTTATCACATGCTAAGTCAATGAAAGAGACAACCATTTAGGTTAAAAAAATAAAGATATGAATATAAAAATGTCATTTTTACTTCGTGATCTCTAAAATGATAATTAATTTCTAAAATAATTTTATTATTACCTAAAGATTTATTTTATTTAAACTTTTATTTTAAAAATATAAAAAAAAAATTGTTATCCACTAAAGAACTTCACTCGAATTTGTTATTTTTTTTATATACACAAAACACGAGCTACTATAAACAAATATAAAGTATTGATATGTAAAGATCCATTGATAAAGTAAATTTTTTTTTAAATCAAGCGTTAAATTAATTAAGTGAGAGTAACTAATAGACAAGGAAATAAAACTATGATCGGCAACTATCTCCTCTTATTTATATTTTTTATTGACGAATTAAGATCATAGTATATCCTTCGTTTATCTTCTCTAAAAACTAAAAGATAAACTGTGTTAATAATAAGATTTAAAGTCATGTCTTTCAACAATAACTAATTTTTAAAATAATTTTACTATTACATATATAACAAAAGGGGGGAGGGGACAGAGAGTAAATGGAAGCAAACAAGCTTGAAGAAACCGTCAAGGGCTTCTTTCCGCCTCTCCCCTAAACAAAAGCTTTAGACAGTTGGCTCTCTTTTTCACGGCCCCTTCTTCCACCGCTTTTCCCCACCGTCCGCTCCCCCCACCTCTCTCTCTCTCTCTCTCTCTCTCTCTCTCTCTCTCTCCTTTTGCACTCGTATATATACGCAAATAGGAGAGAGACAGAGAGATCTCTCTGTCGAACTTCTCTCTTTGTTCTGCTTACCCGTTTCCTCCTATTTTTTGAGCCCTAACGAAGAGAAAAGAGAAAGCGAGCGAGAGAGGGAGGGCGAGAGAGAGACGCACACCCACACACACACAGAACAAATACAGGTAACGCCTTCAATTCCGCTTCTTGATCTGCCTTTCGTGCCCTATTATTCGCGTATATTTGGTTATTCTATTATCACTTCTTTCGTCTCTAAATTCGCTCTCGTGCTTTTATGGATCTTCTCGTTCTCGCATTAATTCTTGAGTCATTCATTTCTTGTTTTTTCTTGTTTTATTGCAATTTTTGTATGTGTGGGTGGGTGTGTTTAGTTGTGTTTTCTCGATAAACGGTTTGAGATCAGATCATCTGTCTTTCTTATGGATGATAAGATTGTTCGCCGTGGTCTATTGGTGAGAGTGATGGGTCACTCTTGAATTTTTGTTTTTTTCTTCTTTCTCTGGTTTTTTAACATTTGAATTACGAGTCTCTTGATGGATTCTTGAATTTATGAACTTTTGCATGTTAATTTGATTAGGGTTCTGTTTGCAAGTTAACGTGTACATCGACCTTATGTTCTAAACTTCAAATATGCTATGATCTCTCGGGCATGTAAAATTGTAATAGCTATTTGAAAGTTAGGTCATAATTAATATTATTTTCTATACTGTTGTAATAAATTTTTAGTAGTTTATTTTCCACATATCCTTGAAAATCTGGCTATTGCTCTCTCTCTCTCACTCTCTCGGGGCAACATTTCTGTGAAACAACAGGCATTTCAAGAAGAAACTGTTCTATAATATGAACACTGAAAACAACAAAGTCGGTGCCGATTCCATCTGTTTTCCAGCGGAATTTGAAAACCAATATGAATCTCTGCCATTCTTGTTCAATTACCTTCAAGATCCCACAAACCCAAATCTCATAGTCAGATGCTATATCACAAACTTATAACTTATTCATGCTACCAAAACATACACACTCAAATTGATCATCAAACTTGAGAAATCTGAGATACTAAGAATTTCAAACTTCAAAGAAAAAAAATCTGATCTGATCAGAAGAATGCAAACCCTGTACTCAAGGAAGGTTTATTCCCCATGCCCTATTTAACTCTTGGTTTCCTATTCACTGATGGGGTTGACATTCTTCACCAGGCTTAGGAATGGCTTTTACCGCCAGGAAGTATCAGTTGGCTGTGGACAGTTATGTGTTGCTTAACGAAAACTGATTTGATGCTTTGAGCAGGCAGTTGATTTTGGGTGTCAAGATCAGGTTAATGTGTCATGTATGGACTCATAAATCAATCTATGTGTTGGAGATCACCATGGTGGATTAGGACAATAGCGTGAACAATGTCTTTGGATGCATCAGTATAGTGAACTGAGTGGTGTGTGCATTGTCAGTTATTTTTGAAAGAAAATAAGTTTAAGGTTTGTAGTCAAATGAACATAACCTCTAGTTTAATTTGGGCCGAGTTTGGACGGGCAATGAGGTATTAAAGTTATTAATGTACTGGGTTTTTTCATGTCTGGTATCTGATCAATCCATTTATGCTTGATCCAGTTGGATCCAACCATGGTGGCATCCATTTCCACCCATTACAATTCAACAGGCAACTAAGTATTTTACAGTCCAACTGGTCGATGATCACTCTACCTTCCCTCTCTCTCTCTCTCTCTCTCTCTCTCTCTCTCTCTCTCCATATATTGTATTGATAATCATCTAATCTTATATGCTGTCTAAAATTCTATTTTTCCATTTCCTCCTGCGATCTGTATCCTCTCTCAAATCCTGGAATCATTAATCTGTTGATGTGTCATTAATTCCATTTAGTCTTTTTGTGTTTTTAGATGCTCAATAAAGTATTGGATTTGATCACATGTCTGACTTCTTAGAATTATTCGAGTGTTCAAAATTCAGATGTATTACAAGGAAGATTTGGTCAATATGGTCGAGTGATGGACTCCCCATGTTTCCATTGTATTTTTCCTTCAAAATTTGGTTGCATCTGTGTGGCTGTCTTGAGTTGGATATTGTGAAATGTAGATTTAAACCTTCACAAACTATATGTTGTTGATGTTATAATTGGTAAGCAGATTTGTTATATATTCTCCATCTATTTTCAAAGGGGATTAAAGCAATTAGTTCCAATTTCATTTTTTTGGGGGTAAAAAGTGGCTGGCACATGAATTATGCAAGGTCCCTAAATCATTGGATGAAATATGTGAGGGCTTTTATGAAAATGGTAGAAATTGGGGAGGGGCACCTCTAAAATTGAAAAACCTGATTGTAAAATTTAGTATATTAAAGGATAGTTTTTTTGGTTTGACCTATTTTTCAAACACGTTCTTTTTGGAATTGGCTTTAAATGATTGCTGTTGGGGAACGTTAAATTGTTATCGAAACTTTTTCTTCAAATGAATATTGGAACTTTGATTTTTAAGTTTCTCAATGTGCAGTTTGAGTGAAAGTTGAACTTTATCTTTATGGGACTGTGATCTATTGGTTGTGATGTTTATTTTCTGCAGTTTTTTAATTTTCTATATTTTATTAATTCCCCAGGCACATGCTCCATCTCCTGGTTATTTTGTCCATCTGCAGAAACCAAGTGCCGTGGACGATCTTTATTTGAGAAAAAAAAATCAAGGATGCGCAAGTGGTTGTGCTGTGTTTGTCAAGTAGAGGAGCCCTATCAGTCAACTGATAACGAGCCTTTCAAAAGTCCAGCGAACCATAATGATGGTATGCTAGTCTGACCGGTATTTGTGTTTAATATTGGCAATGGAGTTGTTTCAGTTGATTGATTTGTTTTCAATGAGCATCTTTTAAAGTTTTTTGATGGATACAACTTTTCTTTTTGTTGGTTGAATGGTTTGGGCCATTTTTTATGTCTAGATGATTGATTTGATGCCAACAGAATAATCTCTCATGTGACTGGAATTATAGATGTTGGGTGGGTGACAGTAATAAGAATTTTGTTCTTTAAAATATTGGTATTTGATCTTTATACATTACATGAAGCTTTTGATATAAAAGATAGAGTTGTGCCTAGGAATATTATTTTGCACATCAACTATGGGTTAAGTGGGCATGCCTTAGTAGCAAAGTGAGGTGGTTCCTTAGTGATAGAAAGGTCAGAGGTTTGAGTTGTGGAAGTAACAACATTTTTGTAAAGAAAAAAAAAAAAAAAGGATAGGGAAGGACTGCATACAAATATGACCCTCATCCAACCTGTGCAAAGTGGGGAATTTTGTGCATTGGCAACACCCTTTATGTTAACAACAACCATAATAACAGCATATCCAACCTTTATCCCACTATGTGGGGTCGGCTACATGAATTCTAGACTTCCATGTATTTCTGTCTTTTGTCATATCTTTATTTAGGTCCATACACTTCATATCAAACTTTAATGTCTCTCCCAAAGTTTTATTGAGTCTGCTTCTACCTCTTTTTTTGACTAATTGTTCCATTTCATCAACTCTCCTCACAGGAGCGTCTCTTGGTCTCCTTCTCACATGACCAAACCATCTTAGTCCAGTCTCTCTCATCTTCTCCTTGATTGGCACTATTCCTACCTTATTACGAATAACTTCATTTCTAATTTTATCATTTCTTGTATGGCCATGCATCCATCTTAACGTCCTCATCTCCGCCACCCTTGTCTTTTGCTCATGCTGGTATTTGACTGCTCAACATTCTAAATCATACAACAAAATTGGTCTTATAGCTGTCCTATAGAATTTTTCTTTCAGTTTTAATGGGATTTTACCATCACATAACACCCTCGATGCATTTCTCCATTTTAGCCAACATGCCTTAATTTTATGTGTGACATCCTTGTGAATTTCTCCATTTTTTTGAATCACTGATCCCAAATATCGAAAATGGTATTTTCTTTGTAAGATTTGGTCTTCCAATTTTATTATAACATCCTCCACTTTTGCATTCTTACTAAATATACATTTCTTATATTCTGTTTTCTTTCTACTTAATTTAAATCTCTTAGATTCTAAATTGTTTCTCCACAACTCAAGCTTAGTGTTCACTCCTTTTATTTCATCCACCAACACTATGTCGTCTGCAAATAGTATACACCATGACATCTTTGTCTGAATATATTAGATTTTGTTTGATGTTTGTTAGTTTGCCCTTGTAAAATAAGATTTTCTTTCTCTTCCTGTTCCTTTAATTAACCATGCACATAATGACAAACTCTAGTTATGTGCACGATAAAGTTTGAAAAATGGGAAGAAAAATCAATAATTAATATATCAAAAGATTATTAATTATTTAAGTTTTAACAGTGTTGTAGAATTGATTCAAAATTGAAATTTCAAATGTCAAATTGATAAATTAAAGTTGTAGAATTGATACACTAGCTAAAATTTGCTAATTAACCCTAGCCTTTACATTTATCTCTTGAAAAGAAATGGGGACAGAGTCCTCAAATAGGGGAAAGAGGGTGCAGGAGTTGGTGAAGTTTGTGCAGAGATAGGCCAACATTTTTTTCCTTTGGTGTGTAAAGCAAAGATTGTAAGACAAGAAGTTGGGATTATTTTTGTGTTATATAGGGACAAAAAATGCATATCAATTTTTATACTAAGATACTTCTATTTTGGGGTTCTTGGAAGCTATCTTGTGATGTTTTGCTTTATCATATTTTTGTTTTCATCTTTACTTTTTATGCCTGCTTACTTCTTTATGCGCATTTTTCAGGATATCCAAAAGGGTCAAAGGCTTCTGCTCCCGTCAAGGCTGAAGTTCAAAAGGCAGTTCCACCTATTGAAGTGCCAGCACTGTCCTTGGATGAGCTGAAAGAAAAAACTGACAATTTTGGCTCAAAAGCATTGATTGGGGAAGGATCCTATGGAAGAGTATACTACGCAAATCTAAGCAATGGAAAAGCTGTGGCAGTTAAAAAGCTTGATGTTGCGGCCGAGCCGGAGTCAAATGTTGAGTTCTTGACTCAGGTGATTAATTTCTATGAAAAAAAATTATCATTTAATTTCATTAAACGCCTCACATTCTTCATTAAGTGTATTCCTTTACCTATTCTCATAATTGATTATACTTGTACTTTCCACTTTAGGTTTCCACAGTTTCAAGGTTGAAACATGATAATCTTGTTGAGTTGCATGGTTACTGTGTAGAAGGAAATATCCGAGTGCTGGCATATGAATTTGCAACCATGGGTTCTCTTCATGACATCTTGCATGGTATGCTTAATTAATGCACCTTCCCTTGACTGAGTTGGATTGCTTAATGAATAGCAATCTCTACCCTGCAGGCAGAAAGGGAGTCCAAGGAGCTCAGCCAGGCCCCGTGCTGGACTGGATGCAACGGGTTAGAATTGCTGTTGATGCCGCTAGGGGATTGGAATATTTGCATGAGAAGGTTCAACCTTCTATAATACACCGAGATATCAGATCCAGTAATGTGCTTCTATTTGAAGATTTCAAGGCAAAAATTGCTGATTTTAACCTTTCAAATCAAGCCCCTGACATGGCTGCTCGCCTTCATTCTACAAGGGTCCTAGGAACATTTGGCTATCATGCACCAGAGTAATACTCCTGAAACCCCTCTCCTATCCAATTTTGTGGCTATTTTGTTTTAATCCCTATGCATATACATCGTTGTATTTCTTGTGAAAGGTTCAGCATTGTTATTTTGTAGTTGTGTGAGACTTTTTTTAACTATGAGAAATGATTGTGTGGGACTGTACTTTCATTATAATGCACGTATAATGTATTTAACCACTAGTTAAGTGATTCATACTGATCATGACTTTTAAGATCTTTGTCCCATGATTTTTGTTGACTATCAAATATTTTAATGTAGAAAATATGTCCTTAACATTCTGTTAGTTCATCAATCCATGACATAAATCCTTTATTGAATGATGTATTATATATATATATATATTTTCTTTTACTTTGTAATTTTTCCTTCTTCTGGGCAGTATAACATTAAAGTATCATCTGATAAGGTAAGTAGGGTTTGGATTCTAATATACAACGATACCTTATGGAGTTAAATGGAATTAGGATTACCAAGGCTTGGCTACTAGGAATGCCACTTGGCTGTATTTTGCCTGGGATGGAGGTAAATACTTTTTCTGGTCTCTGACCGGAGTTTATAGGATTTGTCAATTGCATTTGCCTTTCCTTAAATAAGAACATGGGTTGTTTTGTTCTAAATTTTTGTTGATCTCTTTCTCAACCCCCCCCCCCCCCCCCCCCCCCAAAAAAAAAAAAAAAAAAAAAAACAGAGAGGAAAAATTCGCTATGTTCTTATCCCGATATTCTTTTCCAAATTAGCATATGGAGTGTCTGCAGTATTAAAGAAATGATTCTGTAATTAAGTTGGTGGTTGAAAAATCTTGTGCAGATATGCAATGACTGGACAATTGACACAGAAGAGTGATGTTTATAGCTTTGGAGTGGTTCTGCTGGAGCTCCTGACTGGTCGGAAACCTGTTGATCATACCATGCCTCGTGGACAACAGAGTCTTGTCACTTGGGTAAGCCTCTGTTTTGTGTGATTGCTTTCTCAACCTTTCCTTTTCATTTTCATTTTGTCCTTGTCTGTTTTTAGTCTTGTGTCTCCAGTATCTATATATTATATATTTGTACACACATATATATTAAGAATATCATACTACTGGATGAAATTAATGCATTTATTTTTTAATCTTAATAGGCTACTCCAAGATTAAGTGAAGACAAAGTTAAACAGTGTGTTGATCTAAAGCTTAAGGGCGAGTATCCTCCAAAAGGAGTTGCTAAGGTCTCTTTCTCTCTCTCTCTCTCACAACATGCACGTACAATCTTACACGTGCATATATGCACATACAAATACTCAGATGAAATTAACAAACCCTGTGCTCTTTTGGTGATGCAGCTGGCAGCCGTGGCAGCATTATGTGTGCAGTATGAGGCTGAGTTCCGGCCAAATATGAGCATTGTAGTTAAGGCGCTCCAACCACTTCTGAAGTCTCCTGCACCTGCTCCAGAGATTTAAGGGTCTAATAAAATTCGCTTTTCCTAACTGGATTTGCAGCACATGCCTACACAGTTTGGTTTCTATTTTGTTGGGCTGCTCTAGAACTTGACTCCATATGAATATATAAAGTTTTTTCATTTTATTTGTTCGTTGTGGAATTGAGATTGGATGTGTAGAGGCTTGGTTTGCCCCCATTTCATCACACTTTTTGACTGGTTTGTTGAAACAGTTGCTGATTAATCTTGTGATGGTGTGAGTTCCCAAAATTGGTGGATGGGATGGATGTTGGGATTGAGTTTACTTGTGTGCTGCGCTGAATGTACTATTTTACTATAGGATCTTAAATTTGGGCTGGCGTGAATCTTCTTGGCATACCTATGGGAGTTTATTACAATGGTTGAATTTGTTGTAATTTGACTATTGTTTTGGATGAGCTTGGCCATCTAAAGTCGTCAGGGTATTTCGTTTTCTTTTATTTCAATCAACGTGGTCAAGACAATAGTTTTGTATGCTTCCATGTGGCCATGCCATGTTTGCATTAAGGTTCCATGACTTGCAGGTAGATTAGGTAACTCATTATGTATATTGTCATTTATCATTCATTTTCATGATCACAATTTCCAATTCAATGGGGCTAAGAACCGACTTCTTTTGTTCTCTCTGCTGCGTTTGTTTTGGTGAATATTTGTAAATTATTGCTATAATTTTATTAGTTCAAGACCCCCCTTTCCTTTCAATCTCTATCTTTCAAAGTGATAATTTCACTCTATGTTCTAATTCGATAACACCATCCACGTTTCTCTCATTTCCATCTTCTGTTCGTTATTGCAGATGAGAAATTGCAAGTATTTTGTTCAGGTATGCATTTGGTAAACTCATTGGGTATGTATAGGGGTGAGCAGAAGTTCGGGTAAACCGAACTAACTGAATCGAATTGACAAGTTTGGTTGGTTCGATTCGGTTTTTCATAGAAAACAGTTTGGTTCGGTTATATTTTCTTCTAAAAAGCAATTATTCGATTTGATTTGGTTATTTTAATATAAATAATCAAAAAATCGAATTGAATCGTGTACTCTCAAACCAAACCAAACCAAACCAAATCGCACCCTTCCCCAAACGCGGACTTGGCACCCCACGCAGCACCCAAATCCCCATAGGCGATAACCTTTTAGCCCTTCTTCTCCAGTCTCCATCCCTCATTGATAGCCTTCTCCATTCTCCATTCCTTGCCATTGCTGATGGCATCTCCATCCTTCGCTGTCGTCGATAGTGTGATGTTTGTCTTTTGACTCTTCTCTTTGTCCCTTCCAATGATGCTGATCATCTTCTCACCTCATCTCTTCATCCTTTCTCTCTCCCTCTACTATTCCTTGCTAATGGTGAAGATGAAGATGAAAGCCAGATACAACGTCGATGGTCCCTTCAATAAGTTTTCCTTCTACTTTTATTTTACATTGAAAACTAAATATATTAAAATCCAACCATTAGATGCTTTTGATTTTGAGTATGTGGGTCACTGTGGTTGGGGTTTTGATCATCGGAATCACCAGTCGGCTAGGTGGTTGGCGGCAACAGCAACATAGAACCAATGTTCAGTTTGTTGGTTATTTTGTATTGGTTCGATTATCACGGTTTAGGTGTCGGTTAGTTTAATTTGTTAGGGTTAATCAGTTGGCTCGGTTATTACATATGATTTAGTTCAATTCGGTTCGTGATTTTCGATTAGTTTGATTTGAGTATAACCGATTGCACATTCTTAGCTACATTAATAAGTCTCCAATCATAAAATAGGTAAGGGTTTGTGTTCAAGTGTCTTCAAAGAGAGAAAAACTAACGGTAAAGAAGCCAATTCTAAGAATTATTTTATTATTTATGTAACTTGTCCTCTCCTACCCCCATCGCCCTCCCAGACGAGTGTTAAAAGGAAAAATAAGATAAAAATTATTTTCAACTTTTGACTCAATAGTGAAAGTGTAAGGGTGCATTTGAATTGGCCCACGAGCTGGGTTCGGGTTCTCAGTTCCATTATCAATGGGTTTGAAAAGAATCTTCACATGAATGGTTTCAAGATGTTTATCCACAGAAGTTCTAGCAGCTTTAAGACCAAAGTATCAACACATTTCAAATGCTGTGAAATTACTTCATCAAACACACCATGGAGGAAGTGCAACCAATTGAGTATTAAGAAGACCATCCCCCTCCATTCCAGTAACAGGCATTTGCACAGTAAGTTCCATCAACAAATTCAACACTCTATTGCCTATCATGTACAGCTGCAGTCTCCACCATTGACCATTATATCAACAAATACAATGAATATACAGCATGACTCTGCATGTAGATGCCATGTTGCAAGAAATTAGTGCCCAAGAGAAGGCCCATATGTGGGTGACATTTATAGGATAACCTATCATGTGCCTAAGTATACAAACAAAGGACATAGTTTTGGTGGAGGTCTGTAGTGTATGTTGCACACAAAGCCTTTGCAGTCAATTCTTCAATGAACAAGGACTTTCACATGGTTCCTTCTTCCATATGCAGCTACCAGACACGTGAACATGAAGAAGTGAACCCATTCCTAGCCGGGGGAAAAAAAACCAAGATCGTCAAGGACCAATATCCAGTAGAGAAAGCATTGAGAAATGATATACAGAGCCTCCAAAATCTCCACAAGTATAACAAAAACAAAAACCCTTATAGGGAATGTAGTAGTAGAAACCATTAATCAATGAAGAATATACATTGCACATAACACCTTGGAGATCTAGTGTCAACTAGTCACTACAGGTTTTCATGCTATTATAGACAATAAATAGCTATCCATTCTCTAGGAGAGGCTACTAATTTGGAATCTAATTAAAAGTGTTCATAGAACATTTTAATAATGAAGAATGGCAGAAAAGCCTGAAGGACAGACTGCAAGCACTTGCTATTACCTAGAGAAACACTAGCACTTGTGAACCCTCCAACATAATTTATCTAAATAACTTAGATGGTATAACATATTCAAGTAAATATATATAATATAATACATATTCTATAACATTTGTGCCATCTCTTAGTCAAATTAATTAAGACTCCTGATAAACCAACAAGTGCTCAAGACAAGGTAAAATATGATATTTAGCCTCAGCATACAATTGCCTATACCTCAATTAAATGTAGCAAGGCCAAGATGTTTTAAAATTATATGACAAATGAACAACATGTGTGTAGGGACATGCAAAAAACCAAGTAATTGTCAGGAAGCATCGTGTGTGTACAGATTTCAACACAAAGAAAGTAAGTACAAAGTTTATGTTGAACATTACTGTTGTGGAGAAAAAGGACATATACCAAGGAGCCCAGGGGCTTTGAAATCCTTATATGAGCATTGTTTCCTTGGATCAAAGTTAACCTGGATGTGTTTTTGACGATTACAACCAACCAGGCCGTCATATTCCCTTGCCACAGTAGGCTCAAGCCCACAGTATGCCTGAATCCATTTTTTCCTCTGTTCTTCTAAATTTACAGACCTCATTGCCATTAGCTCCTCCCTTGAGTAAGCCCTCTTGGTGTCCTTGCTTTTCTCTTGGCGGCTAATGTGAGACTCAACCGTGTGATTTGGAGACTGTTCCACTGGATTTGTTGATCTAGACATATTTTTGGCACCCTTTCCCCTTCTTCTAGGTCGTTTCTTTTTCCTGGCATGTGTTTCTTGCTTCGTAATATTCTTCTCATCAATCCTCTCAGAATATTTACCAAACCCTACATGGTCCTCCTCCTCGTTGCCGATTCTAAATCTATTACCAGAAATTGTCTCAATCACAGCCGTTTCATCAATTACTTTAATTTTCAGAGAACATCCATTGCCTTCATCATTCGCTACCATTTTGTTCAATCCCTCAAAAACACACTGCCTTTTATTAGTAAAGTCCGCATTCCTAAAATTAGGGCATTCCTCCATTATCCTAAGAGCACCGTGTTGGATTGATCCTACGAAAGGCTCGTTGAAGTGCCGCTCTAAACTGCTTCTCAAGAAACAATGAGAATCGTTTACATCGAATCTAACACAAGAAATGGCCAAACCTGTGTTCCAATCTTCAAGAACGGGAGATACGGATGTCCGAACTTCTTCAGGAGAACTCTTCTCTACTTCACCAAATCCCTGATTTCCAAAGAAACCCACCTCGAACTCCTCTCCCCCGCCGGATTTCATCTTCGGAACAACGCCGCTTGGAGGCTCCAATTTTTCTTCTTTACTTTCTTGCTCTTCTTGGACAATACAAGTGTAACGATTGATCAGTGGCTTTCAACTGCCTCCAAAGAGAGCTCTGAAATGTTCCCTCCGCCATGACTCGTAGTATATATACATTTCCATACTCTTTTATTTTACAGCGGAAATGTATTTTTAATAATATTTGAATTTGTAAATTAATAAATTATATATTTATATTAATATAACATAAAATATAAAAGAAATTTTAAGTGTTCAAATCTCGAAAACAAAACCAATGCTTTTAAGTATAACTAGGGACAAGTTTAGTAGATATTGAGTTTGTTTGGGAAGAAGGATAAAAAAAAAAAAAAATCAAAAAGTCGAAACTTTAAAAAGCGCCTTCATTTCTCATAAGGAATAGTTCACGGAATAGGTAGGTTTAGATAACTCTGCATGTCTTTTTTTCGTATGAAGAAATATTTCACGTTAAACTCATTAAAATTAAATTATAAAAATAAAAAAAGCTCATAATACAACCAGTAAATTAAATATAGACAGACATCAATACTTTAAGGTGGTTTGATAAGAGTGAAAAATGACGATGGAATTCGAATTTTATCTAAATTTTAAGAAATTCTATCAAACAGTTTTTTAATTATATGGAATTCGAATTCCATCTTAATTCAAAAAGTGAAGATTTTCCTTGAAATCAAAGAATTGAAATTCCTAGGAATTAGGGTGAGAATTGAAATTCCATGAAATTAGAATTCTACTCTCATTTTCTACATGTATCGAACGCACCCTAAAATTTAGGTAAAATATATCTCTAGAATTAAGATCTACATTGTTCAGACATCATCAGTAGTTTGTTCATCATTTTATTCTATACGTGTATGTCTTTTCTTACACTTTTATATTAAAAAAATAAGAACGATACGAATTAAATCAAATAAAAAATAAAAGTTAGACAATAATCTATTGAAATTTTAATTTTTACTATTTACTTGATTACTTTTTGCAACCATCTATATTCTAAACATACCCTCCAAATACTCATTCCTCAAAAAACACCCCCCAAGCGTACCAAATCATCTTCATCTTCAGACCACTTCTCACATCAAACTCTCTCCAGACCATCGCCCTCTTCGCCAGAGTCATTTGTCTCGCCCGCCCTCTTCCCTAGAGTCCTTCACTTTCTCGTTGGAATCGTAGAAACTAGGTAAGTAAATTTGAAATTTTAATTTGATAATGGTAGAGGCTTTCGACTGTCAGAGTTCAAAGGCATCGAATGCCTTCGACTAGTTGCGGGAACACCTCGAAATGATAGGGTTCGGGGTATCCTGAACACCCAAAACGCTGGGGTTCAGGACCTTCCCGACTATTCCTCCACCCCCATTATTGCTTGTTAAAGCTAAGTGAAGCAGGGTACGAGCACGACATCATATCAGGTAATTTATACATTTATTTATGATAGTTGGAATCAATGAGATATTTATTTATTGACATCACATCGACGTGGTAAACATTTTACATTTTCATGACAATTTATACATTACTGTTTGTTGTGGTATGGATGTATTACGCATGGATTCATACAAAATTCTACATGTCGATCAAAATTTGATAAAGGTGACGAATATATAGTCAGTCTCGCTGAAACAGTTAGATTTTAAGTTGATATTTAAGTTATTATTGAATATAGTTTATTTAAATTAAAAAATATATATATAATTATTTTTGTTAGCATAATTGACTAACATTATATATTTTTTATTGCACCATATCAAGTACAGAGCGCGTATCTCTTAATTTATGAAAAAAGACGTGTCTTGCGGTAAATGTTATTATATCATCTCCTAGTGGCTTCAATCCATCGCTATCGTGTGATACTATCATGTGATACTGCTGGGGCATTGATATTTGGTACATTTCAACTCCCGACATAATTAAGTTCAAGTTCAGTTTGACCATTAAAACTAGTTCAACCACCAAGAACATCGAGAATTATTTATATTTGCTATTTGTTGTATTACTATAATTATAACTTTTGAACATAAATTAAGTTATTTGTAATAATATTATTTTATTTTAATATTTGTTGTTAGATTTTATTTAATTTATGACAAATTTAATTTAGGTTTTGAAAAAAAAAAAAACAAACACAATTTTATTATGATTCACATTTAACTCAAAGAAAAACTAAAATTAAAGAAACATTAACCTCCCAAAAAATAAAATTAAATAAATATAAATTGATGGAACTTAAAAAAAAAAACTTTCGTCACATTATTATTAATTAAAAAATAAAAAAATAAAATACATTCGAATCCTAAAATTCGAGAAAGTCGAATGTCCATGAACTTTGGGATTCAAGAAATGCTCCAAACCTCGAGATTTAGAGCTTGGAGGATACCTCAATCCCTGAGGTTCAGAACATCCACAAATCCGAATCGGTGAATAAGATGATGCATATTCACCGCCATCGATCTCCAACCTTTCTAGTTCTCCTTAGGAACACACCAATTTCATTTATGGATCTTCTCCATCCCAGGATTCATTTTAATTGTTGCATTTTTCTCCCTTCTTATAATAATCATCTGATAATTTTTCAGTGCACATCTGTGGTGGGTTTGATATGTATATATATATATATATTTTGTCCGTGTGTGATGCATATATAGTACGTGTTTGTGTGTACTTGCACCGTATGCATGTGATTATGTGTGAGGGCATGTGCATGTGAAAATGTTCATCCAGATCTATGATAGGAGTTTTATTGACAGATATTGCAGAATGGTAGATGGGATAGGATGGGGGTGAAATTTTAACTGCGGCATTGGGGAAGTCCCCAACCCCCCAGGGAACCCGAAATCTCGAGAGCCTCGGGTTCATGTTTCTTTTCAGTTTTGTTTTGTTTGTTGAAGAAAATATTTATATATAAAAAATATTTTGTTTTTTTTAATCTATTTTATGTTTATAATAATATAAAAAATATAATATATTAATACTTTAATAGATAAATTACACTTATCACCATTAATATTTCACTAAATTATACTAGATGGTTGTTATGTTCCAAAAATTACTTTGATAAAAATAATTAAATAATTTAAGTAATTTTGTGCAATTTCAGGGGTGCCGAATAGCAAAAAATCTAACCTTAAACCCTAAGCATCAGAGCGTCTGTCTGTCTGTCTCTCTCTCTCTCTTCTCTCTCCGCTCTCTCTCTCTCTCTCTTTCTCTCACACAGCGCAATGGCGGAAGATTTCGAATTCGGCGAAGGCACTTTCGTCTCCTCCGGTTTGAAAGGAAGAAGCTCAGAGCCTTCTTTTGAGGCAGTTGAAGCCACTGAACCAACACCTGAAGAACAAGAACGCTCCGACGATTTCCCTCGCTCCGACAGTACTGTTTCTTTTCCGAAACAGGAGGTGAAGGCTTGGCCGGAACGTCCCCATTTCGGCTCCGAGTCCGCCAGTGTTGTTCAAGAAAAGCAAGAAGCTAAAGAAGAAAAAGTGGTTGCTCCCACCGACGTTGTTGCAAAGATGAAGTGCGACGTGGGAGATGGCATGGTTGGCCAGTCGGTTTCGCCGCCGGTGAACGAGAAAGGGAAGGGGTTGGAGAATTACGAGGTGGATTTCTCGGGAAATCAGGGATTTGGTGAAATGGAGAAGAGTTCTCTTGAAGAAGTTCTGATATCCCCCGTTGTTGAAGACTGGAACACTGGTTTGGCGACTTCTTGTGTTCCATTCGATAAGAATGATTCTCGATGTTTCTTGAGAAGCAATTCGGAGCAGCGTTTGAATGAGACTTTCGTAGAATCGATCCTCCATGATGCTGTTAAGACTGGGGAGGAACCCCATAATTTTTGTACTGATGAAAAGCAAAGTGTTTTTGAGGGATTGCACAAGATGGCAGAGAATGATAAAGGAAATGATGGAGCTGGGAATTGTTCTCTGAAAATTGAAGTAATTGATGAAACGGCTGTGATTGAGACAAATTCTGCTCCTAATTTTGGAAGCAGCGAAGGAAATGTTGGGTTTGCTAAACATTCTGAGGGGATTGACCACAAGAGTATTATGAAAGAAGAAACACATGCAAGGAAAGAGAAACGACCTCGAAGAAGGGGAAAGGGTGTAAAAAATATATCAGAATCAGATCCAATGAAACAGATTCCAAATCACACGGTTGAATTTCTTATCAGCTGCAAAAAGAAAAGCAATGGGAGCAAGAGGACTTACTCAAGGGAGGAGCTAGTGGCAATGAGATCTGTAAATTTAGAAGAACAGCGGAAAAAATGGATTGAGGTATATTCTGGGCTTGAGCCAACTGTGGCAAGGGAATATGACGGCCTGGTTGGTCGTAATCGTCAAAAACACATCCAGGTTAACTTTGATCCAAGGAAACAATTGCCAAAGAAGGAAAAAGCCCTTGGGCTCCTTGGTATGTGCCCTTTTTTTCTACATCATTTACGCTCAATATAACTTTTTACTTTCTTTGTTCATGTTGAGATTGCTAGACACATAGTTGGCCCTGCCAATTGTGAAACTTTGTGTTTTGTGCATGTCACAAGTATTACATATTGCATGCTGTTCATTTGTCATATAATTTTAAATTATCTTGGCCTTGCAATGTTTAATTGAGGTATAGCCAATTTTATTCTGTATCTAAATATCATATTTTGTAGCCTTGCAATATTGTCTTGAACACTTGTTGGATTATCAGGAGGCTTATTATTTGGCAACTTATGGGGTGGCTCAATCGTAATTGAATAGGTGTTACGTGCATTTATTTGTATATGTTATACCCTCTAAATTGTGGAGATTTAGATAAATCTTGTTATGGTACAGATGATATTCTATCTGACTCTCAAAACACTTTTTAACTTGAAATTTACTATAAATGCACTAATGCCTCTTGTCAATGGAACTATTCATTATGATGATCTAGCACTGACTGTCGTTTTATGAGTGATTTGAAAACTGTCTTTGACTATAATTTTATGTCATGGCAGAACATAAAGACCAAAAGGTGGTTAACTTGCTTTGTTCCTCTCCCTCTTTTCCCTGCCTTTTTTCCTAAATGATCAGAAATTCTAATCAACTTTTGTTCCTCTTAGCAACATGTTACATTTTTTCATTGCTCTGATTGCTTTCTGCAGGCTGTTTTTCATGTTTTACTTACTTTTTTTTGGCTATTATTTTTATGTTTTACTTTCATTTTCATCTGTTTATTACCATTTTCATTTGTTTGATTTTTCTTTTGCTCATTTCTTGATTGATTTATGGTTTTTCTTTATTTTTTTCTTTGGTGTGAAGGTTGTGTGTGTGCCTTTTTTTGGGGGGGGTGGGGGGGGGGGGGTGTTACTGCTAAGCTCCTTAAAAAGATTTTTGTTCTAATTATACTGGTGGAGATTTTGGAGTCTTGTGTATCATTTCTGAATGCTTACTGTACTGGATGTTTGCAGTTTTGTTCTTGTTGTGTCAATTTGATTGGTTCACCTTTTTCATGTTCACAGGTGTGGTGGCTGCACATGGAAGAAGGAACCATTTGAAAATCCTTGTGCATTGAAGAACTGTCTGCAAAGGCTTTATGTGCAACATGCTCCATATTCCTTGTTTGTATACTTAGACGCATGATAGGTTATCTTGTAAATGTTACCCACCTATTGCCTTTGTGCATGCATTTTTTTTCCACATGGTGTCTACATGCAAATTCATTCTGTCAGTAGTCTAGATACCATATTATTTGTATTGTTGATATAATGATGAATGATGGAGACTGCAGTTGTACATGATAGGAGATAAAGTTTTGAATTTTTTGATGAAACTTGATGTTCAAATACTTGTTACAAAGTGGAGGGGGATGGTCTTGTTAGTATTTGGTTGGTGATTTTCTCTATGGTGTATTTAGTGATAATTTCAATGCATTTCTAATGTGTTGATACTTCTGGTTTTAAAGATGCTAGGATTTCTGTAGCTAAACATCTTGAAACCTTTCAGGTGAAGATTCTTTTCAAGCCATTGATAATAAAACTGAGAACATGAATACCTTTGATCCAGCTTGTGGTCTATGCATTAGTGGTGAAGATGACCATACAATTGAAGAGGGAGATTGCAATGAGGAAGATGACAGTGAGGACGATTACAGTAGCATCCAGAGACCTGCTTTTTTGGTTACTGGAGAACCCAATTTTGATTCTGGTCCTGCACAAGATGGGCTGGAATATCTTAGGCGCGTGAGGTATCTCCACAACACGTATTTTCTCTATACATGCTATGTTTTTTTATTGTTTTTTTATAAGTAACCATCATATTAGAATGAAAACCACCTTAATGGTTAAATCCTGTGCTACAAAACAAATGGAGACTACCTATATATCTATATGGATCTACAATTCATCTGGAAACATAATAAAAGGGAGTGAATGACTGGGAGCATCCTCTCCTAACCAAAAAACAAGGAAACTAGAATAGTTCTTTTTAAACAACAATGGCTTTCTTTGTTTAGCTTTAGCAGTTCAATTATTATAGTAGATACAGTTAGTCTTTATTTCTTTTTCCTTTTGTATGAGGTTTGCCCCATTTCTGGCTGTTTGGTTATTTATTTTAAATCTATGAAAAATCTCTTTGAACAACAATGTTAGTTCTCTAAGCCTTAAAAAGCTTTCAATATCTTTCACACAAAATAAACCACATAAAACCAATGTTCAGAGAAACCCAATTAACTGGAAGCACAAGAAGGTCAAGAGTCAATGGTCAGACAGGGGTCAAACCAGGATGTATTTTTATCAAATATATAATAATTAAAATTATGATCTAAAAATAAAAAAATTTAAATTAATCACATAATTCTATAATAAGCTTCAAAATTTGGATGAACTGGCAAATACGGACTTCAAAAGTAGATAAAAAGGGAACAGTGAATACAAAATTTCTCTTATTTTTATTTTTCAAAATTCCCCAATTCCCTTGCAGAGTCGTGCATGCAGAGTCTTAATTATCAAATAATAGGATAGTTTTTATTTTTAAATTAAAAATAGAACTAAATACCAAAAAATCTAAAATAAAAATAAAATCAAAAAAATAAATTTTTGTGATACTGAATTGAAAGGCCATGACGAACACCATAAAGTATTTGAATCTTAAGGAAGTCAAAAGATAAAAAAAATAATAAATAAATGAATTGAAATAGGAGTGCCAACTGAACACTCCTATTGTGAAATGTTGGTTGATGGTGGGGGGTTGTAGCACACTGGACAGGGGTGGTGGCTTTATTTGTTGCACTTGCTGGTTTCTGGGTACTATTGGCAGACACAGCGGAGCAACTGAACAGAGGCATAGATTTCCTCTTGATTACTGTTTCCACTTGTCCGTCTGTGTGCTACAGTGACGGGCTTGGGCGAAGACTGATTGTGGAAAGTAAATATGAATAGTTCCTGGTCATTTTACTGAACTTATCCATATGCTCACTGAGTTTGATTTTGACTCAGTCCATGTGCATGTACTTTTATCATCATATTATCTTATTTGGTGGGGAAAGTTGAATGCATAAATTATTGCTTATTGAGGTAAAGCAGCTCTGAGTTACATATATGCATTTTTACATTTACAAGTGCATGTACATCTATGTACATTTTTATACTCGGCCATTTGGGAGACCCATGGAGGCTCTAAAGCTGTGTTGTTTTGAGAAGATCATAACCACCTTATGAAATCTTTTTTATAGATGGGAAGCAGCTCAAATTCCGAAGGTGAAGGTTGCCAAGCTGGACAGAAGAAAGTTGAATAAAGACCAGACAGTTTATATGCCTAAGATACCTGAAATTGCAAAGTGCCCGGAGCACTTGTTGCTGCCAAAGCTATGGGAGGATGCATTCATTAATGATTTCCGAGAGTTAAGGCTGGTATACAGTGCATCTACTTTTGTTGTATTTATGTTTGAATCTATTTCTTGTGGTAGGGTAATTGAATTAGTGAAAAAAATCAAAGGCTGTCCCTGTGCATGAGGCTGTTTAGTTTTTTGAGGGTCAAAGGAGGGTTGCTTTTGGATGCAATCTTACCCTTTGTAAAAAAGTTGTTTGTTCAACTCAAACCTATGAACGTGCAATCACAAAGAAGTAACCTGTCCTTGCTACCAAGGCTTCCCCTTGAATTAATGGAAAAAGTGATGAAAGAAAACATAAAAAAGAAATAGAATTTACAGATACATCTGTACATCTCTTTCATCAGATATGCTTCACATTTTTCATTACAACTAGTTTATCCTGCGTCCCTTTGTTTTCTTTTTGGGTGCGGGGGGGTGGGGGGGGGGGGGGGGGTGGTAATCCTCATGATTGCTATGTTTTTGCACAAGCAAATTCATAATATATACTAAAGGCATGTATAATACCCTAGAAGTAAGTACAATTAAGTTCACATTAACCTTCACAATCTTTTGAAAGCTAAATAATTAGAATGTCAGACCAACCTAACTGCTACTTAGTTTTATTGCACGTCTGTCTTTGCCATCCTTGTTTTAGCTGCACATATTTTGCTAATATGTATTTAATTTTCCTGGAAGTACTAATATGTATTTAATTGCTCAGCACTTTGTACCTTAAAGCATTCTTATAATTATCTTATATATATTTTCTACTGGTCTCATAGATATTCATTGATTACACATAAAATATTCCATTTAACCGATAATTTTCTATGCCACATCCACCCCAATCTCCACATCCTTATGCATGATCGTGTTTAAGAATTGAAATTGTTCACTCTTTGGTACTTCTATGACTTCAATATAAACTTCGCTGTTATTTTCATTTGATATTTTAAAATGTACTCCATATTTTCAGTTTTGATCTTCTCTCAAGAAATCTTGATTCCAATACAATTTTGTTTTTTTTCCTTTCTTGAAGTGCATTTTATGTATTCAGTTTGGTCTTATCTTTAGAAATCTTGATTCTAAGATCACTTTCCATACTTCTATTTAGTATTACCTCTTCCTTTGTTTCATCCACTAAAATGGCATCATAAGTCTTAGAACTAATCAAGGATAATATAGCTTGATTGATAACTAATAAGCAAGAACAACATCCTCTTTTAAAGAGAGGATTATGAACAAAGAAGGAAAGAAATAAACTAAATATAGACAGCATCCTAATTTACATCTTTTACTTACTATATTTACATAATATTTACATAAAACATAAATCCTAGAATATTCTAGGATCAAAGTCAAATCTCCCTTGATTTAAGCATATTTCCAGCACTCCCCCTCAAGCTGGCTTGTAGATGTCTTCCATAGCTAGCTTGCCAATAAGTTTATCAAATTGCTTCTTGTGAAGACCCTTGGTTAGAACATCAGCAATTTGTTCAGTTGTTGGAAGATATGGCATGCATATTATTCCAGCATCGAGCTTATCTTTGATGAAATGTTTGTCCACTTCTATATGTTTTGTACGATCATGTAACACCGGATTATGAGAAATAGAGATGGCATCCTTGTTGTCACAATAGACTTTTATTGATTTCGATTGAGGAAACTTCAGTTCTTCAAGTATCCTTTTGATCCATATTCCCTCACAAATTCCATGAGCAACAGGTCTGAACTCTGCTTCTGCACTACTTCTGGCCACCACATTTTGTTTTTTGCTTCTCCAGGTGATTAGGTTTCCCCCAACAAAAGAACAATAGCTTGAAGTAGATCTCCTATCATTAACACTTCCTGCCTAATCTGCATCAGTGTAGATCTCAACTTGCAGGTGATCATGTTTCTTGAACAGTAAGCCTCTTCCAGGAGTTCCTTTCAGATATCTTAGGATTCTGTAGACTGCTTCAAAATGCTCTGGCCCTGGTGAGTGCATGAATTGACTCACCATACTTACTGCAAAAGCAATATCAGGTCGCGTATGAGACAAGTAGATTAATCTACCCACAAGTCTCTGATATTGTTCCCTGTCCTTTACTCCTTCAGCTTTGGCATCATATAGTTTCACATTAGGCTCGATGGGAGTCTCTGACACCCTGCAACCAAGTAAACCTGTTTCTCCAAGAAGGTCAAGAACATATTTTCTCTGATTAACAAAGATGCCTTCTTTGGATCTTGCAAACTCCATTCCAAGGAAGTATTTTAGGATCCCCAGGTCCTTGATTTGGAACTCCTTTGCAAGTTTCTGCTTGAGATCTGCAAACTCTGTCTCATCATTACCAGTTAAAATAATGTCATCAACATAAACAATCAAAATTGCAACTTTACCATTTTTTGAGTGTTTATAAAATATAGTGTGATCTGCTTGACTTTGAAGGAAGCCATGACTGGTAATTGCCTTTTCAAAGCGTTCGAACCATGCTCTTGGGGACTGTTTGAGACCATACAGGGATTTCTTCAGTTTACATACTTTGTCACTCCCAAGTTTATTTTCGAATCCCGGTGGCAAGCTCATGAAGACCTCCTCTTCAAGATCACCATTAAGAAATGCATTTTTGACATCAAGTTGGTGTAGAGGCCAATCTGAATTTACTGCAAGAGACAACAAGACTTTAATAGAGTTTATTTTTGCAACAGGAGCAAATGTCTCTTGATAATCAATCCCATAAGTCTGGGTGAAGCCTTTAGCCACTAGTCTGGCTTTGTACCTATCAACACTCCCTCCTGCCTTACATTTTATTGTAAACACCCATTTACACCCTACTACTTTTTTGTCTTTGGGTAGGTTAACTATCTCCCAAGTACCACTTCTTCTTAGAGCATTCATCTCCTCTATAACTGCTAATTTTCAGTTTGGATCATCCAAAGCTTCCTGTATATTCCTTGGCACAAACAAGTGTGAAATCCTAGATGTGAAAGCCTTATGATTCTTTGATAGTCTGTGGTAGGAGAGATATTTAGCAATAGGATATTTAGTGCAACTTCTGACACCTTTCCTAATTGCTATAGGAACATCAAGATCAAAAATAGTAGGTAAATGATTGGAAATAGCTAAAGAATCAACTTGAGAACTATTAGGTAAAGTGGAAAGAGGTGGACTAAATGTTGAAGTGGGATTTCCTGAACTTACAGTGCCATTTCTCGGGTTTTCAGACTGATTTTGTGCAGGATTGACATTCAAGTCTTTGTTCATTTGATGAAATCTCTTCCTGGTATAAACCTAAAGTTCAGAATTTAGATCATGATGATCAGTTTGTAGTAATTCTCCCCCTGCCCGAGAAACCCCTTTACTTGGCATCAAGGAACTAGAATCTCCTACGTGACTATTATCAGAAACATGCGATTCTTGAGTAGGATAGATTGCGTTTGGAAGAGGGACAGAAACATCCCAAAAATTGTCTTCATCTTCATGTTTCTCCCCCTGAAGGAAATTTTTGGAAAAATAGGGTTTGTTTTCAACAAAGGAGACATCCATACTCACGTAGATCTTTTTTGTAAGAGGATCATAACACTTATAGCCCTTTTTTTGAGAGGTATAGCCCAAGAAATTGACAGCCCGAGGATCAAGTTTTGAGCGAAATTGAGCAGGGATATGAACATACACAGTACATATGAAAACTTTGACAGGGAGGTTCGAATGTAATCTAGTGTTGGGAAAAAAATCTTTTAGACACTCAAGGGGTGTTTGGTAATTTAATACTTTAGTAGGCATCCTGTTTATAAAATAGGATGCCGTTAAAACAGCTTCACCCCATAAGTATTTTGGAATATGCATAGAGAACATGATGGCACGTGCTACTTCGAGTAAATGTTTATTTTTACGTTCAGCAATGCCATTTTGTTGAGGAGTATGTCGACAAGTAGATTGGTGGTGAATACCTTTGGTTTTGAAAAAATCTCCCAAGTGCTCATTGAAATACTCGGTGCCATTGTCAGAGTGTAAAATGCCAATTTTGGTTTGAAATTGGTTTTCAATCATAGTATAAAAGTTTTTGAATAAATATTCCACTTCAGATTTTTTGTGCATCAAATAAACCCAACACAAACGGGTATGATCGTCTATAAAGGAAACATACCATTTTTTTCCAGATAGAGTAGAAATTTTAGATGGACCCCAAACATCACTATGAATCATATAAAAAGGTTTGGATGCTTGGTAGGGTTTTGGTAAATATGTAGAACGATGATTTTTTGCTAAAATGCAACTTTCACATTGAAAAGAAGAACAATTCATTCCTTTAAATAATTCAGGAAACAAACGTTTCAAATAGGCAAAATTAGGATGTCCTAGTCTAAGATGCCATAGCATAATTGTATCGTGAACAGGAATTGAACTAGTACTACTAAACCCCTGAGCTTTTTTATTACCAGAAGAAATTTCATCAAAGTAGTAAAGACCTTCAATCATCCTAGCACGCCCAATCATCGTCCCCAAGTTCTGGTCCTGAAATTCACAATGGGATTCAAAAAAGGTAACACAACAGTTAGAATCTTTGCAGAGTTTACTAACAGACAAAAGATTACAGGCCAAGTTAGGAACATGAAGGACATAATTGAGATTAATTTTCTCGGTTAGTTTAATAATTCCTTTTCCTGCAATAGATGAAAAACTTCCATCGACAATTCTGATTTTTTCATTGCCAGAGCAAGGATGATAGGTATTAAATAAATAAGGAGAACTAGTCATATGATCGGAGGCTCCAAAGTCAATAACTCATGGAGAGGAATGTAGACAAGAAAGAGCTTTAGGTTTTCTACCTGTGTGTGCCAAGGAAACACTAGGAATACCAGATGAGGAACTGGATTGTAACAGCTTCAAGAGTTGATCAATCTGCTCTTTGTTGAAGGGACTTGTGTCAACCTCATTTGCAGTAGGGACCCCACGGTTACTGCCCTTGTCTCCTTGCTTGTTGCTCTTCCAATTTGCAGGTTTGCCATGAATTTTCCAGCAGGTCTCACGAGTATGGTGTGGCTTGTTGCAATGGTCACACCAGACCCGAGGCCGTTCATTGCTTTTACGCTGGTAATTTGTAGCCTTGAAGGCAGTAGAATCAGTAAACAACGCAGAATTTTCAATCGACTCACCAACAGTTTTTTTGCCAAGCATGACACTCTTTCGGCTTTCTTCCCTTCTAACCTCAGCAAATACTTCACCAATAGGAGGAAGGGGAGATCGGCCAATAATCCTCCCTCGCACCTCATCAAATTCAATATTAAGACCAGCAAGAAACTTGTAAATACGACCATCTTCAACCATTTTCTTGTGGTGATTGCAATCTTTAGTAGATTTCCACTCATAAGTGTTGAAGAGGTCAAGATCTTGCCACAATCTCTTCAAAGAATGGAAGTACTTAGTAATAGAATCATCTCCTTGTCGAATCTCTCCCAGCTTTAGAGTTAACTCAAAAACCTGAGATTGGTTACCCAGGTCAGAGTACATCTGATTTACATTATCCTACAATTCCTTAGCAGTAGGATAACACATGTAATTGGAACTAATATCTTCATCCATAGAATTGACCAGCTAAGTCATGACCATAGAATTTTCAGCATCCCAAATGGAATGTGCTGGGTCATCCATTGCAGGTTCCTTCTTGTCTCTCGTGATGTAGCCAATTTTTCCTTGCCCACGGATATACATCCGGACAGATTGAGACCAGTGAAGAAAATTATCACCATTTAAACTAATGGTGGTGATTTGGACAGAATGGGTGCTAGAATGGTTTGGCTGGGTTGCTGGAATTTTTGTTTGGATGGCAGCAGTAGGGGTTTAGGGTAGTTTCAGAAATAACTTCCGACATAGCTTATCACTTGGGAGTGAAAAAAAAAAGACAAGAAGGAACAATAGGGTTACCAAGATCTGGACGATGGCCAAGGCAGTAGGTGGCTGAGGTAGAGAGACTGCAAGTAATCGGTGGCTGAGGTAGAGAGACTGCAAGTAATCGGTGGCTGAAGTAAACCCAACAGACCCAATCGAAGTGGGCGTCTCCTTCCTGAAACGATCTGGCGGTTGAAACGATCTCGCCCAGAGAGAGCTTGCACTCGCAGGAGGTAGAAACGATCTTGGCGGTTGACAATGGAGAGAAGACAACCTTGGGTAGCAGTGACCAGTAGACCTGAGAGCAGTGATGGCTAGGCGATCTGGGTGGCTGCGACCGATTGACTGAAAGTGGCCAGCTTCGAGCTTCAGCGGCCAATAGGGAGGCTCCGACAGTCGCAAGGTATGGCGAAGGGCAAAGGGCCTAGGTAATGGATGGTTGAGATTTAATCTGAGTCTTGGATACTATTTTAGAACTAATCAAGGATAATATAGCTTGATTGATAACAATAGCTTGATTGATAACAAATAAGCAAGAACAACATCCTCTTTTAAAGAGAGGATATGAACAAAGAAGGAAAGAAATAAACTAAATATAGACAGCATCCTAATTTACATCTTTTACTTACTATATTTACATAAAACATAAATCCTAGAATATTCTAGGATCAAAGTCAAATCTCCCTTAATTTAAGCATATTTCCAGCAATAAGAAAACATACTCGATGGTACTTCATTTTGTGCATTTCAGTCAATTCATTCATTTTTAATGAGATAAGGGTTTTATATATCTCTAAGCTAAGCCTATGATAATAGGTAAATCACTGGTGTCTCCTACACCTCATCTCATTACACCTATGGTCGTAGCTAATTTATCTCTTGAATCACTTCAATTCATAGTTGTCAATACTGTATCGGAGAAGGTACCAGATTTCTCATTGGTACGACATCAGTATCAGAGAATACCAGGTACACTTTCAGATATATTAATATAATTTATTAGTACCATGTATTATACGTATTTATATACATATAATAGAATTTCTAATATAAAAGGAAATTATGGAAGTGTATAAAGCCATCGTTACTATAAAAAATATTATAAACAAATAATTTAACATCACAATATGATAATGCACCCAAATCAACATACAAATTTACATAGAGGTAGATTATACAATTGATAATATAGATAAAATAAGCAATCTAATTGTTATAAAAAATGTAGAAAAAATAATCTTCCTACTTTTAGAGTCTAGATACAACATAATGATAATAATTTTTCTTTTACTTTTTATGAATTTTTTACCGCAAAAATTGTCAAAACAATTAAAAAGAATGAATATCAGATTAATATATATGTCTTTTATATCAAATAAGTGTATGTATACTGTACATATGCACTTGTGTTCATCCAAAATATCAGCTTGAAAATTAGCAAATACATATATCCGCTTGGAGAAATTTCAATTTCATTTAGCAATTATGCATTGTACTTCTCTTGATGTTATGTTGATTTTTGTTTTTAATCTCTCTATATTATATATAATAGCATAAGGCTGCAGGCTGACAGGGACACGGCACTTTTTAACAACTTGAAGGATGAAGCTTTAAGGCTGCAGCCTTTGAGCTTGGTACTAGTGGTAGGCTGCTACCATGAAATTTTGCTAATACTGGTCAGTACGGTTGGTACTGACTGGTATTTTGACCGGAATGAAACATGCTAGTAAATAGTACTGTTTTGTTACTGGTATGGTATCGTATTGGCCAGTATGGTACAGTATTGATCACTATGCTTCAATTTATGTGTTCGCAACAACTTTGTTTTCTAAAGCTTATGGTATCAATCTCTGGGACTGGACCCCTGTTATGCACCTTTCTCTAAATCTAGAAAAATCATGTCTTTCTTGTTTTCCCAACCTCTCCATATGTTGATTCTGTGTATTACAAATGATATGGTGTCATTATGCCAAAAGATATGGTCCAGTCTAAAATATAGAACAAACAATGCTCTTCTTTATTTAAATTATACATGAAGATTACTGAGTTTGGTTTCTTACTTTTCCCTTTTTAGGCCATTTCACATCTGGAGGGTTGTAGTTCTAAAATTGATGCTGAATTGCAGTATTCATCTACTCTCCACCAAGAAGAAAGCTCTGATCAGCTTCTTGAAAGTATCGAAGATGAAAATTTTGATAACCCAACCAGAGATGAAGTTGAGTTCAACGAGCCTTTAGTGATGGCTGAGAAATCTAGTGACCCAAAATCTATCTCGACAGTTGGTGAAGATAATGCCTTCCTGCCTATCGAAAATTCCAATGCCTGGTCTATTTCCAGCGGAAATACTGGTGACAGCCCTACCTTGTGTGCAATTCTCAGTATGGATTCAGTAACGCGACTGTCAACGCTGAGGAAACGGATAAGCTTGGTAGAAAACAAGAGCAGACTGGCAAGGAGTGATTGTGAATGGCTATTTGCGCTATGTGCCGCAGTTGATACTCCTCTAGACGCAGACACTGGTGCGGCCCTTAGGGGCTTGCTCAGGAAGTGTGCAGGCCTGCGAGCTGAAAAATCTGAACTGGATGATGAAGTTATCATGCTTAATATTCTAGCAACAATTACTGGTAAATACTTTGGGCAGTCAGAGGATTAACGGAATCATGCAACCGATTGGCTACCGTCTGCAGGTTATATATTTCAATCCAGTTTGGTCTTTTTTTGGAATTTTGGGTGGTCTAATGTTTTGACAGGTGCATAAATGGCTGTGGCTACGTTCTCCACGTGGGTAATCATCCTATATCATGGATTGCAAACGCTGTTTACTTCGTGTAGTTAAGAACGCTGCAACTTAGAATCCCTTTTGGGATATTTAATCTCTATTGGCATGACATGTAGCTGGTAGTTGCTCGCCGTTTATTTAAATATGAATGTGTCAGGTGCTCTAATGCAAGCAAACCCATTACTTCATATTTATGTCTAATGCAAGCAAACCCATTACTTCATATTTATGTCTATGGAACAAGAAGTTTACTTGAAACATAAAATGCTCTTGGTACCATTAAATTCCAGACATTTGAAAAGGTCTCAACACAACAATACTTCAAAGCAAAGAACAACGGGTGAACGTGCTTGAGATCTCAGCTTTAAAATTTCAAATTTCCTGAAAATATTATATAAAAATTATATCATAATTTACCTGTGGTGTGAGTTGAGGTGAAATCCATGTCCTCTAGTCGGGCAAGTTCAGGATATCTCAGGTTAATGGAAAAAAAAAAAAAAAAAAAAAAAAAAAAGGATCAGGAAGCATGTTTCCAGTTAGTAAACAAAGCAGGATAACTTTAGTCAAAAGAGAGAGGGAGGTAGCACAACTGGTTTTTCAGTTATAAACAAACAAAACACATGTATAAATATAAAGGTTCATACAGTTTTGGCATGATTTCAAACTATGCAATACAATGAGTAAACGAACAAAATGACACTATAACCGACACGGGGCTGCACAGTTAATACACAATTTTTATAGCTCTCAAAGAGGGAGTTTCACACGACTAAAGCAACGATGATTTCATGGCAACATCTCACATGCCTTCTTATTGCGGTTCTTGTTTGGGGAGAGAGAGAGAGAGAGAGAGAGAGAGATCAAGAAGCAGCAGTCTTCGGGGATGGGTTAAAAGCCTTCTGTTCTGCACAGGACAGAATTTCATGTGGACCTGCCTCCTCTCGGCCAACTCCCAACAAGTCAAGGTAATACAGGTAATGAGAGATGATGTTGTTCATGGAATCGACATCGCCCTGGCCACAAACAAGGTCTCCGTAAAGGATGTTCATGGTGGTGCCAAAACCAGGACTGCGTTTGGCCAAGGTGTCATTCTTGGTGGGCTTCCAGTTGCCAACAAAAGCATCATGAGCTGAGGGCTGTGACTTCTTGACTGGTGTCATCCACCTCCAAATTGCAGCTTGGAAAGCAATGGTGGCATTCTGCTCAACGTATTCTGGATGGTTCAACAGGTCAGCCTTGACGCCTTCTCCAGCAGCTCCATAGTTGTAGTTCCTGTGAAAAATGGAGGGAAACTAAACCCCATCTAGAGAACAGCTAAATAAAGTAATCCACAATAGGTTATAGGGTAAATTACATGCACCCCCTTGGACTATCCTCAGGTATCACCTTAAATGACTAAAATGAACTTATCTTAGTAATATAGAATTTAATAATTAAATGCTTTAAATAACTAAGCCACAAATAGAACAATCCCTTATTGGGATTATATACACAAGTAGAGGTTGCTGTGGAGGGGGAGGGATGGAAATCCCCATCAAGATGGTACACTGGTGCAAGGAATATGAATGTATGGAACTCATTGCAGTATGGTACAAATCTATCTACATAGACATCCGGTAATGTAATGAACCCATCGCATTATAGAATAAACCTACAAATAGAGATTCAGGCTAATAGAATGAATGAGGAAAATAACTTGTTCTCCCATTGCACAAGATGTGGATACTACGAAAATTCTCTCAAAGTACAATCAATTTTAGAGTTTGACTTTGGATATGGCCATATGGATGGAAAGTGTTGGAGAGCAAGAATATATATATATATATATATTTTTCATTTAAAACTATCTTTAAAAAATTGACAAAATAAAACCCAAACAAAATTAATCCCCAACTAAAAGTTTCAGTCAAATCAATCTCTCACCCAGTCTATAGAAGTATCAAGGTGGCAAGACAACTTTAACCTCAATGAGAGAATTTCTAAATCTAAAATGTTTAAATCCTTGACTGAGAGATTCCAGGCTAAAGTGACAATTATAGAATTGAGCAAAGATGTAAACTTTATTAGACTTGGACAAGTATAGACTAGTGATAGTTTTTTTTTTGGGTCATGGACAAGTATAGACTAGTGATAGGTTTTTTCAGTTGGTAAGTTCTGTTTGGTACATGAGTAATGTAATTGTGATCTTAAGTTTAATTCCTTGATCACTAGGTTGGTTTGTTTGGTCCAAAATTGTATAAGATAGGTTTGTTATTTTGGTCTAAAATTGTATAAGATTCAAGCAACAACCAAGGATTTCTGGAACTCACTTTAAAGTTGAAAACCAATAGGCTCTGTAGCCTTCAAGCAGGCTTCTTGTAACTGCTAAGTGACTGGCCTCTAGAAAAATTCCAGAGAGCTTCATGGCCGCAGCCACAAAAGCCACTTTGTGGCCTGCTTGTTGGTTATCACAGTTGCAGAGTGCCAAAATAGAGGCTTCAAATTTCATATTTTGGATGGATTTTCGAGTCTTTATCCAAGTCAAACTTGTCAGGGACAATCTTCAAAAATTATTATGCTACAGCTTGATATGGAAAGCAGAGATCCAATTAAACAAATGTTTGTAAAGGTTCTGTGAGTCACCTCTAAGGTTTACATTAAGTGCATGATGTCAAAGTGCTGGTCAATAGATGGTGCATAGCAAGCTAGGGGAGTGGCAGGCAACTATTGAGATCGAGGAACATTTGGGTTACCTGCATGTCTTCCGGTAATTATCTATTTCTTTTTTGTAGTGGACTTATTCTGATCACATAGAGAAGCCTATGGTTTTTCACCTACCCATTGTTTGGAGATCTTCCACATATATCTTGTGTATTGATTAAGTGGTTGTGTGAAAATTCCCTTGAGTTAATTTCATAGTTGGGGGTAGTTAGTAATCTAATTTTGTGAGTCCAAAATTTCCTGGGGAAAACAAAACATCCATAAAGCAAACCTGAAAACAAAATTTAGCAAGATAGAATATAGAAAAAATATATACCAGTAAATAGGCAAAGCACCGCGACCATAGTATTCAGTGCCAGGAGCACAGGGATAGATGTATTTGTAATAATCATCACAGTATGATTGGCTAGGACTCATTTCTTTATTGAAGCAAAGGCCCCAAGCCAGTGGTCCTCCTGTAGCCACTCCATAACCACCTACATCAATTAAAATAACATTTATATTTCCACTTACCACATACACCATGAATGGCAACACATTTTTTTTTGTTAATAAACTACTAAAGAAAACTTGAGCAATTAATTTCATTCAAAGCCTAATTATCCATGGTGATATGAAAAGAAATCTCAACATGCAGGAAAACTAATTTGAAATCCATCCCTAATTCTTAAATACGCCCAGGCAAAAGGATGAGCGTTAGCTCCATTTAAACTAACCAAGCCTGGCTAATTTTTAATCCTCAAGAACATCACAGAAATCAGCTCAATCTGACACCACCCAGATGAATAAGATCTTGCCCAATGCCATTTGGAATCTATAAAAGCTGTATCATTTCATTCATTTTGTTGACGAATAAAACAAACAAAACCGCCTAAAAGGAGAACTCTGTGCAAGGAAGAAGAAAGAAGTACTGAATCTTCTCTTATGAGATTAAGATCAATGTATGAATAAACATATAATTCCAATAATTACTTCAAATCAGACACATTTGGTTAACTTCCAAGCCATCCAATAGCACTCTTGACTTGACTGAAAACCAACTGAATTATGCATTTGCCAGCAGGTATGAAGTACATTATTCAAACGCAAAAATTTCCAAGCCCGTTTTTAGCATCAATTTGCAGAAAACTCTTAAGCATGGTGTGAATAGTAAGCTTACAGAATATATGGTCATTGATAGAGCTGATTAACAAACTAAACTAGGTGTATCCAACCACACACCAATAATGGGACAAAAGCTTGGTGTGTTGTTGTTCTAGTATTTTAGTATCAAATCAAGTTCACGTTGAAGAAGATACAACTTACTTCTAAGCATCTAAAATTCAGTATGGTTGCAGAGACCAGAGAACATAGATGAAAATAATAGCATTTGATGACTCAGCCAATCAACATTACTTTAAATCATAACAACGGAAAACAAAAAATTCAAATTTTTTCATTTCTCATAATTCCCGTTTCTAGATATTTTCTCCAGCAATTACCTAGCAAACACAACAGCAACAACAACAACAATAATATACCCAGCCTTTACTCCACCATATGGGGTAGCCTACAAAAATTCTAACTTTCCATTCATTTCTATCGATGATTTTATCTTTCGTATAACCCATATAATTAATATCAAAACCTAAGTGTCTCCTACTAAATTTTATTGGTTATCCTCTGCCTCTTTTGGTAAATGTTGATCTATTCCACCTACTCTCCTTACAGTAACCTCTATTGGTCTTCTTCTCCCAGGACCAAAGTAGAACAATCAAAATAGCTGAAGAACTTACAAGAGGTCTTGCTGCCAACATGACCAAGGAAGGCGGCGATTTCCTTCATGCCCATCATCTTTCCGCCGGTGGTGCCGAAGCCGAGTGGCTCGTATTGGGCGGCGGCAAGGATGAAAGACCTGTAGTCCCAGAATCCCACGGCGTGGGCCACCGGAGAGTTCCTCTTGGGGAATAGGTTCTCGAACTGGTAGGTCTGGAAGAAGTCCGTGATAGTCTCATTACAACAGAACTTGGACCAAACTGCGCACTCCCAACCCTTGGTACAAACCTTCTTCCCCTTCACGGTCTTTACCAGCCTCGGCGTCGACGAATCGGCATTCGCGACAGCCGCAACCGCCATTACCACCGCCATTGCCAAAACCCACCCTTTGGCCTCCATTTTTCTCTGCAGGAACACAAGCGAAACACCTTCCACGTCAATTTAGGGTTTTCTTATTATTAATCACAACAAGAAGAGCTAGAGACCAACAAGAACAAGAGAGAAACAGAAAGAAGCTGAAGAAGGATTAGCTTACGGGGGACGGAGAATTGCTGAGATCTGGGAGTGCTGAGGAGTAGATCTGCTTGGATTTCTCTTCTTCAAGAGGCAATCAAACGACAGTAAGCAAGCAGATAGAGAGAGAGAGAGAGAGAGAGTTAGCTGAGATATCTCTATCGGTGGCTGTGGAAGGAAGCAAGGATGCAGAGAGAGTGTAGAGATGGAGGAGATGAACGGTGGAGATTGGGTTGGGTGGATGGCAAAGTGTTCGAGGTTTAAAGGCAATAACAGGCTGGAATTGACGTAGAGGCATCAAGACAGGCAGTGATGAACTGATGATGAAAAGTGGGGCCCACCATCCACCGACACACACCATGGGAAGTTCTTGTCTACATCTCAGGTTGGATTGTATGGGTGCAATTATATACTCTTAGGGGGTTAAAGATTTCATTAATTACATTTAAATTTTTTTGAAAAGAATTAAAGTATAAAATGACTGCGTGCTACCTTTTTAACTTATATACTTTAATTGATTGATTGTGGATCTTAATCATCTTTTTTTTTAATAATTAATTATTCTTTTATCTATGTACATGCGTTATATAACTTGATAAATAAATATATAATTATTATAAAATTAGACAATTGAGATTTACGACAAGTCAAAATCTAAGTTGAAAGTGTTACATAATTAAGATGACAAAATTTTATGTATTTTTATGTTTTAAGAGTTTCAAAAATAATTTAAAATCAAATTTTACCCATATATTAACTGTTCAATTAAAAAGAATTAAAAATTATTATCCCTTTTAAATTTAATAATTTTGAACAAGATTAGAAATGAGTTTGATGTGATGTCCACAAAATTCTTTTTATTTTACGTTGGTGAACTGAACAGAGTTCCAAACTGGTCTGGGCCGTGGATCTCCAGCTAAAGGGTGGTTGAGATTGGATGGATTTCGGCCCGGCCCATTCAACTCCCGCCAAAGGGAAAGAGGGGGGGGGGGGGGGGGGAGGGAAGCTGATGAGTGTAGTGTAGAGAGAGACTGCTGAATTTGATGGCTTCTTCTGGAGGCGAATCCGCCGCAGCGGGCCGCGCTGCTGTCGGAACATCCATCAATACCAGTAGGTGTCCCTCTTTCCTCAAAAGGGTATCTTCAAAACCTCTTCTTCCTTTTCCCCAAATTTGCCAATCTCTCTCTTCCCAAACCAAAATGAAAAACGTTTGTTAATTGCAGGTGTGTTTGGACAAGTGGTGGCTGATTAAGGTGGAACCGGACTCTAAAGGAAGAACACTGGGTGTTGCAGGCTTTGCTTCTAGAGAGTAAGAATTATCTCTCTCTTATTACTCTTCTATCACAACTCCCCCAAGCCAAAAAGTATTAGGTTTTGATGTGTTATTCAGAGTTCTTATGATAATTTTTCTTCTTATAGCTAATCAACTGGTTTGTGTGTGCGTGTGTGCGGGGGGGGGGGGGGGGGGGGGGCGCTGAATTTGCCTGTCAGAAAGGAATACAAAGAAATGGAAGGTGCAAAGTTGTAATCCTATTAGTCAACTTATGTGATGTATAATCAGCAAAAATTATAAGAACTTGTGTGATGTGTATTCTTGTAAATTTGGTCTTATTAAGTTTTTTGGTTTTCCGCTTGAAGTTCAGGATATTTATTTTTAAAAAGTATATTTTGTTCCTCAACTGCTCCCATTTTTGAATTCTCTTTTTATGTGACATAACCTGATGGTATGTTTTGACTCTTATATGCATTCGACAGTTAAGTTGTCACAAGGGCTCATCTATTTACATTGTTTATGCATCTAAAATTCACAGGTTCCTCGCTTTGTGTAGGTTGGGGAAGGCCGTTTCTGCACCTAGCCTTACCCTTGTTTTACAAAAAGTTTTTTTTTTTTTTTGCGGGAAAGTTGTTTCCAGTATTCAAACCCTCGACTTCCAGTTATAAGAGAGTAACTTAGCATTGCTAATAAGATTTTCCCTCTTGTTTATGTGTTCGTGGGAAATATTAAAATATGATTATCATTCTTCTCTTTTGTTTCTCTCCCATTTTTAATGTTTTGTAGGCCTGGTCGATAGGCAATCTTGGTTGTTGGTTATCCTATTCTGTTGAAATGGTCGACAAACACATGAAGGCATAAATAAACTTTTAACAGTTGGTTGTGTCAATTTTTTTTTTTTTTGTGGTTTATTAATGAGTACTTAATTGGATTTTATACCACAGGAGGCAAGCGTCAAGAGTTTTCCACTCTGCAGCAATTGCCAGGAGGCACGATGCTGTCACCCTTGAGACAGCAGATGGCATTACAATTACAATTACTGGCTTCATAAATAGGTCACTCACAATTGAAAATAGCTTTCCACCTGAGGTAAATAATCTTTTCTTTTTGTTCTTTTTTGCACTTTAAAAAAAAAAAAAAACCTTTTGAACTGAGCGTGATACTTAAATCCTCTATGTCATATGTTCATGAGGATTGTTGGTTCTGCAACTTTCATGTTTGTGATATGCATTACACTAATACTGGTCATTGTTATCATGGTTGGTCATGTAAAAAGGATTTTTGGATTACCCAAGCAATTATGTTCTAGTTGCTTTTGTTTACCCTCTCCCCCTCCAGTACATATTTTTGCCTGAATAACAGTAAGAGCAGATTTTGTATTTGAATAGAAATTATGTACATGGAGAAATGAACTTCAAGCCAAAAATTGCATCAACGCTTATGGAGAAAACAATTTTGCTACTTGAGTATTACGCTACCTCCCCTACTTCACCTAAGCTTCTTTAAGAAATTTAAATGTGAACTATTACTTGGAACAGGCGTGCAACCATTTCCTTTTTGGATTTCCCTACTACTGGGAAGAGTATTCTTGTCAATCTCTTGATGAAGAATTGGTCTACAAAACTATTTCCTCCAGGACTTCTACCTTAGATGCATTTCACTTGTCTTCACATGATGGTACAAACTGTTTGCCCCTAATGTCCTTGGATAATCTTCCAGTGACTAGGATACGTGATCTCTTAATGTCCCGTCTTGGAGATTCTGATGATTCGGTGATATCAAAAGGGATATTGAATGATATCCTGCAAAAACATGATAGTACCGCTTCCAAAGATGATGATGCACCCGTTCAGTCGAACGTGCAAGGTAAGTTCTGTGGATTGGATGGAATTCTGAGTAATTCTTCAAAAAAAATGGATAAACAGAGGACAAGAGACAATTATGTCATCGATCCTGTTACAAGCAATTCTGTACACAGTAGAACTCCAAAACATCACAAGAGAACAATGATGAAACAGAAGAATAATGATGATAGTGGCAGTGTAGATTCAAGAGATGTTGGAATGGAAGAATTTCAGACAGTTATTCCTGAATGTGAAATGGATATGGATGCCAATAGCTCAAGTAGAAAGGTTGCCCGGAGGATTATGGCTAGATTGGATAATCACAGCGACAAGGGGAATATTTCTCTGAACACTTCTGCAACTCATAGGGTTGCCCAACCATTATATGCAACAGAGCCCCGGCGTTACCAAAATCGATGGATAGAAAAAAGAGGAAATGCTTCAAGTGCAGGTCAGGAGATCGAATTGTGTTATGAAGGAGTGGAAGCTAAGGAAACCCCTAATAGTTCTCTCAGAATATCTAGTATGAGGGAAAGTTTAAATGGTCAGTTTTTTACTTTAGGTTCTTCCAAGAACAAATGTGGTGCAGCTGTACCTAGAAGAAATGATTCAGATTCACGCCATGGAAACATATCCTTGGAGGAGAAGGCTGGAAAGCCAATCCCTCATCGAGCTCCAGCTAGAAGGTCAAATAGACAAAGAAATATAAAGAAATGATACGTATGGATTAGATTGATGAGATTTGATCCCGGGAAAAAATGGTCTCTATGTAATATAAGCACTTTAATTGCTTGAGCTGCCCTTAAGTAATAACCTCATCTGTCAAAATGCTTACTGACTGGTGATCAATTGCATGTTTTGCCTTCTCAATATGTTATTTCATTTATAATTATTATTATTTTTTTATGTTTTGTGCAGTAAGAAACAATAGGAGGGGGTGACTGGTGCTTGCGGCCATGCTTTGAAGAGGCCAATAACTACTTTTAACAGGTTTGAACCATAGATTAAACTCTCAAGTCCTACTAGGTGGATGTGAATCCAATCATTCCAAATCACCTCATTAGGTCTAAGAGAAAAGATTCAAACCTTTTGACCATAGATGCTGGTAATTAATAAGCTCTAGATCACTTGGGCAACCACCTTAGTGGTTCTCAATATATACGCTTTATTACCTGTCTGCAGGTTTTCAGCTAAATTTTAGGTTCTCATTAAGTAGATTAGTATTTATTTTGTGTCAAGCCACGGATCAAAGGCTTGGACAATTTCGAGACAGTCATCAGAGAGAATTTGGAGGGAGAATTTGAAAGAAGGGAGAGAGAAAGAAAGAGAAGGAAAGAACTGAATGCTTTCATTGATAGTTCCCATCCTCTTTTACAATGCCTTTTATAGGCTATCACCCTTGGCTTATTGGCGTAACCGACTAGGTACAATCATCGTGAGCGGTAACCGCTAAGTACACATGCTATTGCTACTGTAGGTCTATTACAGTTATGCTCTTAGGCTCATAGTCATGACAATCCCCTCCCCTTGAAATCTTCCTTGTCCCTAAGGAAGGTAAGTAATTGAGCAGGTTGTGGAAATTGTTTCAGCAACTCGGGTAGATATTCCTATGTGGTATTCTCTAGGTGTAGGTGGGACCACTGTACCAACACTTGGATTAGGGGCTGTACCAACACTTGGATTAGGGGTAAGGGCCCCTGATGGATTACCCTTCTGTTTATGATAGCTTGTGGCTCCACCTCTACTTCTATGTCTTCATTCACTGGCTGTAAGTCAGGGTTGACAGTAGCATTAGACTCCACATACTTCTTCAGGAGGGACACATAGAACATCGGGTGGCTCTCCACTCCCTTAGGTCACTGTAGTTTGCAGGCCACTTTGCCCACCTGTTTAGTTATAAGAAGAGGTCCAAAATATTTTGGACTTGGATTTGGGTGTGGTAGAAAAAGAGTGTTGCAAGAATCTCTTTACCTTCAAAAAGACCTGGTCTCCCACATTGAAACTTTGGTCACTCTTGCGATTGGCAGTTTGTTTCATTCGGTTATTAGTTATAGTCAACTCCTTTTTGAGTATAGTTAGCATCTCCTGCGTATTTTTCACGTACTCTCCCATAGTGGTTTGTGTCTCTTGGAAGTCAGTCACAGTTGATAATGCTGAGGTCTTATACTCGAATATAGCCTCGAAGGGGGTCTTCTTGATTGAGCTATATGGTAGCTCGTGTTATACCACCACTATGCTAGGGATAGACACCTTCCCCAGTTGTTGGGCCTTGCAAAGCACATACACCTCAAATAGGACTCCAAGCATTAATTGACTCGCTCAGTCTGCCCATCTATCTCAAGGTGGTATGCAGTTGACATATACAGCCCTACCCCTAGGCCCTTAAACAGCTCTTGCCAGAAATGGTTTGTAAATACTTTATCTCGATCTGAAACAATAGATTTAGGGATCCTATGCACCTTAGCCACCGTATCAAGGAACACCCGAGCAACTTCCGAGGCTGTAAAAAGGTGTGTGAAGCTGATGAAGTGAGCAAACTTCGTTAACCTATCAACTACTACCAATATCACATTCTTGCCTTCAGAGTTGGGTAAGCCCTCAATAAAGTCCATGGAAATCTCTTCCCAGGCCTGCTCCAGTATAGCCAGTGGTTGTAACAACCTTGGGTATGCCACTTGTTCATGATTGCATCGTTGGCAAGTTATGCAGGCCGTCACAAAATCTTTCAGCTCTTTTTTAAGCCCTGGCCAAAAGAACATCTACCTTACTTTGTAGTAAGTAGCTCTGACCCCCTAGTGCCTTCCTAGAGGAGAGCTGTGTAGTGCCTGCAATATCTTGGACTTCAGTTCTTTGTCATCCCCCACCACTAATCTGTCTTTAAATCTGATCAAACCATTGGAGATAGAATACCCTTGGGCATTAGTATGCCTAACTGCTAGCTGGGTCTGCAAGGACTTAATCTATTTTGATCTATCGTAGCTCTCAATTACATCTCTAACCCAATCGGGCACCACTGCTGTAATGGCTTCACATGCCCCTTGTGACACCCGTGACTTAAAACATGCTTATTAATAATAATATTCATATGAAATTCAAGGTTTAGCCCAGACAAGAAACTTGAGAAACGATACTTCTATAAACTTGAGTAATGTTTCAAACATAATAGAATTTAGAGCATGTTTTGCGTAAATATAACGTTTGATATTGAAAACACGGGTTCAATATAAGAAAGAAAACTTAGCAAATATGCTTTGTAACAATAGCATCCATATTGAGAAATCTAACTTTAAATTGAGACTCAGCCTTTTCATAAACTTATATAAGCTTTAAGGACATACGATGTAATAATAGTGTACATATATCATAAGAGTTTAATATTGAAAATCTTTTTGAAACAAAAAGAGAGAAGCAAGATTCAATTATTGGAAATTCTTTTTTTTTTTTTTTCCAAGAGCCATCACGTTCCATGTCCACGTCTCGATCTCCTTATTCATGATTACCTGGGGGGGAAAAACATAAGGGGCGAGATTACGCAACTCTCAGTAAGTACAAGAGAACTGTCAAACGTATTTAAACATGACATGACATAAACTTGTAACATGAACGTATAACATGAGAGGACACGATAGGTTCTACCAACTTGTAGGGGTAAGAATCTCCGTGCGTAGCGCTACTAAACCCTGGTCCCGTAACTTGCTTGAGAACATGAAACTTGCTTGAAACATAACACGAGGGACCACATAAACATGATTTATGAATGTGCTTAAACGTCGTAAATAGTTCATAGTGTACTTACCTCAACTTGGTTTGATGAGATTTGAATGTTTAAGGCTTCACACCTTACTGGGTTTGCTTTTCTGCAAAATATATATATTTTCATGAACTAAACCTAAAATACTTTTACATAGGGTTGTAGGGAACTAAATAAGGGGTTGATACTTTAAATTTCAAAGGAAAATGGGCTCTCACATGCACTTACGCGCCGACGAAAGGTGCTGCCCTTAATTTTCGAGACAGCTTTGCACCCTTTTGGTTTTTCGGCCATATTTCCCTCGTTTTAACTCTGACTTGATTGCCGTTTTTTCCTACATGCTCCGGTGACGTTTTTTCCTATATTTCGTCTCTCTACATGAATATAAAATTAAACGGAACTTTCCTTGCTGGTTCGATCGCTAGTTTTCAGCGATTCGGGCCCAAACTCCGGCGACGTGTAGTTTTTCCGACAAAACTCGTTGGTTTTTGGCAGAGTTTTCCTCATTCTTTGGCAATGTTTCCTCAAAATCTCCTCATTTCTCTCTCGTTTGGTGCCCAAAATCATTCCCCAAAACCTTATATTAATAGGTAATTTCGACGAATTCAATTGCGCCACGCGTCGCGTTGGGATAAGAACTCATCATGAGATTTGCAATGTTAAGCCACGTATACATGGAGATTTGTGCATTCACATGGAGATTTGTGCTCCATCATTACACCCCTCATCATTACACTCCTAAGATTAAGCCACGTATTCATAGAGAGATTTGAGCATTCACATGAGATTTGTGCTCGTCATTACACTCCTAATCATTACACCCCTAATCATTATAAGATTTCAACCAATCCAATTGATGCCATGTGTCCTATATAATCATTCATATCCATGTGTTCTTATCAAATGGTGCTATGTGTCCCATCTAATCATTTCTATCCATGTGTTCTTATCAAATGGTGCCATGTGTCCCATATAATAATTTCTATCCATGTGTGGCTAATAGTTTGAGACCAAGTGTCCCAATTTGGAGGCTAAGAAATCTTGGTGGCTACGCAAAAGACTTGGACTTCAAAATATTTCAAAGTTAAATTTGAAATCTACTTTAAATCCAAATGTATATTTAATAAGATTTGTGTTGTGGCACATCGTCGTTGATCTTATCCTCAAACGCTCAATAGGATGTTTCTACCTCACAAGGACACTTGGATGGTGTTGATTGACTAATCCTTGATATTTTTGGCTATTACACTTTTGCTTGAACTTTTGGGTAATTGCATTTAGACCCTTGCAAGTTGGTCCCTAGCCATCTCTTAATTGCACTTTTGCCCTTGGAGAAATAATTTATTACATTAATACCCAAAGGTTTTAGTAAATTACACTTGTGTTTGAGTTTTTCCAAAAATTTCACTTTTACCCGGACTTAGTAATTACGATTTTGCCATTAGTTCAAAACTAAATTTTTGTCTTAGGACTTTTGTGACCCTCTGAAAATGTCTCATTTCGTTATATATTTGAACTTAAAGATCCCTGGTATATATCACAATTTAAAGTTCTTGGATATTACATATTTGAACTGAGAAAGGAAAGAAACAAAAATCTCGGGTGTTACACCCCTTCTTCTTCTCTTCTTAATAGGGCATCTGCCATTATATTCTCTTTTTTGTTACTATACTGGATCACATAATCAAGGCCTAATAATTTTGACACCCCTTTCCTTTGTAGCTGGGTGTGCAGTCACTGTTGTAGTAGATGCCTTAGGCTTTCATGGTTTGTCCTTATGATGAATGGAGTTCCTTCCAAGTAATGCCTCCACTTATCAATGGCTATGATCATGGCTAGCAATTCCTTTTCATACACACTCATTCCTCGGTGCTTAGCAGCCAATGCTTGACTAATATAGGCTAAAGGTCTCCCTTCTTGCATCAATATTACTCCCACCCCAATGTTACATACATCTATTTCTATCACGAAGGGCTTAGAGAAATCAGGTAGGGCTAGAACCAAGGCTTGTGTCATTGCCCTCTTGAGTGTAATGAAAGCAGCCTCAGATTGGGGATTCCATTTGAAGTTGTCCTCCTTGAGTAATTTGGTCAAGGGCTTATTGATTACCCCATAATGTTGTATAAACCTCTTGTAATACCTGGTTAGCCCTAGGAATCCCCTCAACTCCTGTATAGATGAAGGCCTAGGCCATTCCAACATGGCTGCGATTTTTTTAGGGTCTATATTGACTCCTTGACCCAAGATGATATGCTCTAGATTTTCCTACTCACTCTTTGCAAAGGAATACTTTGAAGGTTTCACATATAATTGGTTGGTTTTCATGATTTCAAAGGTGGTTTTAAGGTGGGTTAGGTGCTATTTGAGGTTGGGGCTATAAACCAAAATGTCATCAAATAAGACCAATATAAATATCCTTAAGTAAGGGGTAAATAAATGGCTCATCAGGGCTTGGAAGGTGGTTGGGGCATTAGTGAGTCCAAAAGGCATCACCCTCAACTTGTAGAGGCCCTGGTGGGTTCTGAAAGCCGTTTTTGGTATGTTTGTAGGGTTCATCCTAATTTGATGATACCCTGCACATAGGTCAACTTTAGTGAAGATGATAACCCCTTTTAGTTCATCCAGCAAGTCTTCAATCCAGGGAATGGGGAATTTCTCTTTCACAATGAGGTTATTTAGTTGTCTGTAACAAGAAGTATGGGAGATGCAAAGGGACTTTGGATGGGTTGAATTATTGAAGTACTAAGCATGCTTTTTACTTGTTTTTCAATTTCAGCCTTTTGGGAAGCGGGGTAATGGTAGGCTCTAATGTTAATTGGCTTTGAATTGGGTTTCATGGGAATGAAAATGTTGAAAAGTCAATTTGGGGGAAGTGTGTGTAGTTCAACAAATAAGTCTCTGAATTCTAAGAGTAATGGATGTAAATCAGTAAGGTAGGTTACCTTTGCAAAGAAGTTAGTGATTGAAGGGCCCTCCGGTTCTTCCCCATCCACCTCTATAGCTTGGATGGAGAACATTTGAGATATTTGCCCATTTCCCTTAGATAGTAGCCTTAGGGGTGTGCAATCGGTTATAACCGAACCGAACTGCCCAAAAATTGTGAACCAAATCGAACCGAACCAAATGCAATAACCGAACCGACCAACCAACCCAACAAACCGATCTAATCGAAACCGATCTAACCGAACCCTAAACCATGCTAATCGAACCGAAACCGAAAATCGAACTGGAAACAAACTAACTAAGAGACTGGCTTTGCTGTTGCTGCCGGCCACCTAGCCAGCCGGCGATTCCGATCATCGGATTCCCCCAACCACGGTGACCCACATACCCAAAAACTAAAAGCATCTAATGGTTGGATTTTAGTAGATCTAGGTTTCAAAATTTCAATGTAAAAGAGAAATAGAGTGCAAACTTACCCAAAAACCATCGGCGCAATCTTCGTCTTCGTCTCTGGCCTTCGTCTTCTTCTTCGGCATTGACGACGGATGGTGGAGGGAGAGAGAACAGATGAAGAGATGAAGTTAAAAAGCCTTCGGCCAATGCCTAATCTACGAAGCTTCGAAGAGCCTTCGTCTTCGCCATCGCCATCGAAGAGCCTTCATCTTTGCCTTCGCCTTCGTCTTTGTATTCGCCATCGCCAGATCTGTGAACTCGAAATCGAATCGAAGAGAAGATGAAATGCCGAGACGCAAGAGAGAGATAGAGAGAGAGAAGAACGAAGAATAGAGAAAATGAAATGTCGCGCCCGCGTGCGTGACTCGTGAGGGGGGGCAGTTCGGTTCGCGCGGGGGGGGGGGTTGTGGCCGGTTCGGTTCAAGTGAGTGAGGCTATGTTTTACAAGTTCGGTTCGGTTCGCTTTTTTTGGTATTTTTATCAAAATAACCGAATCGAACCGAATAACCGATTTTTAAACAAAAATATAACCGAACCGAACCACTATTTTTGAAAAACCGAACCGAACCGATCGAACTTTTCGTTTCGGTTCGGTTAGTTCGGTTTAATCGAACTTTTGCTCACCCCTAAGCAGCCTTTTGCCAATAATCACCTTACACTCCCCTGCATCTAAGCTGCCACTTAATGTCAACTTCTTTCCTCCCGATCCAGAATGACTTACAATTTGTTGAAGTCGAAGGTCAAAGGGCTTATTGTCCTCATTCAGTCCACCCCTAGGACTATATCACAGCCTCCTAACTCCAAAATTCTCAGGTCTGTAGAGAAGTCCTCACCCTGCATCAGCTATTTGAACCCTACACTTTTATAATGACTATAAATCTTGCTTCTGTTAGCTACTGTTACTGAGAGGGGAATAGTGGCCATGAGTTTGCACCCTAATTCATTGGTAGTTGTTTCGTTGAGGAAGCTGTGGGTGGTGCCACTATCAATCAACATCATGATCTTCCTCTTCCCTACTTGGCCTTCTACTTTAATGATCTTACCTACGAGTCCCCCCCTTAAGTGAATGGAATGAAATTGCCCCACCCCATCAACAAGATCATCTTCAGGGGTCTCTTCCACAGCCTCCCCACCATCATCTTCCTCCTTCCTGGCTATCTTCTCCTCACCTCTTTCATGTTCAGCAGTTGGCTTCGATATTGATGGTTGGTGCAGTAATGGTCACCACATTTGTAACACAACCTCATCTGCCTCCTTTGCTCCATAGTGGGGTTTCTGATGGCCAGAGCCTGCTGATTTCGTCTTGGCAAGCTTGAAGTTACTGTTGCTCCTACCTCTTTAGTGTTTCCACTAGGAGGTAGACTAATTAGGGGAATCGTTCGAGAGGGAGCCTTGTTTCTCTTGTAAATAGCTTCCAGTGTTAATTCTTGTAGTCGGGCTTTCTCTGTCGCTTGCCTAACAATGGCTGACATCATTATCTTAACCATTAATCTCAACTCGTCCTTAAGTCCACTAAGAAAGTTGGACAAGAAGTATTGCTCAAGTGTTGGCTGAGCATTTCACATTAAGGCTCCTAACTCCTCAAACTTCTTTAGATACTCTGTGATAATCCCCTCTTGTTTGAGTTTATTGAACTCATCTTCTATTAGGTCTGCTATATTTTTTTCTCCAAATCTCTTGCACAATTCTTCTACAAAGTCGATCCACCTTACCCTAATCCCTTTGGATTTAAACCACCCTTAGAACCAAGAATTAGCCATATAATTGAGATAGGCTGTTGCCAAGGTAATTCACTGTGGCTCAACCATACTGTAGTATTGAAAGAAATGCTCACACTGTCGGATCCACCACCTTGGCTTGGATCTGCCAAACAACAATATCTCCAACCTTGGCATCGATGTGTGGTTATTGGATTGGGGATTAAGATCCCTTACCTGAATGTCCGTTTCCATTCCTTGCACCCCCTCCAACTCTGTTCCTCCTGGAGGCCTTGGAAGTATGCCAAATCCGAATGAATTCGGATTAGCTCTAGATCGAGGGGGAAATTCCAGAGGTAAGTGAAATTGTGGTAGGGACGACAACATGTTGAGCTGCTGTTGATCCTTCGGCCAAACTGATCCATCGTGTCCTGACTTCTCTCCAATTCTCGTTGCATATCCTCCTGAGATGCCACTAATTCCTCTCGCATTCCATCTCTAATTGCAGCTACATCTTCCCTACTCTGAGTAATAATTTCGTGTGTCTGTGTCATTCCAAACACTAGCACTTCCATTCTAGACTCCAATTGCTTGAGTACGTCCCTTCTACCATCGTTTGCTCACAATCCATTGCGCTTCTGATCACAGAAACGCCGCTGAGGATCGCCGGCTCTGACACCAAATGTCAAGCCTCGGATCAAAGGCTTGGACAATTTCAAGAGAGTCGTAGATTAGAGAGAATTTGGAGGGAGAATTTGAAAGAAGAGAGAGAGAAAGAAAGAGAGGGAAAGAACTGAATGCTTTCATTGATAGTTCTCATCCTTTTTTACAATGCCTTTTATAGGCTATCACCCTCGGCTTATTGGCGTAACCGACTAGGTACAATCATCATAAGCACTAACCGCTAAGTACACATGCTACTGCTACTGTAGGTCTATTACAATTATGCCCTTAGGCTCGTGACATTTTGCTCCTGATTTTGGGCATTTGTCTACTAATTAGAAAGCGCAGAGCACATGCTGTGTTTCAGTTCAGATTATGAGTAAATTTAAGAATCTTGTTTATCTCCTGGTGCTGGTTCTAGGAGCCCTGTGAACGAGGTTGTTGAGCTCGTTAGCTGTCAATTGTTCTCTACAAGGTAGTGTTGATGATGCCTTTGAGTCTTAGCTATCACAGTGGTCATAGCAACTTTCTAGAAATCCGGAGGAGATGCTTCACTACTGGTGCTAACATGAACAAACAATTACTCATTATCCACAAGACATTAGAGCCTCCATTGGGGTTTTGTTATTACGATGCATTTCCTTTCTTACAAGTTAAGATGTGTTATAAGATACAAGAATCCAGGTGAAGATTGGAATAGAACTCTTTGGACGCCATCATGTGCCCCATTGTCCGGGGCCAACCAAATGAAAGGCGTATAATCCACATATATGTAGTACAGATACTGTTGTTACCAAAAAAAGAAAAATAAATAAATAAAAGTGGAAGGGGTGAAGATGGAGACAAACTTCTTTTAACCAGGAAGGTACCATACTATGACGATGGCATGGAAAAGCCCGGATTGGAGGAAGCGTAGCTTATGAACTCAGTGTCTTGCTCCAAAATAGCCATTTCAGGTTCATCCAAGTGCACCCATGCTTCTATTCCCCCATTCACATTGCTTTCTGCTAGAAATACCCCATTGACAAACACGGAACTGGGAAATCCCCAAACGTGGCTAACCCAAAGAGGCTTTCCCCACCCGAAGTCTGATTCCGACAATCTGAAACTTCTCAAGTCGCTAACCATATACATTTCTGGTTTGTCTTTGGCGTAGACTGCATCTCTTTCTTCCATCAACTTGCGTATCTGGTGAAACCCTTCATCCCCTTGCATACTTTGTATAAAGTCACTGTCTAGATTTTTAATTGCTTCCTTCACCCTGCTCACCACCACTTGCAACTCACTTTCATTCGTGTGCGCTGCATTGTGGTGTGCACTTGTTAGCCAAAAGATATTCCCGAATGCATTTTCAGACAAGGGTGACATCATTCGTGGCCGCATGTTTACTGCAAAGACCAGCGTGGATGGGTGTTGGGAGCCTTTAATTGCTGCAGAAGCTGCCATTGCCCGCGTCCAGATTAAACTAGTTACCACTTGGGAAGTACTTGGATAAGGAACTAGTTGGCTAGTAGCCTTGACCTTGAGAGCTTTTATGGCAGCACTATCGAACACAAACCTCCTCAAGGTGCTTTTGCCTTCGTTCAACCAAGTCTCCTTGAGGTATGCCATGCTGCGTGGTAGTTGTTCTGATCTAGGGGGGAAAAGTAATGATGCTGAGGTAAGGTCAGGGAATATTGCTTTATCTTGACACCCACTAGATAAGGCAGTCCAACACTTGAGGAAAGCGGCCAACGTATTTGCATCTAGGACCTTGTGTGACATGGACACGCCAATGGAGATTCCTCCCGAAGCAAATACGTTGGCTTGAATAGCCAGGTGAGCCAAGGTTGTTTCTGGCTCGGGAGCAAAGTCTTGGTAAGGAACAAATTGGTGCAAGACCTGGAGCTCAGGCTTTTTAAGAAACTCGGACATGTCACAATTAACACGAGTTTCAATGAATAAAACTCCTTCGTCGTTGCAATCAAACGACATGTGGTCTTTAAGCCGTCCGGCGAGTGGGTAGAAGCGAGATAGAGTCTCGGCGAGCGAACTTTTCAAACGAGCCAATGCTTGTTTGATGGAGTTGGCATCGCTTATGGGATAGTGAAAGACGATGGGGACATAAGCACAAGGGAGGAGCTGGTCCAAGAGAGAAATGGTGAAGGTTCTAAGATGAGGTGGTGTTGGTGAAGATGGCTTGATGTATTCTCTTGAAATGACTTGGACGTCCATGTCGATGGATTATTATTGCTTTGATGAATGGAATTTGAAGATTGAGGAAAGGCTTACAAGAGCAGAGGCTGAAAGCTCAAGTTTCAGAGGCTTTGCTGTGTTGATGATGACCTTAAGAGGTGTGATATCTCTCTCTATATATACATGTACACGTACATTTTCATGTACATAGCTGCTGGCACTGGGGATGGATTGTCTTGGTCAGCTGACAACATATATTAAAATAATAGAAAGACAGTATAAATGATAAGAACAATTGAATTAGAAGGCTTGGGTTCAAAAGGAATGAAGAGCGCTTTTGATGGTAATAAGAAAGTAGAAATACTATTTGGATACTCATTTTTTTATGATACTTATGTATGAATACATTATATTTTATCGATAAAATCAATATATGAGTATTGTTAAAAGTGTTATAATTGAGTGGCTAAGTAGCATTTTGGATTGGGAAACGGAAATGGTCGTCTTTTAATTAAAAAAAAAGTAGTATTTACTGAGTCTATCATATAACACAGGCATGGGGACGGGGCTTTTGTTTGGAAGACTTGCGGGGAATCTGAGGAAGCGCTCCAGAACGCGGGACAAATTCACAGGTTGCCATAATATTCCACTTTGAATTATTCTTCTCTTCTTTTCTATATTCATTGGATCTTTCAATCTCTCTCTCTCTCTCTCTCTCTCTATATATATATATATATATATCCATGAGAATTTATAACTGTTACTTGTCAACTATATATTAGAAAAATTTATTAGATAGATTTAGAGTTTAAAATTTAAGATTTATGGGTTAAGAAAATACATAAGACTTTGTGGGTAAATTCATTTATGTCAGTTAAAAATCAACGATGGCAAATAAAGTAAGAAAATAATTAACGAACACAACACTTATGCGGTTCGATTAAAATATGTGATTTACATCTACAAAAAGAAAAAATTAGAGTGTGTTTGATTGAAAAAAAGATGAAAAAATATTTTTCAATTTCATGAAAAATAATTTTCACCTCTTTCTAGTTGTAATTTTTTTTATGAAAAATGTTAAGTAATAAAATATGTAAATATAATTTTTTTAATTGATATGATATTTTTTATAAAAAATAATTCTAATCAAACACATCCTTAAAACAATATAATTGGTCAGGTGTCTGTTGAAATCTCAACGCACCTGAGTCATCTTAAAAACATTATTCAATAAAGACTTGTCAATTCGGGGATTCTTCATATGGTAGGAGGTAAAGCACCACGCGGCCCTCTAAATTCTTTAGATTGAGTCAAATTCTATAACGAATTTAAATTCTTTTTTTTAAAGTTTAGTAGTATTGCGTTGGAGGCATATGTTCACATGACGTTGAGCATAGGATGCAGAGGGGAGGGAGGGGGTTATCCATAAATAAATAAATATTATATTGATAGGTGGGTGCATGTTCAATACAGGCATCGTTAGCTGTAATTATTATTAATACTGCCACTTCGAATTATTTCCTCCGGATGCAATAATTAGCCTTTGGGGTGGTGGGAGTTATAATTAGTTTAATTAATCAATCCCAATTAACTTTATGATTATAGTAGTGATTAATTAATTGGCTTTATGCTCTTGCCATGACCCTCAAGATATATAGCGGCGTACTGATTGCTTTGTGTGTTGGTCACCCAGCTCAGCTGTATAGCTAGCTTTTAGTTATTCTTTTTTTGTAAAGAAAGTCCAAGAAGAGCAGCTGTTAGTTGATAACCAGCAGCAGGAGGAGGAGGGTTGAACGATTCACATTTTAGGTTACGCAACACTGTCGAAATTTATCTGGGAAAGTTTGAAATTGACCCTAACAACCTTGACGCCTGTTCGGAATTGTTGTGCTTTTGAAGATTATATTTCCAATTTTGTCATTTTGTAGTATACCTACAACACCACAAGTTACGTGTTTCTAACACAATATAACACAACACTACCAAACAAACCCTTCAAAAATTGTTTTAATTGGATGAGTGCCATTTATACACAAGCAAATATTAAGGTTTTTGATTTAAACTTCTTATAACATTTAATTAAATACAAGTTTAAGTTTAATTAGTTACCTCCGGTGATCAATTAAGCTTACCCAATTAATTGAACTTTTGTGGATGGCAATTACTTGGTTAGTGGGGGGGTGCATGTTAGAAGAATTTGTGAGTGGAAAAGCAAGGGATTGTAGGAAGAAAGAAAATGTGGCCATGTGATCCCCCCCCCCCCTCCCCATGGCAGTCGTTAGCAATATTGAATAACGTAAATGGGCAACCAACTCATGGAATTCATCAAATTGCTGAGATTGACCTCCGTTGCACTTTGAAAAGATAAAAAGTCTTTTGATGATTGTTTATTTTCATTAAAAACGAGAGACCATGACCTTGGTTTTGGTGCCGATGCGTTAATATTTTATAAATAATATTATTTATCTAAAATAGAAAGAATTTTTAGTTTAAGTGCCACATCTTTATTGAGTTATGAAAATGTGTAAATGTTTATATATGTTTAATATTATTTATTTTCAACCTAAATAAATAGTATTACTCTATTTTATTAAACTATTTATACAAGAATAATGAGTTATGATTAATGATGGTATTATCAATTATGTGGCATTTTCTTATTAGAGGAGACTAAGAATATCATGTGTCATTGTCTCATCCATTTAGTATTTCTTTCAATAAAGATACGATACATAAATAATGATATCATTATCAATCATGATTTTTAACATTAATATGATACCATTGTCAAAAGTCTTTTTGGTAGCCTTCTAGGTTTTAGATACCGGCCGGTAGGGCACAAATAACATGACCAAGTTGCTCATTCGACTTCAAAGAATTTTTGTGGGTCGGGATTGTTTTATCTAGTCAAGCCAAAATTAATGTTGAATAGATAAAAAAAACAAGCTGGCTACGTACTTCACATAATTTAACATTAAAAGTGTGAACATCTGACCAGAAGGAATTGTAGAAATGAACTGACGTATCCTTCAAAAAGCATGCTTGTACATTGGTAGGAAGAATAGCAATAGGAGAGTTTAGTGGGTCAAATTCAATTAAATTTAGTTTTATTATATATAGTATGAACGGGTCTTCAATCAATTTCATCGAATGTGAATGCTGATTGTATATGTTATTAAAGTATTGTGATGAGATCCATGCCTCCTCACTTTACCAAATTAATTGACTAAATTAATCAATCCTATATTTATATCACACACCCACCCACACATATTGAGAATGTTATTTTGATGTGTATTAATATGCCGTATTTTATGTCATATCAATACAAATATATAATATATTAGTATAAGGGTATTATGAAAAGTGTTATGAGTGAGTATTTAAATAGCATTTCTGCATATAATAATATATAAAACTATATATATATATATATATAGACGGATGCCGGCCCTAAGCTTAGCTGGTTTTTCTTCTCATATCACCGACCCAAATGGATTCTATTGTCTTGAATGTAGGGCAGTCCAATGTTTACTAGTAAAAGTTTTAACTTACATCAATGTATGTGTATGCTCTCCAAATGATGTGGTTGGCTTTTGTTTCTATTAACTGTAGCACTTGTCTCTGTTGGGCATGTTTATTCTTTTGGGGTTTGTCGTGTTCAATGTTTGCCATGCCCTCTTGTTAAGTTCGGATGGTAGCCCTCCAATTACGAATGGGCGCCGACTTAATAATCACAACCATTTAAGACAGTATTTTGAGCTGTGAGAGTAGTAAAGGGTTACACAATTATATTGAACTTTTGTATAGTTTAATATAATATAAAATATATAAAAAAAGAGGTGTTTGAACAAACACCTCAAACACAAGGGATTTACGTGTAAATATAAGAATTTTTAGAAAGTGAAGGGCCTCTAATCGAACATTTTCGTAAAATTTAGCGAATTGAACTTTTTTAAATTCAAGTTCGGGCCGTTTACAAATGGAGATTCAAACTTAAGGTTAAGTTCAACTCGTTTAACCTAATGAACGAACTTGAATGAGATTTTGTTGAGACAAACACCAAACTGCTAGTGAACAGATAAGTTCATTTGTAATTTTACACAAAAGCGAGAGCATGGCTAGTGCACCCAAACTAAACCACTTACCACTTTCAAATTAAATAGATATGAGCTCGAGTTTGGTTATTTGAGAAACTCGAACATGTGATCTTTAAACGGTCATTGCAATCAAATAATATGTGATCTTTAAACAGTTCAATAAATAGATAAAAACGAGATATGATCTCGAAGAACCAAGCTCTTAAATGAGCCAATACTTGTTTGTTTGATGGAGCTGGTATCAATTATGGAATATTGAAAGATAATGGCCCCTGGGGATGTATTTAGAAGAGATGAACTGGTCCAAGGTAGACATCTTGAAGGTTTCGAGGGGTGATTAGGTGTTGGATTAATGAAGACGCGCGGCTCATGTTTGAGAGTATATATATATGCTTCACTTGGTAAAAGAATTATATTTAAACAATTACACTGTTGATTTACACTTCCAATATTTGCTTAACTCAATTATGAATTTAGGGATATAAGTGGGTCTCTACTTAACTTTGTTACATTAATATAAATATATAATATATTAACGTATAAATATTATAATATATCACAACATGAACAAAAACAATCCCATGAGCAAGCAAAGCTCAATCATACTTTAAAATCTGTAGAGACATCATTGCACTTAAAATACATTTGCCCCCACTTAATTATAAGCCATATACAAGAATTCAGAAAATATTAGAATTGTTACTCCATTTTCCGGGCCCAACTAATGAAATTAATTAATGTGCATAATACACACATGTGTATATAATACCATTGTTTACAAATAAATAAATAAATAAATAAAAGTGAAATACGGAGATTGATTTTCTTTTTAATGCCAAAAGCATCAATCTACGACTGACGTTGGCACTGGAAAACCAGGATTTGAGGAAGCGTAGCGTAGGAATTCAGGGTCTTGCTCCAAAATAGCCATTTCAGGTTCATCCAAGTGCACCCATGCTTCTATTCCTCCTCTGTTCACGCTGCTTTCTGCTAGAAATACCCCATTAACAAATACTGAATTGGGGAATCCCCAAACATGGCTTACCCAGATAGGCTTTCCCCACCCGAAGTCCAACTCCGACAATTTGAAACTTCTCAAGTCGCTGACCATGTACATTTCGGGTCTTTCTTTGGCATATGCTTCGTCTCTTTCTTCCATCAACTTGCGAATGTTGTGAAACCCTTCATCCCCTTGCATGCTTTGGATAAAATTACTGTCTAGCTTTTTAACTGCTTCCTTCACCCGACCCACCACAACTTGCAGCTCATCATTTTCGTTTGTGTGGGCTGCATTGTGGTGTGCACTTGTTAGCCAGAAGATATTCCCAAATGCATTTTCAGACAACGACGATGCCATTCGCGGCCGCATGTTTACTGCAAAGACCAACGTGGATGGGTGTTGGGAGCCTTTGACTGTTGCGGAAGCAGCCATTGCACGCGTCCAGATTAAAGAAGTTATCACTTGGGAACTGCTTGGATAAGGAACTAGCTGGCTAGTGGCCTTAACCTTGAGGGCTTTTATGGCATTACAATCGAACACAAATCTCCTCAAGATGCTTTTCCCTTGATTGAACCAACTCTCCTTGCAATACGCCATGCTACGTGGTAGTTGCTCGGAGCTAGGAGGGAAAAGCGAGGATGCTGAGCTGAGGTCAGGGAATATTGCTTGGTCTTGACAGCCCCTAGACAAGGCAGTCCAACACCTAAGGAAAGAAACCAGTGTATTTGCATCTAACACCTTGTGGGACATGGACACGCCAATGGAAATTCCCCCAGAAGCAAATACATTGGCTTGAATAGCTAGGTGAGATAAGGTAGTTTCTGGCTCGGGCACGAAGTCTTGGTAAGGAACAAATTGGTGCAGGGCCTCGAGTTCTGGCTGCTTGAGAAACTCGGACATGTCACGATTAACATGAGTTTCTATGAATAGAACCCCTTCATCGTTACATTCGAAGGACATATGATCTTTAAGTCGTCCAGCAAGTGGGTAAAATCGAGACAGGGTCTGAGAGAGCGAAGTCTTTAATCGAGCCAACACTTGTTTGACGGAGGTAGCATCCGGTATGGGGAAGTGGAAGACGATGGGAACGTAAGCAGAAGCGAGGAGCTGGTCCAAGAGAGAAATGTGGAAGGTTTTAAGGTGAGGGGGTGTGGGAGAAGAAGGCTTGACGTATTCGGTTGAAACCAGTTGGATTTCCATATCCATATATATATGTGGATGATGATAGAATGAAATGGTTGGAAGAGGCTGGAAAGAGTTGCAGCAGCTTTTGGTTGATAAAATTGGGGATGAGAGATGGAGATGGAGATGTTGTGCCTGTGTATGTATGTATGTATATATAGCAGCAGCTGGGGATGAGAGATGGAGATGGAGATGTTGTGCCTGTGTATGTATGTATATATAGCGCAGCAGCTGGGGGACTACCGGGGGCGGGGGGGGGTGGGTGTTGGGGAAAGAGCGATGTTGTTTGTTGATTGCGCGGTCGATCGGTCAAATTAAAGTGCGTTCATCAAAACGAGTAATAGGAAAAGTAGCGGTCTCTTACAGTGGCTTTGGGTGTTATAATTGGAGAGTGGTATCAACGCGGTTCCATATATTCATATTATTATAATAATAATAATCATTCAAACAGAATTCAACTAACTAATTAATATTCCCATTGCATAAATTAATTAATATTATAACAATTGGTACGAACATGCGTTCCGCCAAGCTCACGTACCTTTATGAGTACTAAATTATTATTATATTAATTTTTGATTTGTATTTAGTCATGGATGCTGTCACATAGACGCCTGACAAGCTCAGCATGTCTGAATTTAAGATAAAAAAATAAATTACCACCAAACTATCAATCACAATCGATCATAAAAGATTTATATAAAAAATTTAAATTAAAAAAATCACAAACACAAAGAATAAATTATTATTATAATATTATTATTATAATAGTGATACTACTATTATAATTTCAATATATTATAACGTGATAAAAGAGTATAATTGATATCATATTTATAGTAATTTACAAATTATATGAACATGATCGAAAATGAAGTAAAAATTACTATGTGAATAACTAGTTTACAAAAGATATTAGCTCTTATTCTCAAAAAAATTTTAAATTGGATATTGTCGGACATATATTCTTATCTGTATCTTAATCAGTACATTTGATCAAATATGTAGTTTTATTTAGGAAGAGAAGAACATATATACATATCTTGACTAAGTTAATTGAGTCTCGAATTGATCAAATTAAAAAAAAAAAATCCTTTATTATACTTTAAATTCTTTATTTAAATTGAATTCAATTCAAAGTGAATGGTGGCATAAAAAAATTGTAACAGTAGTTGAAATTAGAATAGGTATGGCTTGCTTGACATTTTGGCTTCTCAACCCATGAAAGTCTAAGTCGTTTAATTTGATTGAGTTTAGTTCACTAAATCTTCAACATAATTATGTATAGTTAAAAGGTGTCTTGCCTTATATATGCGGAAAAAAAAAATTAAATACAAATTCATTGATTGACGTTTGAAAAATAAAGAATATTTTATTAATAGAATTTCATAATATCAAAACTAGAGACCATCTTGGGTACAGGTGTTAGTGTTGGAAGCCTAATACTAGATTTAGATGGTATTTGATATTTATTATTATGGGACTAACGATGTAATTCTTGCAATATGTAATAAAATATATTTTTATATTTTAAAATCATATTTTTATTCATACTTTATGAATCATTATATATGAATGAGTCCCTAGATTTTTTGTTAAAATGTCTTATTCTTAAGTGTTAAGAATATGTAACTAAGGAACTTTGTATTAAGGATATCTTAATGATAATTTCCAGTCCTTAGACTTTTCAGAAGATGACTATGATTAGTCGAGTACGGACTGACACATGTGATACTACATTTGATTAGTATGAGATGCTAATGATAAAGGATAGTGAGTCATATATCATAATCCATGAGATGTATATAGTATATATGTGAGTAGGTGTCAGTGGAATACTTACTGAATGTAACGCATGTGATAGATCACATAGTTGAGAGGATCTATGATTTATCACAGATTTCGATTGTGTTATTAATTATTTTGATCGAAGGCAAAATAATTGTCTTGTGTGTCGATGCCAGGGATTTGCTGTTGTTAAGAATCATTCGGATACTAGGTGTGAGATGTACTGCGTGGTCCTTGTATAGTGGTAGATAGAGGTAGGTGATTGTTAATGAGATCTATTAATCTCTGACGTGAGATGAACATCTTATGTGATCGGTGATGATCTTTGTTGTAGAAACCTTTGACTAGGATACATTTGATTGAAAAGTATTCCAATGTCGGAAAGAGTTCTGATGTGTCGTCTCGATCTCACCACATTGATTTTGGCATAGTCATCAAGTTAGTGAGTTTGATCAGTTCATAACTCTCACTTGGTCGGGATGATTACTAATGGAGGGATTATAGTACACGAGAATCGAAAGTCCAAATAGGTTTTATTCTGAAGTAAGACTTTATTACTAGTAGGGTCGACCTAACATAATGTTGGTTGTTACTCAAGGTTTTTCGAGGTATTTTGAGGAGATGGAAAGATTCTCGTTGTAGATCAAAAGTGTTTGGTCAATGTTAAGATGGTTGACGTGTCATGATTGCTAAGTAATGAATCTAGAAGATTGCAACATATTCGGGTGTGATGGTTGACTAAGTGATTAAGGTTGAAATCGTCATTAAGAATTAATGATGTTTACCATTAAGAGTTAAAAGATCGGGTTCAAATAATTAATTAATAAGGAGAAATCGTTAAGAGTTGATGTGCATGCCATTAAGAGTTAACGGGAGTTTTAGTGTCATTATGAGATAATAAAAGTATTATTAAGAATTAATATCGGGTCTAGATGCAATTTTTGAAAATTCTGAAAAAAAGAGTAAAAATGGTTGACAACCTTGGGAAACTATCGATCGTTGCTAGATGA